>NW_011495054.1:2043133-2096019 GCF_000754665.1 Bison bison bison
GTAGCCGGGCTGCGGGGAGGGGGCTGTGCCGTGGGGTGGGGGGGGTCGACCTCCGCCGCCGACCAACTTTCTCCTCCCGCCGCCGGGACTTCGCCCCTCCCTCGCCTCTCCCCGCCGTTCTCTCTTGCCGATTCTCCCCCTTTTGGATCGTCTCTCCCTCGCCTTGGATCCCATCCAGTGTTTATTTGGCTCTTTAAAAATCATTTGTGAGCGCGGCGCTCGGCGTGGAATTTGCATGTGGAAGTCTCAAAGCTGCGGATTCTGGGTCGCACTTCGAACGCCCACCCTCTGTTGCAGTCGCACTCCCCTTCCCCTCCCTTTCCCCCTCTTTTCCCCTCCTAAATGTGGAAGGCTTTTGCCTTGTGTTGCCCGCGCCTGCGATAAGCAGCTTTTTTTCCCCCTTGTGTCGGATCGGCTGCCCGCCCGCCCGCCCGCCTTTTGAATTTTTTAAAAAATTCCATAATGACACCTGCAATTTCGCCCGAAAACAGTTGATTGAATGCGATTGTGTCAGTAAAGGACTCTTGCACCCGAAGCTCCGGCGATTGTAAACATCGACAGCCGCCTGCCTCTCGGGGCTTACTACGCTGGAGAGCCTTAAAGCCATTGCACCCGAGCCGACTTATTCTCCAGCTCTCTTTTTTTTTTCTTTCTCTCCTCCTGTGTCTTTTAAAAACTGTTTTCTCTCTGCTCACAACGAATCCACACACACACACACAAAGCAACAAGCTGGGCGGTTTGATAACATCGCTTTTATCTGCCTTCGCCTCTCTCGCGCTCTCTCTCTAATAATTGACAACTTTTCCTTTGGATTTGAATCGCCTGCCTTAATCTTAAAGCAGTTAGGGTGTCAATTGTTCTCCTGGAAGCCTGGCATTCGACGACGGCGTCTAGATTCATCGAAATTAAAAATGTATAGGGTTCCAGCAACTCTTTCCTGGCGGTGGCAGTGACATTTGGTGGTAAATGCCATCTTTGCTTTTTTTTATTGGGTCGTATTACCTAGCTCTGAAAACATTCACGTTGTTAAATCTGGCGTTTAGACTAATAATTGCAGTGCGTGGTCTTTAAATATGTGCTTTGTGCATGAGTAACTGTATGTATAGCTATGTGCCCGGGAGACTACGAATTTGTTTAAATATTGAGCAAAGATTTGTAAACAGATGTAAGGCAATTATGTTTCAAGCGTGGAATATAATTGGAAAATTGGCTGAACGGTTTGTTTAATTTAGACTTTAAAAAACCTAACTTTGTTTAAGTGGTGTACCCTTTTTGGGGGACTGCCTTTAGAGAAGATGCATTTTGGAAATTGTTTTCCATAACATCTCCTGTACATAGAGCTTTATTTCCTCTTAATCTTTGTTTACACTGGATACATAATGTAGTGTTCAAATTGTAATTAGTTACATTTAATTATGGGTAGCATAGATGCTTTTTTTTTTTTTCCCTTAGAGACTAGTGGAGAAATACAAATTCTTGCCAACTTTTCAAATGGAAGCTTTATTAAATATATTTCATTATACAGATTAAAAAAAATGAAGACAAGCGATTTTTACCTTCTGAGACCGAGTGACATAGTATCTGTGCTTTTACTGTAGTAATGGCAGGTCAGTTTTTTTCCTCCCCACATTTTTTTTGGATATTTAATCTTAAAATTCAGTTACAAGTTGTGATTCTCCCTTTCAGTCCTGTGATAACTTCCCCTTGCTTTTTTTCTTCTCTCAGTCTCTCATTTAGTATCACTCAGATTCTCAGGGACTTCCATAGGTTAGCAAACATTGACTAAGGGGTATTTAAATGGTTTTTGTTTGGTGACTGGTGACCGCATTGACACTTTATCAGGAAATTAAAATGACCAAATAGATCAGTGTTAGTGAGGAGAGATTCCCCCAAATTACCATATATCATGCTGACTGATAATGTCTTGTATATATGTGGCTATTTTGTATACAGTACCTTTCATGTAGGAATGAAAATACATGTGTAGCCAGTCTTCAGTATATATCATTTCTTTTTTTATCCCTTTTTTTTTAAAGCTTAAGTAAGAATGATAATGTTTCTAAAGATGTTTAAATGTTTTGGAGAAACTATTTGTAGGAGAGTGTACAATTTGTAGGAGAGAAACAATTTGTATACTTCTGTGCTTTCTGACTTTCTAAAGGTTTGTGCTTAAACCAGGAATTGATTTTTGAGTATACTTTTTTTTAAACAGAATTATTCTTTAGGTAGCAACTTTAAAATGCAGAAATGCTTTTTTTTTTTTGAAAGACGGTGGAATGTCTGTATTCTCTTATAGATGGAGGTTGGATAGCTGGTTATTAAAAAATTACAAATCCGTTAAGGAGCTGCTGATACTGTAAATTTTTCTTGCTCCAAATTGAGCATTTTCTTGAAAATCAGATACAGCAGCAACCTGGAATTTCAAAAATATGTTGCCGAAAATACACTGTATAGAATAATTAATTCCAAAGGAGATAAAATCATCACCTGTTCAAAATAAAGCATGTATTATAAAAACTCTTAGTATATAATATTAGCATATAGTTTTCTTTTTGACCTGTAGTTTTTTTGAGCAGAGAAAAGTATTGCTTATAGAGAATTTACCTAAATACTCTTATTAATGTGGATTGAAATGTAAGCTAGAGCTGATAAAGTTCTGTACCACATTAACGACCCACCCACTTTCTGTTACCTCAAGGTGTTCACCTGGCTTAGCAGGAGTTGATTTGGGCAGTCAGATGCCTTAAAGATTTTTGTTAGTCCTTTACTTAGTTTGTCTTCTGATATTCTACTATTCTTCTGGCATCATCATATTTCCTAAATTCTTTGTCAACCCTGCTTCTTTTCCTAACATGTGAAAAATGCCATTGTGCATACATGATATGGGTTCTTCTTGGCAGTTGTGAGATTTGTAGCTACTGCATTAAATGCTTGCCTGACTGTGCCTTTGTGACTCAGAACTGTTTTCTCATGCTGTCCATCACATTTCCGGGAGACTCTTGTTATGTATTCACTCAGTTATAATTCAGTTAAGTGTGTTAAATCTGCCCTTTTGGAGAGTGTACAAATGCTCTATGGGATGTCAACTCACCCTTGTGGAAAGACATATTATAATTTCCTGATGTAAGTATATCTTTACTTTTGTTTCTTTCTGTTTTCTTATTCAAGATGATACAGAGAAAAGTGGTTTTATGTCCTTCATGAAGTATATATATATACTCTTTGACACAGGGCAGTTTAATTCTTAGTTATATATGCCCCACATTCTTGTTGTTTTATTTGCATAGAATCTTCCTAATTATGGGGTAGTTGGGGGATGGTATCAAATTCTTCCTTCCTAAATTGAAATACACATTAGTACATAATTCCTATTAAGGACCATTCATTCAATATTTGAAGATTTTACAGTAATCTCTCATTGACCTGCTTTCTTTTTTCTTGAGATTTATTTTTATTTTTTTGCAGAGAGGGAAGATAGTTGTAGAAACTTTGAGATTTGTTCTTTTGAGTTAGAACCAGATGGGGAGGACCATCAATTGAAAATGAGGAAGAAGGAATGATTAATTTTCTCAAATGCCAATACTTGATACAGAGTATTTTTTTATCTGAGTTTCCAGTGTTAGTATTTACACGTGAAGCGTCTGTTTTTCATGATGGTTCATTTTGTTTAATGATATTTATATATTTTTAATAGCAATAATTGCTTACCCGGTAGTAGTTGCTGTATTAACCTCCAATTGCTAGTAAATATTTTTAAGTACATAATAGACAGCAATTTAAGGCATAGCATAGCAGTTTACTGGACCGTTTTAAAGAGCCATTTGTACGTGTGATGAGTTCATAATTTTAAAGAGAAAATAATGTACGCAGGACTTGTATGCTACAAAATATGTTGCTGTGTTATTGCTTGAAGAGTTAGTTCATTGAGAGGAAGTTAGGTTGCGGCTGCTGCTTTGTGAGAATAAAGGCAGGGGGTGCCTTACGACAATGAGTGTTGAGTTTATGCCAGGTGCTTATGTAGTTTAGCACTTTCTTTGGAATATTTTGGTCATTTTCTTCATGACTGTATTAGGTATTTGGGGGAAAAACAGCCTTTTAAGGCATTCTTTAAATAAAATTAAGTTATAGTAGTGGATTATATTAATTAGGCATGGAAAGATTCATCTTTTTTGTTCACGGGCTAATTTAGCCTAGTTAATTCTGAATTAATTGTATTCATCAAACATTTTCAAAGGTCTTCTCTGCTCTTGAGATTAATAAGGAAAATACTCTGTCCCCACTTTATACTATAGTCTATGTATTATATATTGACAAAAGATAGGCATATTCTATAGTAATGTTTAAGTTATTTAAAATTGAGGTGAAATTCAGTGTAAATAGTATTAAGGTTATTTATCTGGATTTTTGGAAATAATTCAGCTTTTTCCCAAAGTTTGATTCAGAGATAGACTAGATTGTTTTCTTTTTGGCGGCTTGGATCTTAGTTCCCAGACCAGGGATCAAACCCATGCGCTGGAAGAGAGTCCTAACCCCTGGACCGCTTGGGGATTCCTAGACTAGATGTTTTTCTGAATGGTTTAATTTGTTTTCAGTAGGGGAAAAGTGTAATCTTCTCCTTTGAAATAGTAGTAGAAGGTACTGATTTATTGTTGTTTTGAAAGTGGATGATATATTTATTTCACAGAAGTTAGCTACTGTAAGAGATTAGACGAAGTTTATGAGAATTAGTAATACGGTTGAATATTAGATGTTACTACTGAGCTATGCACTGCAGCCATTTATTAGAAATGGAGAAAAAGAGTTTCTGTGGCATTTCTTTTATTGTCCTTTATTTAAAATGTGTTATGTGCTAACTTGCTTTACAGAGTGTGTGTTGTGGCTACCAGAATTTCTATTTTGTCATTGTGTAAACATTGCTATTTCAAGAAATTGCATTTAGTGCATTGCAAAATGAGGTAATTAGGTAGGTAGTCTAAAAATGTGCTGTGGGGGGTAGTTAAAAAATTTGCAGGCACACATTTTTGTTTCATAGAACTGGTTTAGAGATTTGGAATTAATGAATCAACGGTTGTAATGTGTACTGGAATTTCGGACTTTCCTTCTCTCTTGAGTCATTTAACTTCTATCCAGTTCAGATAATTTCCTTTTATAGTATGTGCTTTCATTGTTTATTCGAAAGATTTGAAGGTGTTAGCTTTGTTCTGTTGGGGGAATTCACTTCATTACATAGGGGAGATGATTTTCCATTAATCTTGGTAAATATTAACATAAACGAGGAATTGTAAATTCGTGTTCATTTGCATGAATGAAATATGTATGTGTGCTCAATTTTTGTTGAGTATAAAGTCACTTATGTACATCAGCATGGTTTTCTATCTTTGCTTTAGTTTACACAAAAATAGTTTTAAATGCTTTTAATATGTGATTGGTGTTTCTTTTAGAGGCAGCTCCCCCACCGCACTACTTTGTTGTGTACTTAATTTTTGAAATCATCTGTACTATAGATTGGATTCTCTTGTCATAAATTGGCTATCATAGTTTTCTTTTAGGAACTCCTGTTTTACTTGCATTTGTATTAACATGTTTTAGTTATGTTTGTTGGAATAAAGTTGTTTTCCTTTTTTAAGCTAATAAAATGTCTTAGAGTACATTTGGATTCTAGTCAAGAAAGATGGTTTTTTTGTTGTTGTTCTTTCTAGATGAGAATTAGAAGAATCAATGGTGTCCAAGGGAGAATGTTTACGCCATTGGCATTTCCATACTCTGTAGTTTATTATGTATATTTCTGAATGTTTATTTTCTCATTCTAGATAAATTGTGGTAGTCTTATTAAAGCTGTATTTCTACTACTGTGAAATAGTACAGAGCCCTGGTCGACAGCTTTCTGCATTTTGTACTTTTTCCAAGTACAGTGAAATTCCATTACTGTTAAAGGAACATCCTGAATTGATTCTTTTAAAATTTCACTTGTGCCTTTATTTTACATTGTTTAAATTTGTAATTTAAAAAATGAAAAGGAAGATAAAGAGAATTAGGTAAATTCTCAGGTAAACATGTTTTCTCAATCTTCGCTAGATCTCTTTACTGTAATAATTGTCTTGATTTGTATTAAATCACTACATTAATTGGATATATTTAAGACATTTGGTATTAAAATTAAATTTGAAGAAATGATTTGTTTCAAATAAAATATATCATTAATTACGCACATAATTCTTTATAATACTAGTGGAAATTACAAAGATTGTTCACATAAAACATATTAAGTTGCATGAAAACCATGATCCTTCCCCTCACTCCCATCATTGATGTATTTCTGAGGAAGTATTTTTGCATGACACATAAAGTTCCCACAGTCCATCTGTGCTTAATTTGAGAGCTAATAAGTAAGGTATTCAAAAGAGTAAAATAGGTGTGAAAAAGCATTTTGTGTTGGCAGTTCACAGGATTGAGTAATAATGTTCTGAAGAGAAATAAGGAAAAACATACGTATGTCCAACTCAGGAACCAGCTCCTAGTTTTATTGCACACATACGTGTTTGGCACAGTCCTCCTCATCTTTAACTAGGTCAAATGTCACCCCCTGTGAAGATTTCCTTGACTCCCACAGATGGAACTTGTCACTCTTGCTCCTTCCATCTCCCTCCTCTGTCTACCTCTGATAGTCATATGAACTTCCGTAGGGCAGTGACCCTGTCTAAGCCATCTTTGCATTCCCTTCATAGTTAAATACTGTTAACTCGGTTGAATGAATGAATGACTGGACAACTATTCTCTTTCCCACCTTGTTTCGTAAGGGAGTTCTCATTACCCATTTAGGCCCTGATCACACCATGTTGTTATTATTTTTGAGGTTTATTTAGCTGTTCAGCTCTGTGTTCTGAACATACATTGTTTAGGCTGTATGTACTGTTACTTGGTAATATTTTAGATGAGTTCTAGAAAATCTTTCTTAAAAATTTCCAGCTAATCAAGAGATGCATGCTTATATCCCAAAGGAGTAGGAATTTGGTTCCTATTTAGATTTTGTGTAAGGTGGTAGCAATCTAATAGATTTTGGAACCTGTTGGAGATTTTATTTGAGGTTTGATCCAAAATTCCTCCATTTTCATTCTCTAAGAGGTATCCTGTAAGAAGGCTTTTGCTTAATCTTCAGTTATAAGATAACTTTCTATGAGCTCAGTAAAACGGTAGTAAACTGGTAATAGGGAAAGTTGAGTGGTATTCAACACCCCCCCCCCCCCGCCTTTTTTTTAAACTAGTGACTAAATCTGGTCACATAATGGTTCTGTGCCTCATTTTCTCCTATAAACTTGATGGAAATACGGGAGTTTGTGAGAAATCATTTTGAGTATCTTTTAAGGAAAGCACTTTGGACGACTAGATAATGTTTTTTAGTAGTAAGAGTTTTCTGGCAAATTACAACTCAAGTTATAGAGTAACCCTAGACAGTTAACTAGGAAGTGGAACAGCAAAATTACTTGTTTTAAGTATGGCAGTTATGTTGAATTTGTGCTTTTTGAGGGGAGCAGAAGATTAAATTGTTCTTGTGTCTTTCTTTATAAATGAGCCATCTTGAGATGTCACAGCTTTTCATTTGTGTATATGATTCTCAGGTTGCACAGTGTGTCTTTAATAAGCTGGGTGATTTTGCTGTGCCAACCCAGAGCTCTGACTGGCTGAGACTGGAGATTGAACTGTGACTCTTATTTGGTAGTTTAAGCTATTAATTCCTTGGCAGCTCCAGAGTGCTCTTTGAACTTTAAATAGCAGTTCTATTAACATTTTGAGATTTGTCTCAGGGAATGTCAGAAATAGTACTTAATAAATATCTTTTTCTTTTTAAAGACTAAATCACATTTTAGTGTGACACACATGTCATAATCCTTACTTTGTTTTGAACAAAGTATATATCCTCAACTGCCAGCCAGTTTCTATTTTCCATTTAATAATGTGGTGACATCTAAAAATATTTAGACCTTGTTGAAGGAAGGAAAGCCCCTCTGCCCCAGTCTGTAGTTTTAGTCATGTTGATTATGAACAGTGTCCTAAGTTTTTATCCAAAGTGTAGAATTTTACATGTAGTGGTCTCCAGCATTCTAAATATTAGAAAAAGTTAATTTGTTCGTAAGTTTGCTTTTAAATAAAACCTACCCTTAATTCTGTCGCTACAAATGATAGTAAGCCTATTGTATTGTACTTAATTACTTGTATTATAGAACTCAGATGATATTTATGTGAGCATTTTTATGGGAAAGTTTAGGGTATTAGGAGTACCTTTCCTCTGATTATAGTGCTGGCTGTCAGAGCAGGCCCTCCCTAAAACCCATCTTAGCTCCAGGCAGTGAGAATGAGGCCCACCCAGACTCTGGGCATGTTTGAAGGGTAGGAGAGGATAGCTGTCTGAAACAGAGTCTTGAAGAGGGCATGGAGAGGTGAGGGTGGCCTCTCCCCAATGGGAAGAACAGTTTTGGAACAAGGATTTAAGCAGATAGTCCCTTTCCTTTCTGAGGGTATCTGCTGCTGCTTCCTCTTTGCTGATGTCCTCCCTAAAATGTAGGGAGTAGTAACAGGTTCTGTGGTGTCATCTTTGCGCTTTAGCTTTTCCCTTCTCTTTTTTCCTTCATTCACCCTTAAAGATAGTCTTTTCTACCTGCTATGTTATATGATAAATGAGCACTTATGAGCCTCAGTGAAGGGCAAAGGGAATTGGGGGTGAGATTGGATGGGGTAACTAATAAAGTATTTAGACAATTTTTTTGAATGTTAACGGTTAAGGACTGGGAAGCCTGGTGTGCTGCAGTCCATGTTGCAACGAGTCGGACACGACTAAGCAACTGAACAACAGATGCTTGAGAAATTTAGGATGTATATAATTTTTTTTCAAATAATGTACATACATTAGAAATGCTTGAAATCTGGCTTGGGTTTACAGAAGGGCTAATGAGCTTCCCTAGGGAATAGTAGTAAAATAGTAGTAAAGAATATGCATGTAATATAGGAGATGTGAGTTGGAAGATCCCCTGGAGGAAGATCCCCTGGAGCGAAACGGCAACCCACTCCAGATTTCTTTCCTTGGAAATCCCACGGACAGAGGAGCCTGGCGGTCTATAGTCCATGGGGTCGCAAAAGAGTCCGAGACAGCTGGCTTAGCTACTAAACAAAGGGTTTGATATGTAGGATAAAGACCTGCATGTATATACTATTGATATTTAGTTTCTATAAGATTGTATATGGTAAGTGGAGAGGGAGAGCAACGTGAACAGGGAGCATAGTAACTCAACCAGAAAAACTTGGGAATTTTAAACTGGGTCTTGAAGGAATCGATGGATATGGCTTCTTAGAGGGGGATGGAAAGCTTGCATATTCTTTGGAAGCTCAGTTGTCAACTCTGTCTGTCCTTGAGAATATTTCCTAAGTGGTGTATAGGAGAGCACTTCTAATCTATGGTCTTGGTTCCCTTTTAAAAAACAGTACAGAAAACTTACTGAAATCTGCTTTTTGTTAGGTGGAAAATTTGAAGTGTGGGCAGACTGATTTAGGTTAAGAAGTGGTGATGTTAAAATAATCAGTTTTCTAAAATAATTCAGTTTTGAACTTTAAAAAACAGTGCTATATTACGCAAAATGCTAATGACTAAAGTGACAAATATTTCAGAAACTGGACAGACGTGAATCTTAAATGAGCAGATGGGATATGAAACTAAAAGTGGGAGATAATCCAAGATGATATAGAAACTATTATGAGAAATGAATTGAGGAAAAACAAGTGTGTTAAATGGTATTACATTTAATAATATGTTTAAAAGCCTTTCTAGGATTGCTCTCTTACATAGACAAATTGGAATTGTTGAGCCGTGTAACCTATCGTTCTTTAAATTTTGTGCATTTAAAACAAATTAGATTTTGGTCTAGAATTACTTCTCATGAAGCCTAGACATTCAAGTCATGAATATATATGTTAAAGTGTTTTCAGTAGACAATATAATTTGCTTTATCTGATATAAAAATAATAAAGAAGGAATAATCGTAATTTTCAAAGACAGTTGTGGTGGACCTTGAAGGAAAGAGTTAAGGAGAGGAAGATGAGGAAGTTTCCTGTTTGGGCAGCTTGGTACTTGGTTGAAATCATTAACTATGCTTATTGAGGGTAGAACCTGAATTACAGCAGCTTGCAAAATGAATAAATGGTACACTTCGCAGTTGAAGAAACTTGATTGTGAAACAAGCGGTGATATGGGAGTGGGAAGGGTAAGAGACTGAAAGGTAGATGAAGGCAGTTTTTCAGAAGGCCAGAGCCTCATTTGTATTTGTAGGTTAGGAGCAACTGTAGTAGAGAGATGGAAAGAAAAATGAAAGATACGAGAGTAGTTGATAATCAATGAAACAATCAGGCTGGGGATGGTATTAAGAACCCAGGTGATGGGGTTAGCACTGGGAAAAGAGTAAGACACCTGAGAAATAAAAGCTGTGAGGGTGTAAGAAATGAGTAAGTGTGAAGGCAGTGGGACAATCTCAGTTGCAGCTTGAGTGCTTTTTAAGTTCAAAGACTAAAATATACTGAGCTTGAGCCTGAATAAACATGTAAAAATTTTTTTAGTTAAAAATTTTGCATTTTACTTGATGTTCTTGTTACTATCAACCATTTTTGTTTTTATTTTCCTTTAATGGTGGTTTTAAGTAGGTCAAATGTCACTTCCTTTGGTTGTACACTTCACAATTACAAAACGAATTTTGAGCTAGTCACACTAGAACTAGAACACATGTGCCCAAATGAGAAGCTTTTCCTTTGAAATGGATCAGATATTGATGCCATTGTCTAGTATCTTTTGGTCTTTTTCCTTTGGAATTTCTTTTAGAGACAGTTTAGTCAGCTGTCCTGAAAAGTCTTATTTTAAAGTATACTTCTTTGGTCAGTGTCTTTTCTCTTCTCTTGGTTCTGCTTTTTGCTGTAAATTATTGCTTATGTCAGTAATTTAGTGCCTTCTGATGGGGGTTTTACTGGTGTTGAGCAGAAGTCCTGGGAAGAACTCTGCTTTTGGCTATACAGTTGACCCTTGAACAACATGGGGTTGAACTGCATGGGTCCATTTATATTTAGGTGTATTTCAATAAATAAATACTACAGTATTATGTGACCTGCTCCATGGATTGAGTTCCATGGATAAGGAGAGCTGACTGAAGTTACACGTGAATTTTCCACTCTTCAGGGCAGGCAGTTCAGGCCAGCTGTACTGGATTGCGTACATGATGCATATGTGCCAAGAGCTCCTTCCTTGCTTGTGCAGTTGCCTTCCAGGTTCTCTGTCTGGTGCTGCAGTGTGTTTGTTTCAGTACAGTTTCAGTGGAGGTGGATTTAGTGGTCCCTTGATTGGACTACATATTGGGAGTGCCATTTTTGCTCTCTGGGGATCAAGGCAGATTATCAGAAGAGGAGGAGTAGAATTGTAAGTTGTGCTCTGTCTGTGTCTGTCTAGCAAACGTCAGCATCCTCCTGAGCTTCATTTTTGGCTTCTTGTTTAGTCGCTAAGTTGTGTCTCACTCTTTTGAGATCGCATGGACTGTAACCCACCAGGCTCCTCTGTCCATGGGATTTCTTAGGCAAGAATATTGGAGTGGGTTGCCATTTACTTCCCCAGGGGATCTTCCTTACCCAGGGTTTGAACCCGTGTCTCTTGCATTGGCAGGCAGATTCTTTAACACTGAGCCATGTCGGCAGCCTCCTCAATTTTGGCTAAATGGAAGTAATTGTAAAGAAAAGCCTTAGGATAAATAAAGTATCCCATTGAGACAATTTCTTTAGGTTTTAACAGAAAGTTTGGCCTGTGAAACCAAAGTAACTTACCTTTGTCCACTGAGTGTTGCTTTACTCATTTGAGGCTGCCCACATAGTCAACTATGGGCTTCCTTGGTGGTTCAGACGGTAAACAATCCGCCTGTAATGTGAGAGACCTGGGTTCGATCCCTGGGTTGGGAAGATCCCCTGGAGAAGGAAATGGCCACCCACTCCAGTATTCTTGCCTGGAGAATCCCATGGACAGAGGAGCTTTGTAGGGGTACAGTCCATGGGGTCACAAAGAATTGGACACGAGGCAGCAAAGATTAGCACTTACGTGCGTATTTAGGATTTTACTTTCTCATGGTCTGCCTTAACATTCAGTGTTAGAGGAGGTGGTGCAGAGGATGTTTGATCTGTGGCAGGCATGCTTGTATTATTTAGATTGAGTTGCAGTGGCAAGGATTATTTTCAGCTTTTGAATTCAGGAATATCATGAGAGTTTTCTCAATCAGCTGTATTCCTATGGTTTTCATGTTACATAGATGATTTTATTTATAATAATTTATCTTTAAAAAATACTTCTCTCATTAAAAAATGAGAATTGAAATCCTGTCAAAAAGTGTGGCAGTGTAATCCTAGATCTGTAGATATTTGGGATAGATTTTAAATATTATTCTAAACAAATAACAGGCACTTTTAAATTTTACAGATGTATTTAACACCTGAACAGTTTAACATTTAGAATTTATACCAGAGCATAAATCTACATTGTAGCTACTGAAGACCATAAATGTTTACCTTCTAAGTTACTAAAAACTAAGTATATAAGTCTAAGTTACTAAAAACATTTTTCAAAGAGTATTGGTTTACATAACAAAGTGTTATCATGGGTATGGATTGAATCAAGTGTTGTGATCCTAAATAGACAAATTCTTTAGTTGTCTGTAAATTACTTGAGATATGTATGAAAATGATTTTTTGTTGCTGTTTGGTAATATCATGGTAAAACCGCGCTTTGCAACCCAGACAGATGGTGCGGTTCTTGAGTCTGTCTGCAAGCTCCTACAACACTTAATTACACAGCAGAATGATTCTCATGAGAACCCAGCCTTTGCTGTGTGTAAGCTAATGAACTGTCTTTTTTAGTAAATTTTATAAATTTGATTTGAAAAAGAAGTACTTGTTTTTAGGAAACTTTTCTAATAACTGTGTTAAGATGAGTAGCCTGGCTTGATAGTTTATATGGTGAACTCAAGAAATAGTCTAGATGGAAAACAAATGGGATTCAGTAAGGTAGGTGCTTTTCTTCTAAAGTGACTTAAACTTTGTTGTCAAACTTTCTCATATGGTAGATGTGATACGCTGTTAACAACTCCAAGAGCTGACTTTAACAAATTCCAGAAAACTGAGAAATCTGTCGATATGTGTTAACATTCATTTAAAAGATAACTGTTGATTTTAGAATCCTTGTCGTCCACCTTACATTTTAATATTGGAATTGAAAATAAAAAATATTTGAAATAGTGAAATTCAGTTTTAACACATTAGGTGGATAGAACTTTATTTTAGCTATTTTGTAAAAGTTGAGTTTGGAGGTAATAGTATGTGGTTGAGATAAATAAATTTATCAGTTACATAAATAATTACATACATAATATATTAAGAGTTTGTTTCTAGATACCCTTGGAAATTGTTCTTTTGTTGAGTTTACTTATTTTTATTTAATGCTTATAATAGATAGGAGACAATCCTGAAAGATGATGTTTGATGCTATACTGGATGACATGAAGGAGCTGGAAGTTCATTCTGTATGCACAGGGGAGTTCCTGAAGGCTACTGAGGAGAATAATGACCTGACCAGATTTATGTTTCAGAGAGAAAACTCATGTGGGTTCTGTGTAGTGTCAGCTGTAATAGCGGAGAAACCCCAAAGGCAGAGAGAAGGCTCTTAGAATAGTCTAGATCTGAGAAATTATGCAGGGTCAGTAGGAATGAAGAGAAAGAAATGGTATCAAGTAATATTTTGGAGGTAGAATTGACAGAAGCTGGTTACCCAATTTTGTCATAGGAGAGGCATCAAATGGCAAACAGATATTCTTGGTTTTATAGCATTTGTGTCCTTGTTTATACAAAACAAAGAACTGTTAGCGGCATCCATGAGCTATAGTTGTTAAAAAGAGCTATGCTTTGATCATAGTCATATATGTATGTGAAAGTATTCACTGAGTCTGAGTTCTTGCTATTAAATTATGCCCCGTGGAAGTCACAGTTTTAAAATTAATTATGGACAAGAGCTGGGGGCAGAAAGATAAGAGATAGTGGGGAAAAAGTAAAAACAAACATTAGCCTTTATAACCTGCCTATTTTCAGAAAAGACTTGAGGCAGTGGGAACAAGAGTTCTCTCTTAAATAGAGAATAAGATTTAGGGGCAAGAAGGGGTGAATTAAAAAGGTGGGGAAGGAAGGAGAAGGCAAGGCTGGTAGGCTGGGTGGAGAGGTGTGGGTGATGAATGGTGGTTGTTTGTAGGTGGTCATGAAGAATATTTTGGTAGGGAAGAGCTCTTGAAATGTTTATGATCAGAAATGGGTGTGGAGAAACTCTGACAGAAAGGAAATAGGTGGGGTGTACCCTGACAGCGGTGGCTCTACCAGCATTTGCTACGTGATGCTTCTGCTTTTAATAGTGGTGAGCTCAGAAAGCAGGTTACATTTTCCCTTTGTGAATCTGCTCTGGGTGGTTTTCACTTAGTCTTTTTATTTAAAGGTTTTATTTATATTAAGATTTAAAGGCTTTCTTTATATTAATTTCATATTAGTGATATTATTGGTAGGAGGATGAAAAAGACCTTTACGCCTGTTTTTCTTCTTGCCTTTGTGGAAGCTGCTGGTTTTTAGGAACTGGCATAGTGGATAAACTAAGAGGACAGTTGTAAAAACCAGAAAACAGCCGTGTATCTTTGACACCTCTTCTTTATTCTGATTTTTGGTTCCTTTAAATTTTCATTCCTATCATCCTGTTCTTCCCTCAGCACTTAGGTTTCTGGTTGGACAATATTTTTATAGATAAGAGTATCATTGTTACGCCATGTCAGATTTCCACCTCACATGTTGGGAAAAGTTTTCCCTTCGTCCCTCACTTTCTGCCCATCCCTCCCTGCCCCTTTCCTCTTTCAGCACATTCCTGGACTCCCTGTGCTCTGGAGCTTTCCCTACCCGCTGCACTTTTACTTGGCAGCACCAGTTCTCAGTTAAGCGCTAAAATGTACATATGCACTTCAGAACCTTTTGATGTAATCTCCTTGCTGTGGTGGGGATCCTCTCCAGTTGTTTTGAGTGCACTTACTGGCACAGCATGTGCTATCCATTGTCAATTGGCTGTAATCCATTCAGCTTTCCCATGCGCTAGATTTTTAACTTGGCTACCCTGGAGGTGGAGAGTTGGCTTTCTTGCAGTTGCATTTTTCTGTAATTTCTCTCCAAGTGAGGTCGTACTAATGAAATACAAAATATTTCCAAGAAATAAAACTTCCAAGAAATTTAAACTGCATGAAGTGCCTACGTAATCCAGACACACCGTTAGATCTCTGTGTGTTAGACACACACAACTTTTTTATTCTTGTTAACGTGCAATTTTTGAAAAACAGATATCATCACAGGGTAAATACAGTTCTTTATTCAGCTGTATGCACTAACATATTTTCCATGTGGTTACCATTTTCATAATTATAATTTGAAAGAGAAGAGTATTTTATAAATTTAATTAATTTTATAAGTTAATAATTCAATATTGGTAACAGGAGGTTCCCCTTCCCCATGTAGGGGTAACTACCAGTTGTTTAATTTTTATCATTCCAGGTTAGTTTACTTTTTATCATTCCAGGTTTTTAAAAAATGTTTGTGTGCTTATGAACTTGCAGTTTCAAAATTGTTTCCATTAGATAATAGCATGTATAAATCGTACGTAAGGTACAATCATGATACATTGAACACCCATGTACCTAATACCTAGAGTAAGAAAAAGAACATCTTATCGTTTGTGAAGTCCTGTGATTGCTTTCCATTCTCTTTTCTATCCCTTCAGAGGTAACTATTCTGGATTTTATTTTTATCATCTGTTTTTAAACAAAGTTTTAATCATGTGAATTTAGTGTGTGATATATATATACACACATATATATAGTTTTGGGTTTTGGAACTTTTTATGAATGAACTATATTCCTTTGCAACTTACCTTTTTATTTAATACTATGTTCCAACAATGTGCAATTATCATTTACTCTTGTACCACAGTTTATGCATTCTGTTGAAGACGGTCGTAGTTGTAGTTAAAAAAATGACAGGTGGGGCTAATTCTCCCATTTTCCCTGCAACATACACTTCAACTTAACATTTAAAAAATATTAAAGTCATAGAATCAAAGTCTCAAAATATTTTCGAGTAAATATTTTGCTGCCAGGTAAATTTAGGTATACCTCACTGTTATTTTTTTAAGCGGTTGTATCATGTTTCACAGGATTGGATGTACAGTTTATTTAACCATCAACTGTGAGAAATATTACAGTTCAGTTTTTCGGTAACAAGTAGTTATGCATTTTTGATAGTTAAAACCATAAATTCTCCAGAAAGATGTGTCAGTTTATATTTCCTTGGGCAATAATGTAAATGCCCAATTCCTCTATCCTCACCTATTGTGAAACTTATTTAAATGTTTATACTCTGAGCAGAAAATATCTCAGTATTTAAATTTGCAGTTTCTTTATTTCTAATGAGATTATGAGAATGCTTTTATACAAACGGGTATACATATTTTGTGAATTTTCTTATTTTTCAAAAGCATTTAATCTCTAGAAAGCCTTCTGTTTTCTTTTTCTATTTAAAATTTCCAACCATTCACTAACAGGCATCTTTTATTTCAGGTTAGATCTTCACATGTTGCACACATTCTCATGTCAGAGCTTTTGCTCTAAAAGTGCTTACTGAATGCCTGGAATTGCTTAACTTCTTGCCAGCTACATAAATTTTCTCATCAAGATGCTGATGAGATAGATACTACTGTTCCCATTTTTCAGATAAGAAAACTGAAGCGAGATTCTAGTGACTTGCCTTAGGTCACACAGCCAGCCAGTCATGAGCTGAGTCACTGACTTAAAAGCCTGAGCACTTAACCTGGTGCGTTGTATTGTGTGCTCCTTTCTTTTCTTGTCTAAATCCTTTTAGAGTTTTTGTGAAGCTCTTCCTAGCTATTCCAGACATTATTGGTCTCTTTCTTTCCTGAGCCTTTTAAATATTAACAGTGTAGACCATATAATTTAGCATAAGCATGAAGGTAGAAGTCACTGGAGCATATAGATTTGCCTGAGATTAATGGAGTGATAACACAGTTTACATTTTTAAAAAGTTTCATCAGAGATTAATGGAGTAATAACGCAGCTTAAAGTTTCTTCCCACAGATAGACAGGTTTTTTTTTTTTTTTTCTCCTAGACTACTTTATTCCAAATAGAGAAATCAGTTGAAAAATTAGGGTGGTTTATTGTTTTGGTCAATGACTGGGCAAGATAAAAACCTAGGTAACTGTATAGTCTCAAAAAAACTCATCATCTCACAAAAAATTTTTTTGAAAATGAAAAACCAGTTGCAGAAATGCTCATCAGAAACGATTTATTATAGTAACATAATCATGTGCTTATTTCAAAATAAAAATAGCTTAAACATTTTTTGCATACATGCAACCAGGAGGCAGCATTAGAACTGGCTTGGTTACTTTTCTCAGTCATCAAGGGACCCAGGCTCGTCCTTTCTTGTTTATTCCATCATCTCTAGTTTATCACAAGTAGCATATTGTCCGAGATGGCTTCTCAAACTCTAATCATCCTGGTGACATTCTAGATAGGAAGGAGAAGGAGCTGTAGGAGGGCCACACCCCTCCTTTTAAAGGAAACTTCTAGGAAGTTCTTTATAACGCATCTGGCCATACTTAACCTCAGGGAGGCTGGGAAATGTAGTTCTTCAAGTGAGCACATTGTTTTCCCCAGCACTGGAGTGTGTGTTTCTGTGGAGGAAGGAGCCATTCATGCTTGGGTAGGGAGCTAACAATCTCTGATATACAGAGAAAGTAACGTAAATTTTTTATTTATAGTCTTATTGCAGTTGGATAAGAAATCATCCCAATGTCACTAATGAACTTTGTTAAATAGTTCCCAGGTATTTCATAAGAGTTCTCTTTTAGTTAAGTTTAATAAATATAAATCATTAATCAGTGTCCTGATACAGTTAGGCATGAAAATAACTATATGAAAATGTTAATAATAATAATTGAAAATAATAATAACTATTGTTATAAAATAATAATATTTTTTGAAAATATTGTATACTTTGTAAAAGATTCATTTATATTGGAGATACACAATATGGTTACTTTGTCCTTTGAGAAATTTTTTAAAGTAGGTTCTTTAATACATTTTTTATTATCTTTATTGAGGTATAGTTTACATACAGTAAAATATTACCCATCTTAAGCAGTACGGATTTATGAGTTTTGATGAATGTGTAGTCAGTGAAACCATCCCCCACCTCCAGGCAACCACTGATCTTCTGTTACTGTAGACTCATTTTGCCTTTTCTAGGATATTTTATGAATGGAATCACATAGTATATAGTCCCCTTTGTGTGGCTTCATATTGTTTAAGTAGATAATTCCTTTTTAGTGCTAAGTTGTAGTTCTGTGTAGTTCCGGTTCACTGCTAGTGTGTATTGATCGGAGAAGGCAGTGGCACCCCACTCCAGTACTCTTGCCTGGAAAATCCCATGGATGGAGGAGCCTGGTGGGCTGCAGTCCAGGGGGTCATGAAGAGTTGGACACGACTGAGCGACTTCACTTTGACTTTTCACTTTCATGCATTGGAGAAGGAAATGGCAACCCACTCCAGTGTTCTTGCCTGGAGAATCCCAGGGACAGGGGAGCCTGGTGGGCTGCCGTCTCTGGGGTCGCACAGAGTCGTACACGACTGAAGTGACTTAGCAGCAGCAGTATGTATTGATAGAATATAGTTAACTTTTGTATATTTATCCTGTGCATGCATGCTAAGTCGCTTCAGTCGTGTCCGACTCTTTGTGACCCTATGGACTGTAACCCGCCAGGCTTCTCTCTCTGTCCGTGGAGTTCTTCAAGCAAGACTACTGGAATAGGATGCCATGCCCTTCTCCAGGGGATCTTCCAGACCCAGGGATCGAACTGGCGTTTCTTATGTCTCCTGCATTGGCAGGCGGGTTCTTTGTCATTGAGCCACCTGGGAAGCCCAATATTTATCCCACACACTGTAAATTCCCTAAATTCAATTGCAGTTGAGCCTTTAACAATATGGAGGTTATAGGAAGCAACCATCCCCATAGTTGAAAATCTGAATATAATTTATAGTCCGTTATAACATACCCATGGTTCCTCCATATCCCCAGTTCTGCATCCACAGATTTAGCTAACCATGAATCATGTGGTGCTGTAGTATTAAAAAAAATTCTGCATTTTAGCGGACTTGCACAGTTCAAACCTGTGTTTGTTGAAGGTCAACTGTATTAATTTTAGTAGCTCTTCTGAAGTCCCTTTATCTTTTTAAATGTAAATGATGCTGTTGTCTGTGAATAAAAATGATGTGTTACACCTTTCTAATCTGTATGCCTTTTCTTTTCCTTGCTTTATTTATTGCATTGATTGGGAGGGATCTATAGTTCAAAGTTGAATAGAAATGTATTAAGAATGTACATCAAGTTGCAAGAGTTTCCTTTGATTCTTGGTTTGCTTAATCTTTTTGCTATGAATTGGCGTTGAATTTTGTAAAATGTTTTCTCTGTTGGGTTGATCACAAGTTTTGTTAATATGGGGTATTTTATTGATGAGTTTTTGAACTAAACTTGACTGAAATTACATTGATGGATTTTCAAACTAATGCTACTAAGTTTAATACCCCAAATAAACTCCTGTATTATCATTTTTATATAATGTTAAGAGTTGATTTGCCAATATTTTGTTACTGATTTTTAAATCTATGATCATGAAAGATATTGACATGTAGATTTCTTTTCTTGTAACATCTTTGGTCTTAGTAATGTTGGTCTCCTAAAAATGAATTGATAAGTAGTCCCTCTGTTTTTTTAAAGTTTGTGTAGAATTGGTGGTATTGCTTCCTTAGATGTTTGAATAGAATTTACCAGTGAAGCCATCTTGCCTTAGAGAACTCTTTTAGGGAAGATTTTAATTTATGAATTCCACTTCTTAATAAAGGGCTATTTAGGTCTTTGTGTGTGTGTTACTTTTGTAATTGTTGCAAAGAAGTCCATTTAAGTAGTTTTAACTATTGACATACTGTTGTTTATAGTAATTACATTATCTTTACAGTGTCATTACGATGTGGAGTAATTTCTCATCTTTCATTCCCGATAATGGTAATTTGTCTTTTTTTTACCTCTCTTGATTAACCTAGTGAGAAGTTTGTCAATCTTATTGATCTTTTAAAATAACCAGCTTTTCATTTTATTGGATTTGTCTCTTGTTAGTCTGTTTTATAATTCATTTATTTCTTTGCTTTATTATTTCCGTCAGTTTGCATTTTATTTAATTTATACCTTTTCTAACTTCCGGAGGAAGAAGCTTAGAGCAAT
Organism: Bison bison bison; assembly: GCF_000754665.1. Classification (NCBI taxonomy): domain Eukaryota; kingdom Metazoa; phylum Chordata; class Mammalia; order Artiodactyla; family Bovidae; genus Bison; species Bison bison. Next base: position 2,063,565 of record NW_011495054.1, read on the forward strand.
TCTATACATTTCTTCCTTTCTGCTATGAATATATAATGCTACAGATTTCTCTTTGAGCACTGTTTTACTTGTAGCCCTCATATTTCAGTATATTTTGTTGTCATAATCAGTTCAAAATATTTTCTAGTTTCCCTTGTGTTTTTTTTGGCAGGAGGTGTTCCTGTGCGTTATTTAAAAGTTATTTGTGGGGTAGGGGAGCATTGGAGATACTTCGTTAATTTCTAATTTAATTCTGTTCAGAGATTTCAGCTTTTGAAAATACATTGATATTTATTTTATAGCCCAGCATATGGTTTCTTTTGGTGAATGTTCCATGTGCATTTGAAAAAAAAATGTGTAGTCTTTTGTTGAGTTATAATGTTTTATAAATGTCAGTTTGGTTATGTTGGTTGATAGTGTTCATGTTTTTCTATATCCTTATTGATTTTCTGTCTACTTGTTTTATCAGTTGCTGAGAGGAGGCCTGTTGAAGTCTCCAATTATAATTCTGGATTTGTCAATTTCTCCTTTTAGATATATATATCTGTATTGTGGTTCATATATTTTGAAGTTTTGTTATTAGATACCTGCACATTTGGGATTTATGTCTTCTTGAAGAACTGCCATTTTCTCATTATAAAATTTCTCTCTCTAGTCCTAGTAATAGTCCTTTTGGAGTCAACTTTGGTATTAATGTAGTCACTTGGTTTTCTTAGAAGTTATGCTTGCCTGATACACCTTTTTATGTCATTTCACTCTTGAAGTGCTTTTCTTGTGAGCAGTATATAGTTGGGCCTTTAAGTATTTTATCCACTCTGAGAATTGGTGTCTTTTAATTGTATAATTATATTGATATGATTGGGTTTAAATCAGCTATTTTGGCTTTTTTCTTGTCTGTTGCACCCATTTTCTTTCTTTTTTTGTCTTTTTCTCCTTGTTTTGGGGTTATTTTCTTGGAGAAGGAAATGGCAACCCACTCCAGTATTCTTGCCTGAAGAATCCCATGGACGGAGGAGCCTTGGGGGGCTACAGTCCACGGGGTCGCAAAGAGTCGGACACAACTGTACAACTTCACTTTCACTTTTGGGTTATTTTGAGTACTTTTTTTTTTTTTTTGGGAATGAGTCCATATTGTCTTCATTATTAGATATGCTTCTTTAGTTTTTAAGAACTGGTTAAGGGTTTATAATGTGCATCTTTAGCTTATTACAGTTTGCCTCTAAATAGTGCATTTTTTTCATTTATGTTAATGGAACAATGTATATCCACTTTCTCCTTCTGGCCTTTGTTCTGTTGTTTTAAATTTTTTTTCTATATCCAGTATCCAGTCCATGATCCATTATTTTTGCAATAACAGTTAATTAGCTTTTCAGGAAATTTCAAAATGAGAATACATGATTTATATTTATATATTGACTGTTTCTGGTGCTTGTTATTCTTTTGTGTAGATCTAGGTTTCCATCTGATAAATTTTCCTTGTAACAGAAGAACTTTTTAAAAAGCATTTATTGTAGTTAACATTTATTAAAGTACAAGTCCATTGGTTTCTGTTGATCTAAAAAAAAAATAAGTATTTTACCTTCATTTTTGAAAGATTTGTGCTTGATCTAGAGTTATAGGAGTGGAGATTTTTTTTCTTTCAGCTTGTTCAGTTGTTGGTTTTTTTTGTTTGTTTGTTTGCTTTTTAACAGTGTCGCATATGGGATCCCAGTTAACCAACCAGGGATTGAACCCATGGGAAGAGCAGATTCTTAAGTACTGGACTACTGGGGAAGTCCCAAGTTCCATTATTTTCTGCTTGCATATTTTCTTTTGAGCAATCTGTTGTAAATATTGTTTGCTTCTACTTATGTAATGTGTTTCTTTTTTCCCCTCTTGACAGCTTTTAAGATTTTTCTTTTTGGGGCTTCCCAGGTGGCACTAGTGGTAAAGAACCTGCCTGTCATTGCAGAAGATTTTCCTTTTTATCTCAGGTTTTCAGATGTTTGATTGTATATATTTTGATTTTCTTTTTTCTTTTGGTTTATATTGCTCTGAGTTCACTGAACTCCCTGGTTGCCTAGCACCTGTTGAATTTTGTTTAAATGTGCAACTTGGTATTTAGGAACAGCCTTGGAAGAGACCCTGTCAGATCTCTGGAGCTCTTTTTCAGTATAAACTCTGTCTTTTCTGGTGATCTACTTTAATATATTCTAGTTACCGTAGACTCTATAGGACCTGCTTCATTGGTTTTCTTTACCTCAGAGATTCTACCTTTGTGTTGTCTGCCGTCCAGTATCTGAAACCAGTTTCCTTTTTTTTTTTTTTTTGGTCTGGTTTTTTGATTGTTTATGGTGGGAGGATAATTCTGGTGCTTCTTATTTTATATTTTAAGTGTCATATTTGCCTGTGTATATTATCCTAGTTTAGGGATGAGCAGACTTTTCCTTAGAGAACCAGAGAGTTCATTACTTCAGGTTGAACAGCGTGGTTGTATTGTGGAACCAGCCATAGACAATACGTGGTGTGGTTGTGTACTAATAAAACTTAATTTACAAAATAAGTGGCCTACCTGCAGGCCCTAGTTTGCTACCCCCTGAGCTACTTGACTGAGATACAAATGATATTAGAGTTACGAAGTCGTATGCTTGAAAGGGAGGAGATACATATTTCATGTTTGAAAGGAACCTTATAAATCATACTGTTTAACCAGCTCTTCGATGTTTGAAGCCACGTCTAGCATTGACCAGCTTCTCGCTAACCCCCCATATCTATGATTCTCAGGGATGCCAGTCAGGGCTGTTTTCTTCAGTGAGCTCTCATTGTTGTTTTAGTTTTTTCCATTTGATTGTCTGCTACTACTTGGGTCAGTTCTGAGCAAATTGATTTCATCTTTCCTATATCAGTCTTCTTTGTGATTAAATTTGAAGATTTTTCAAATTTCTTCAGCCTCTTAACTTCATTCAACTTAATTCAGCTGTGGGTTTATTTTCTTTCTGCTATTTATTCGATTGAAAGAATTGGAACATGAGGCCATATAACCTCTAGCCATATGACATGTTTAGATTTCCTCATCCTAATCTGTTAATTTGTTGCACCTTATCTAGATTTTTCTCAAACTAAGGAGCTAGGAGTTGAAAGCAGGATTGACTAGTGACTCTTAAAATCTGTTATATAGGATCTAGATACTATACATTTATCAGTGTAGCTTAGGATGGCAGTAACTTTTAAAATAAGTTACTTCACATTGTTTGTGTTTAGGTCATTGTCAAATAAAACACCCCTTTCCACTCATGCTACACTCCATTTTTAAAATCTTTATATTTTTGAATTAGTGTTGGTAAACTGAGGGCTGGGAAGAAAGTTACAGTTGAGGGAAAAAGTTATTATGAGTCAGCAAAGGTATGTATGTGTTAGAAAGCATGTTTGACATACAACTTATTGTATGGAGGGAGTTACCGTACTGCGTTTCTCACAACATGAAAATACCATGTTGGATGAGAGTCAGATGAGAGGCCCAGTGCCCTGTTGTGCTCCTTGCCTCTGTGGAGGTGATCCCTGGCAAACCTCTCGTCTGGGAGCAGGAAGAGTTTGAGCGGAGCTAGATGGGAGGGAGCATGCAGCTGGAAGCATGTCTCTGCCCACCTAGAGTTTTAATAGTCTAAAAATGGAGAGAAGAAACAGATAACAACAGTTATCTTAACCCCCAGTAAAATAAGTTTCTGGCTTTGCAACACAATTTATGGGATATTAAGTTGTTCTGAAGCTTAAGAATTTGCCTAAAATCAGTCTGTAAAAATGTATAAGTGAGTTCTCAAAATTAGTTTTAACTTTTTGTATGTATTAAATATTTTGCTACATTTTGATTAGTGTTTTTTAAAATTTTAGAACAGAATTGTACTCTGACATAGTTAAAGAATCAAATAGTTCTAAAAGGTTTTTTATTGTTCTTTTAACTGCATCACACTGCTTGTGAGGTCTTAGTGTCCCAACCAGGATTTGAACCCAGGCCTGACAGTGATAACAGTCAGTCCTAACCACTGGATCTCCAGGGAATTCCTAGGTTTAGTGAATAGCATTCCCTTACTCCTGGCCCCTATTTTACCCTCTCCAGAGACATACGTGTTCATCTACTTTTGTTCATTATCTTAATTTTTAAATGTTTCTAAATACAGTTTATAAATACTTTCAGGTTTTAAAATTCTGAACCTTCCACTGTTGAAAATCAAGATTTAGCTTATTCTGTCTCCCGCCTACTAAGCAAATATGCCTTTTCCATCCTTCCATTTCACCAAAATAGCTGTATTGTAATTTTGGTTAGCTCAGTATTCAGTGTTAACATTCACTTGATTATGTTAATATATGGCAGAGCCATCGAGTAAACTCTGATTACTTTTTCTTTTCTGTGTAACTCGAAGATGGTAATTATCTGGATTTTGTTTGCTTGCTTTTGGACTATTTACTTTTCTATGTATTTTTTACTAATTCATCACCAAACCTTTTGCCTAATATTTGAATCTCCATTTAAAAGACTTTCAAATATCCGGTGTTCTGTCAGTTCCAGATTTGTGACAGGGTCTTCCCTGGAGCCATCTGACCTCTTATAATCTGGATTGGTTGCCCTCTAACTGGTGCACAGTTCACAACCTGGGATCATCTGATTATTTCCTGTAATCTTAGGGCTTCGTTTGCTCCCTCCCATGTTGAATCTATTTCCTAAATCTCATGGCTACTTACGGTTTATTCCCTCCTTTTCATGGAGTATGCCTCCAGTAGCTTCCTAAGAAAGGGTGCCTTTTATTTTTTTAAAAAACACATTGCATATTCTAAAATGTATTCTGCTTTTACACTTCATAGATAATTTAGATCGGCATAGATGTTTAGTTTGGAATACTTTTTCTTTAGAATTTTGGAGATACTACACCGTTGCCTTTTTGCTTCTAGTATTACTGTTGAGAAGTCAGAAATCCTTCTGATTCCTGACCCCGTTTTACTATATGGGAGCTTTGAGGCGCTTGTCTTTGTCTGCATTGTGTTGAAAGTTTACAGTAATATGGTTTCTGTGAGTCCCTTTCAATCTGGAAATTTGCATTTTTGTCCCCACCCTTACCTCTTCACCCCTCAAAATTTTCTTGAATCATTTTATTGGTCATTTCCTCTTTCATTTTCTGTGTTTTCCCTTTCTGAAAGCTCTTTTATTTGGTTTTGAACATCCTGGGCTGATCCTTTAGTTTTATCTCCCCCCACCCTCCTATTTTTATTTATTTATTTTTATTTGCTTTACTTTCTGGGAGAAACTTTATCTTCCAGCCCTTTTCTGGATGTTTTATCGTTTCTGGCATCATTGTTTTAAAATTTCTAAGAGCCCTTTTAGTTCTTTGATAATTATATGCATAGGTTAAATGATATGCATAGGTTAAATGCAAATTATGCACCATTTATTTAAACTACTTGAGCATCCACAGATTTTGATAATTTGTGGAGTGTCCTGGAACCAATCCCCCATGGATACTCAGGGACGACTGTACCTGTGTTTATCGTTCTGTGTAAACTGGGTTGTAGCTTTGCTTTCACCACAGCCCAGATTCAGTTTTCTTAGGTACTATAAGGCTCCTGACCTCTTGAGCGTTGGCTACTTACCTTTAAAAATCTGGATGCTCTCATCTCTGCTACCTACTGTTGTGATTTTCTGATTTAAGGGAACAAAACAAAGAAACAAACTTCTTTACTGGGTTTTTTGAGGGATTTAAGAGCGAGCAAAAGCAGATGTGTGTATTTGTTCTGCCATCTTTACCTGGAGCTGATTAGTTATGTTTTAACAGACGTTTTCTGTTATCCTAACTTTTTTCTTTCCTTTGACTCGTTGAGAGGTGACTTAATATGTTTGTTAGCTATATTTTTCTGATCTGCTAGCGTAGTAACCCTATCACAGGAGGAAGTGGTGTGAGGCAGACTTGAAATTTCCTCATGTACTCACGTTAGTCCCAGATGATCACATCTGCCTTTTCTACAGATCATCCTAGAATCCTGCCAAGGATTGATATTAAGCTGCTTGTTCTGTAGTTTGAGAAATCTTTATTTCACCTATTTCTTGAAAATTCAAATGTCTCTAATGAGGGTCAGTTTCATTTACAAGTCACGTTTGTGAGTGGGATGTAATTAGCTTGGGTCAGGAGACATGAGCTCTTTATAGTATCTAGGTCAGCCGTATCACCTTGCCAAGGTGCCCTAAGATGGAGATTTCCTGATACCATTTAGCTAAATAGTTGAAAAACTAGTACTAGAGCCTTGGTCTCCTGACCTGCAGCCAGTGTTCTTTCCATAATATACCCGGGGTTCATTCTTCTCAAGTTACACTGCTTGCTTGCTAAGTCGCTTCACTTGTGTCCGACTCTGTGCGACCCCATAGACGGCAGCCCACCAGGCTCCCCCGTCCCTGGGATTCTCCAGGCAAGAACACTGGAGTGGGTTGCCATTTCCTTCTCCAATGCATGAAAGTGAAAAGTGAAAGTGAAGTCACTCAGTCGTGTTCAACCCTTAGCGACCCAGTGGACTGCAGCCTTCCAGGCTCCTCCGTCCATGGGATTTTCCAGGCAAGAGTACTGGAGTGGGGTGCCATTGCCTTCTCTGTCAAGTTACATTAGTTTTACTCTATTCCATGGCCTCTGAATACAGTTAACTTTGGAGAGCCACTTTGCAAGTATTGATGTATGTTGGTCACAAGGGATCTGATTGCAGTGGGTCAGTGCAAATAAGTGACCTCCAGTGGGAAAATTTATCAGCTCACTTCTTACATTAGTACCTAAAGATTAGGATGGTAAGATTCAATATAAATTTTCTTTAAATACATTCATGTCATAAGAAAATGCAGTTATCCTGATTCTGTTGCAATTTAGTTAGAACCATTCTGAATTGAGCTACTGTTTTGGCTGGGAGAGTCTCTTCTGGTTAAGTTCAATTCCCCAAGGACCTTGACTACCTTTGCAGCTGATACTAGCCATTGCTGAGAAAACTTCCCTCCAGTCTCTGTTACTATTAGAGTAGTTATTTTATTGGTTTGTTATACATACCCTAAGAATTAGCTTGTGTGGTTATGGTCTTACAGTGGTAATGTGTACAGGAGTATGTAATTATCTGAGTGAAATTAATCTCTTCTGTTTATGGGATGGTGTAGTGAGCAGTCTTATACTAGTTTTCTTAATAACTCAGGAAGAGTGAAGAAAGATTCATGAACTTTCTTAAATTGGAATGTATGGCCATGAGGTCTTGTCATTGCTAACTTGAGTTGATGACAGTTTCTTTGTACTATTTTATAATCCTCTAGGGCTACTTGTTACCATTAGCCCTATGAAACATTATGGCAGAGTAGAAAGAATTCATGCTTCAAATTCAGTTATGTTTGGGATTTGCCAGTTGCTACCTGTGTGGTTATGGAAGAGTTATTTAATTTTTCTGACTTCTAATTTCTTTAGCTGTTGGCCAAGATTAGAGATTACATATGAAGGCCTCATATGTAGAAATTACATATGAAGCCTAGTATGGTGCCTCATATTAGAAATTCTATGTGAAGACCCTGCTGTGGTGCCTGGTATTAAGTAGGTGATGAATAAAAATATTTATATATTTATACTTTTGATTCTATATTTTTAAAACTATGTAATCTTAAGCTTAGGGAGTCCCTGGTGGCTCAGTGGTAAAGAATCCACCTGCCAACCCAGGAGATGCAGGTTTGATCCCTGGGTCGGGAAGATCCCCTGGAGAAGGAAATGGCAATCCACACCAGTACTCTTGCCTGGAGAATTCCAATGACAGAGGAGCCTGGTGGGCTACAGTCCATGGGGTCACAAGAGTTGGACACGACTGAGCGACTGAACAACAACAATCTTAAGTATAAATATGGATTGTTTATCTTTGACAGTGAGAAATAGTTTCATTTTGGGGACAATTTGCATCTAGAAATATTTTAAAGGATTGCCTCAAGAATATTGAGTCTTGGAGATATACATTTGTCAGAAATGGGGTCACCAGACCTTTGTGTGGAATTGATTTTTAACTATAAACATGATCATGGCATGTAAGGACATTTTAATAGTGTAATTGAATCTATATCCATGATAAAATTTTTTTTTCATGGACAAAGTGTTTCAATCATTTTTCCTCTTCAGTTCAGTCAGTTCAGTTCAGTCGCTCAGTCGTGTCCGACTCTTTGCGACCCCATGAATCGCAGCACGCCAGGCCTCCCTGTCCATCACTAATTCAAAATGTAAAGCTAAATCTTTGAACATTCATTTTATACTTAGATATATGTTAGGCTTTAATGGTGTTTCATTGTTACATTTTCCGTTGAAGATTGGTATAGTGATATTTAGCTTTAAGGTAAAGGGGTAAATTGTTTTTAAATGACTGGACATTTTTAGTACTTCTGGCTGAATTAGTTATAAAGAGATTAAGTTTGTAGCTTTGAAGTAATGTCACTTGCATTTGTATTATATCACTTGCTAGAAGAACTCCATAAAAATAGAGAGCAGGTGGCAGCGGCTTTCTTTTACCACTGAGACCATAGAAGCACTGATAGGAAGTTAGTGGAAGTGCTAGGATTAGGAAACCATTCTCCTGAATCAGAGCCAAGTATTTTTGTCTGCCGAGCCATATTGGATGTTACAGGTGAAACTATTCTTGTGAGTAAATTGCGGTTCGTAGATTTTCGTGAGTAAATTGCGGTTCATAGATTTTCTTGGGAACTGACTCACCTGATGTTTAAATATCTGATATATTTAAATTTTCTAACCTTTTAAATACGTTTAGTGTAAACATTAGTGTTAGTCTGTCAGTTGTTTCTGACTCTTTGTGACCCGATGGACTGCTGAGTGGTTCGCATTCATTGGTATATTTTCATTCCCCCCCTTACCTCCCTCTCCCCGCACTTCCTCAGGATCCTTGGGCATAGAATGCTTGTTTACGTGATGAAAGAAAAGTTAGTCTTCTAGTGGGAAAGAATCTGTCTGCAGTGCAGGAGATGCAGGTTCAATCACTGTGTTGGGAGGATCCCCTGGAAGAGGAAATGGCAACCCCCAAATCCCATGGACAGGGGAGCCTGGCTGGCTGCAGCCCATGGGGTCACAGAGTTGGACACCACTGAGTGATTGAACAAGTCTTCTACTTTTCTGATTTCAATTGCTCCCACGTAGTCTTTTTATTTAATACCTTCTTTGATACATATTTAAAGCTTGATCTTTGGCTTTCTGATTAAAACATAAACAGATACATACATATTGCTTTTATTTGAAGAAACAAATCTATATGATAGAAAACACAGACAACTGAAGGGAAGCAGTACAACTATACTAGTAATGACACAGTATCATTTATGTTTTTGGCCCTGTGCCAGGCACTGTCCTAAGCACTGTCTGTGTATACTAACTCATTTGATCAATTCTGAATACCATTATTCTCATTTTACTTGTAAGGGAACTGAGAGACCAAGATTAAATGATTTGCTGGATACTTCTGCCTCCAGCTAATAAGTACAGAGCTGGAAGTCAAACCCAGGAAAACTGGCTCAAATCAGATCAAATATATGATAATGATTTTCTCTAAGTGGAATGAGGACTACCAGTTAGTACAAGGACATACCATTTTATTAAACTGATAGGAGTTTTTAAAGATAGGCAGTTTGGGAGGAGGTTATTTGTGTTGATGAGACTACTGAAAAGCAATATGGTAGCATTCTTTTGTGAGTTTACCAAAGACTAAAATATTTGTAGTCTCTGGTAATTCTGCATCGAACAATCTCTCCTAAGGAAATAATTGAGGAAAATGATGTTCAAGGATGTTCTCCAGTTATAATAATTATAATAGTGAGAAAAATGAAGATTGTCCAGTTGTTATTGAATAAATTGTTTTCTCCAAGCAGTGAGTAGTATGAAAATATTATTTTTGAATGGTAATTAGTAATATAAAAAATATTTATAGTAAATGAAAAAGGATATGAAAACATGTAAACTTCAAAATGTTTAGGTACAGAAAAACAGGAAAGTATGCTGATAATTATTTCTCATATGATAATGGAAAATAATTATTTCTTGTGTGATTAGTTTACTTTTTTGTTTGAACCTTTTCCTTGGCCAGGTATATTTAGTTGGAGGAAAAACCAAGTGGTCCAAAGAGAAAGCCTAAATGATGCCAATACCAGGTTTTACTGAGAATTTTCATTAAAGATTAGATTTCCACATCTCATACTGTGAAAGGAAAAATTAGTGAATTTCAGACAGTTCTAGTTTGGGTGTTTGTATTTTTGGAATCATTTTCTTTTAGTGATGCTTTTTTGGGGATTGAAGAAAACTGATAATTTTTTCTTGGAGATGTTCTTTATAGTGATTGTTTTAGGACTTCAGCTTGTTTTAGTTATGCTAGTAGAAGGTAACAGTTATTTTTCTCACCTGTGGTTCTTGTTTTTCGAAAAGCAACTTGACAAAAATTACTAACTTGGTGGTTGGGAGTGGTGTGAGGAGGGGGAATATGAGTGAGTAAGGGTTAAATGCAAGGGATACATGGACTCTTTTGTACAGAATTATGTTATGAATAAGTTTTACTATCAGTTTTGAATACATAGTTGTAGTTCCTAGTCAAGTAAGGAATTCAGCTTTTGTTTGTGTTGAAACATCCTTGAAACTTCGTTCTTTTTAAACTTAATACTTAAGAAATTTTAGAATACAAATTCACAAGACAGATCAAAGATAGAGGATCTGCTCTCAGCTGGTTTAAAGTTACTATGTTTCAAAATGTGTTTTAAAAACAAAAGACCAAACTGCACTAGGGAATTGTTATAGAAGGAAAGCTTTTCTGTGTGCCACACACTAAATAGCAGGAATAAATTGCCGATAACATTCCATTAGTTTATTAGCAGGTTATTTTGGCTTTCATAATGAAGTACTATGTTACTGCATTGTATTTCCCCAATTAAAAAAGATTTAAACTATAGTTTCTGGATGGGATGAAATTGAGGAAATTCTTTGAAAGAAATTATTTCAGTTCTACAGACTCTTGATTTCTAAATGTAATTTATGAGTTAAATAAGGAATAATAATACAGAAAGTTTTATGTATAGGGACTTTATAGTAAATAATAGATAAAAAACGGTTCAACAGGAAATGATTACTTTTTTGCTGTATTTTGATACATAATGTATTTAGAAATCTTGATAGGAAGAAATGAACTTTCTACCCCCTTAAAAAAAATCAAGGATTGACAGAAATTTGTAAATATTATTTTTAGCAGATTTATTTTTCTGTATTGAAGCCTGTTTTTAGTGTTCTTTATGTGAAGAAAACAGTCAAAATTGTAATTTTCTTTTTCCAGGCTGAACTCACAGGAATCAAATGGCGTAGGTACAATTTTGGAGGGCACGGGGACTGTGGACCCATAATTTCAGCCCCAGCCCAAGATGATCCAATCCTGTTAAGTTTCATCCGCTGTCTCCAAGCCAACTTGCTGTGTGTATGGCGCCGTGATGTCAAACCAGATTGCAAAGAGTTATGGATATTCTGGTGGGGAGACGAACCCAATCTAGTGGGTGTAATACATCATGAACTACAGGGTAAGTTTTTTGTTTTTTCTTAAAAACTATCTGCATTATATATGTTTTGAATAGTGGTAAATTCTGAAAAGGTTATTAAGACTTGCTAAGAAGAAAAATCCAAGTATTTAATGGATTTGTGTCAAAGGAACCTCTTTACTCACCCCTCTTCTTTCCACCCCTGTTTTTTTTTTTTTCAGATTCTTTCCCATTCATACTGGGACTCAGTACCTTGAGAGCCACTCTATTAAAGTATAGTGTCCCCTGGGTGTTTGGGTTGGAATTGAGGCTAAGATCTACTGTATTAAAATGATAGTGAAATGTGAGTTATTAGAGCAAGTCAGTGAAATGAAAAGAATTTTTTTTTCTTTTTGGACTCGTGCTGTTATAGTTTTTGCCAGCTGAGCTCTGGTGGAAAATTGTAAAGTGATAATAGAAACTTAGTGCAAGCCTTATTGGACAGAACTATGAGGTGTCATTGCATAGTATATTTAAAGAAAGATTTATGTAAAGAATCTACTCTGGTTTTGATGTAGCATGTTTTCCTGTGTTTTGTTCCTGCTTTTTATGTAAGTAGGTGATTCCAGGAATTATTTGCTCTAATGCTGCCTAATGTTTAACTTCAGATTACCTCTGATATCTGGAAATTTTGAATTAGTATAAGACTTTGATTTTTCTGAGCTATCGATACTTTCTGTATTTACCACCAATTTATAACCAGAGGAAATTTTATTGATATTCTTTGAATTTCTAGTAAAACTTTTTTACCTCTTTCCTTAAATGTTTTCGTCTAGTATGCTAAAGAATTTTTCTAAATCAGGGCTAATTCTGATTTTTAGTTCGGATAGGTCATTAACTCTTTTGGACTTAGTCTCCTAGAGCCAGCATTTATAATGTCTGCTGCTGCTGCTGCTAAGTCGCTTCAGTCATGTCCGACTCTGTGCGACCCCATAGATGGTAGCCCACCAGGCTCCCCCATGCCTGGGATTCTCCAGCCAAGAACACTGGAGTGGATTGCCATTTCCTTCTCCAATGCATGAAAGTGAAAAGTGAAAGTGAAGTCGCTCAGTCGTGTCCGACTCTTAGCGACCCCATGGACTGCAGCCCACCAGGCTCCTCCGTCCATGGAATTTTCCAGGCAAGAGTACTGGAGTGGGGTGCCATTGCCTTCTCCGTTATAATGGCTAAATTACTCTTATTAATTTGTGGTTGAAAAATTTTGGTTAGTGTTTGAATGTTTTGTTACTGCGTATATTTAATTTTTTTTTATAGGAAGGAGTAAAACTAATTTTAATGTATCTGAGGATCTATTTTAAAGCATCTAAATTTCCCTAAAGGATTTCCCGCCAACTTCTGCTTGACACCTTCCTGGCTTTTCTTTACAGCCACTTTTTTTTATCTGTGATATCTCCTGCCACAACAGCCAGAGGGCAGTAAACCACAGTGGACTAATTGAGCTGTTTACTTTATGGTCCATTTGTTCAGCTCAAACCTTTCTCCCATAGTTTTTTAGAGTATTTGGTTTATATATATATAAGAATCTATTCTGGGTAAGATTGCTTACCTAGCTGGTTAGTCAGCAAAATCTCAGAATTATGTACATCTCAAAGCTTATTACATGTAGTTTGCAGTGAACTCAGGTAAAATTAGTTTTAAACATCTGGTTTCCGTTTAATCAGAGTTTTTAAAATAAAATACCTCCTAAAAGATAGCATTTATATTTGTCCATTTAAGTATCAAAGCATATCTTTTTCTTCTTTCACAGTATTTTGCACACATGGTAGAGGAATATAACTTTTTTTTTTTTTTTTCCATTTCTTTCCCCTTCATTTTCTGTGATTGTTTCTGACTCAGTCTCACTCTCTTTCTTTTTCCCTGTTGATCCTTTATGTTTTAACTTTTTGGTCTGGTCTTTACTGTTAGCAACACAAATAATCATTTTATAATGAAGATGAAACCAAGCCCAACTATTACTTAAGCTTATTTAGTTGATGTATAAAGTTATTTATCCATACCAAAAAGGCACATGGTCAGTGTTTTTAGAAATAACTTGCTAAGTTACTGTGTTATTTCTCATGAATTTTGTTACTGTGTTAACGAAAAGATGTAGCCTGTTTGAATATTTTATAGTTGCTATAGATTGCCTATGTACATTTGTTCATGTTTTAAGTGTTTTTTGTGGTACATATTGAAGATTAAATTCTTTTAGATCGTTTTATAAATTACAGAAATATTACACTTTAATTAGAAAGTTAGGAAAACAGAACTGCCAAAGGAAGAAAACAAAAAAACAAGAATCCCGAAGTCTAAAGCAGAGTTTTAATGTTTGGTGTTTCTGTGTATAAATGAAAGTGGTATCATACTGTTTTTTAACTCAGCCCTTTTCACTTAACGGTGTCTTATGAATGTTTTCGCCTGAGAATGATTGCGTTTTAATTTTCTTCCCTATTGAGTCTGAAAACAGTGTAAACTGTTTATTTTTTGGTATGTCACCAGGGAAGTATTAGCGTGATGAAACAATCATAACTTTGTTAAGTACATCTACTCTTTTTAATATGTTGAAAGTGTGAAAGTTTATTAGATCAAGGCAAATGATCTTTTCTGTAGGTAAAAGTGGTTGCAAAGAGTAGTTTTACGTTTCAACTAATATTAGGAAATATATGAAACTTAATTAGAAAAATGAGTGACATAAAGACTGCTTTGTTTCAAGTGAGGGAGAATATGACATGTAGAGCAATCATGAAAAAAGGATACCAGGGGAGTATTGTAATGGCAGTCACACAGATTTAGGATACTTTTGATCTGTTTCATTCTCTAGTATGTGTAAGAATGATTCCATTTTGACTAAAGTAAATTTTGTCAGGGTCCTTTAATATTAAGATAATGGTACCATTATTTGTAGCATTCTCTATTTTTAAGGGACATTTTACTGTCCTTTAAAAAAATGCTTTTTAGTTATGCTATTAGGCATTTAACCTTTGTTTTTACAGTTAAGCCCAAATAGCATTCTACTAAGAAATGTCACAAAGCATTATATTTAAGTATATGCAGAAGGAGAACAATCCTGTAGGATACACATAGTTTTATATTACATTTTTTGTTCAATTGCTTAAAATACCTATGAAATAGTCTATGAGAAGACTAAGATACGTTTATAACTGGTCTCTGTCACTTGGATGAACACTTTTGGGCTCTTGTTCAGGGAGTTGTTGTTTATATTGTATAGCATAGTGGTTCAGAGGTTTGGGTTTCAATCCCTGCTTATTGACTTGCTTGCTCTGTATCTTTGGTTTAGTTATTTACCTTATTCGTGCTTCAGTTTCCTCACTCTAAACTGGGTTACAAGAATAAAAAATGTTTAAGTACTCAGAAAAGCACAGAGAGCAAGCTAATCTAGAATTGTGACTACTGCTGCTACTTCAGTACCAGCAATTAACTCAGACGTTAAAATGAAAACATTTTGGCAGTTGGTCTGTGTGGTATAACATTCACTATTTGCTGATATTTGTCAAATACTAGTTTTTTAAAGTATACTTTTAGATTGAAGTAATCATTTTTGAGTTTGTTAATGTCGAATAACTGAGAATAATAAACTGAGAGCAGTGAAGATGTTCCTATTCATAGGAAATTTGTCTAGATAGAGTCTGTAAACAGAATTTCATAACAGACCTTAAATTATGTTGTAAAGAGGTCAGAACTTTAAGATTTGACTCTGTTGGATCCCTGTAATGTAGATTTGTAACTTTACTGCCTTTTCCACATAGAGGTATCAAAGGACACTGGCTGAATACTGAATATACAAGTATTTCCTTCCTTGTTTCCATCTCTAAGTACCTGTATCAGCAGGTCCAATTATAGGGTTTTGAAATCTCTACCCTTGATAAATTATAGTCTGAAAAGGATATAAGACAGGCACACAAATATGTATAATGCAGGGAACACTGTAAGTATATAAGAGAAATACAGTAGATTGACTGCTTTCCACATTAGCAAACATTCAGTTCCAGGTGTGTGCTGTGCTGAGTCGCTCATTCGTGTCCAACTCTTTGCGACCTCATGGACTGTAGCCCGCCAGGCTCTTCTGTCCATGGGATTCTCCAGGCAAGAATACTGGAGTGGGTTGCCATGTCCTCCTCCAGGGGATCTTCCCAGCCGAGGGATTGAACCCAGCTATCCTGCATTGCAGGCGGATTCTTTACCGTCTGAGCCACCAGGGAAGCCCTCAATTCCAGGACTAATGCATAAATAAGTGTTCTATAAAGTTTTCACAAGAACACTGTAAGTCCTAGCGAGAAACCTTGGTTTCTGGTCTGTTTATTCAGTCTCTATTAGGCAAGAGCTGTGATCAGCCCTGGATGTGTAAAAATGAATCCTCATCTTTAAGGAGCTCACAGTCTTACTGGGGAAGCAGCTAAATGAGTCCATAATGATGATATAGTGGAGTAAGCTCCAAATGTTTAAGTTAGGGATCTCGCAGAAGTACCAGATGCGACTTCAGGGAAAGAGATAGGGAGATAGGGGTGAAGCCCAGAGGCTGTGAGGCTTGCGGTGTCTTACAGGATACATCTGTTACATAGGTTGCAATAGAATTTGCCCTAGTCAGAGAAAGTAGCCTCTGTAAATGGGCCTTCAGGCAGTGAATGAACTGTGGAAGAGGCAGGCTTGCCCAGAACGTGGGATATGAGTGAGATAGTTGGGGGAAACAAAAAGTGGGGAGGTGGGCCATAGTGTGGAGTTCACTGAAGCAAGGACTTAATCTGATAGATTTTGAGGAATTGTTACAGGTTTCTGATCAAGAAAGATAATTAGAAAGATTATATATAAGATATTGAATATGGGCAGGAAGACCATAATATTGTAATATTTTATTCTGAATTGAGTTATTAAATGTTTTTAGTTTAGGATACAGATTTAAATTGAAAAATACCAATGACTATGTACTGAACTTTATATTGATAGTTTTTGCCCGTTTTATTTTATTATAACTGGGCTGTTTTTGCTTGACTAAATTCTTTGCCACATTTTTCAGTTTGATTTTTAGAGAATAATATATTATGCTAAATTGACTTCTTATTTACCAAACAGAATCATTTTATAAACACAATTGTTTGGTTATTTCATTGCCTGTTAGTCAGTAATGGGAAAGACATGCAATCTTTGAGTCCCAAAATCATACAAAGAGCAAGCACAGACTTCTAGGGATTGGAGATGGCTTGACCCAAAGAACTCCTGGTCCAGAAGAAGTATCTTACACAGATTAGTTGTGTATGTGCTTAATAACGTTCATTGAATGAATGAATGAAAAACCTCTTAAATGATTCTAACATAGCATGGTTTATCCTTTCATAAGGTTGATTTATAATAAATACACTTGAAATTTTGAATTATTTGATGATGTGAGAAGATTGAAACCTAGTTAAGGCATTCTTATTTCTGTTTTTGATTCTCAGTGAGGTGTAAATATCCAGTATAAAGATGCCCTCCTACTTTTGTAACTGTTAAGTTTGGGGCAAAACTTTGAGACTGTGATTGTTATTTTCCCCCATAACTTTTCACTCTGGCTTGAGGAAGAACCTGAACCTGTTTAAAGATAGAGTACTTCTTCAATCATCTGCTTTTACAAAAGCAGTTAAAAGTTCAAATGAAGATTGTTCTGAAGTCATGAGAAAGATGGGGGGCAGGCAGAGGAGAGAAGAAAGGATGAAAAACATTCAAGAGCTCGCAAAGGCAAATTATGTTGATCAAGCCAAACTCTGAAAATTAATAGCCACTTATTGCTTAGAATACTAAAAAGAGAAGTGTTGGCATTGAATTTTCATAAAATCATAGACAATGAAGTATGTCTACACAGGAATGTATTACCATGTATGTGTATCTTAACAGTGTGAATTTTCAGTTGGGTTTTGGTGATTTCTGATTATCTTTGACTAAATGAAATGAATTTTAGTCAGCATTGTAAATGGATTTATTCTCAGTTGCAATGAAAAAGAATTGCTTTCTCTGAACGTAATGACACCTTTACATATAAAATTAATAGGAATGAAATTAGGTAAAACGTCATTTAGTTTGAATTTTTCTTCTAAAGAAATTTCTTCTGATCCCTGACTTTCCACTCTGCTTTTATATCTGTTTTGTCATTATTGATAGTTCATTTATGATTCATTAAAATTAATCTCTGGCTAGATTGAAAAAGCTTTTTTCACATTGTTTGCATTTATTTATTCTTCAAGTGTATAAATCTAATGTTTTTGAAAACAAGTGAATTATACCATTCTACAACATTCTAGATTTCTAATATTAATATTTTATGTATCAACATTTATATGGAGATTTCATTACATGGCATTAATAATTCTTGAGATTGTTAACACAGTGTATCTGAAAAGTAAATGTTACTTTAATTTTCATATTTGCTTTGTGGAGGATAATAGAAAAATACATTTATGTTTCAAAAGAAGCAAACACTTTGATGGAAAACATGAACCGAGTGGTAAATGGTAGCTAGTTCTGAGTAGTTATAAAGTATTCCTTGTTTTCACTGTGTTTTGTTTTGAAAGAATTAGCTTGCTAAAAAACTATAAAATAGTAATAGTTTTCATTGTATGATTATACAAGTGATTCTAGTGTGTAATTACTGAAAGATTTAATAGAAAATTATACATTTTATTCTTAAAAGAGAAAGTAAAATACTTATTAAGACTTTGGTAAGCAGTAAATTTATATTGTAAAATGATGGTTAAGATTTCAGAATTCTTTCATATGAAGAATAGGAAAAGATGTAGTGGATTAGATAGAATTATTAAGCTAAATGTGCTTGAAATTGAGAGAATAAGCTGAAGTCTAGTTTTTGAATGTAAATAAAATCGATGTGTTACCACAGGCAACTTACTGAACCATGTAATTAGTTTTTTCTATGAAAAATGAGACATTTATATAGAGATTGTAGTGAAATAGCATGTAAAGGACTTATGTTCTAATGATATGAAAATTAAACGGTAAGAAAAATTATACTTTAAAGATGGTTGCTTTAGGGAAAAGTTAAATCATTTGATTTGCAGGGTGTGTGTGTGTGTGTGTGTGTAGATTTATGTTTTGGTAAGTATGTATAAGCATTATATATAAAATTACCTACTCTATAAAGTAAACCTGAATAAAACTCCCCAGTAATGAGGTGTTAAAGTCACCACCACAAGTAGGGTTGCAAATTAACCTAAAAGTAGGTAAACTTTCTCGGTGTATTCCAGCTTTTGTTTTTTTCTTTTTGCTTGATACGTAAGTAGTTTTAGTGATGAACACGGTTCAAAATCTTGTTCTATTTTAATAGAATACTTTTAAGATTTAAAATAGGTTCCTATGCATTAAAGTACTATAAAGATTTCTTTGTCCAGTAAAGCAATTTCTTTATCTCTTGTTCAGAGAGATTGATCTAAGAAATTAAAATGTGCTAAATTGGAGAAAAAGTTAATTTAAAGGCCTAATTAATTCAAGAAAAAATACGTATTTGGAGATTAAAATTGAGTGATGTAGATATAAAATTACACATTAGAGAACAAAACACTTTTTGCTACACACTTTACAAGAAAATCCTTTGCTGACATATTCAGTCAGTCTTACTGTTTGAAGTGTTTTATATAGAAGATAAAATTAGAAGTCTCTAAAATAAAACTAGGTTTTTTAAAGGAAGGAAGAAAGTGGGGCTGAATCTTGGTGGTTCATCATTGAGAGGACTCCTTGAGTGTCCTGTCCATTCATACATTTGAGTTAGCACACCCACAGGGAAATGGATGCTTATAAAAGTCCATGACCTAGTCATATCACTAGTTGTAATGGAACTCAGATCCATACTTTATGCCTTAATTAAAGCCATTATTGTCTCTAAAGCTCTATATAACATAAACTGTGTGATTTACTCATAGAGTAATTCAGTTCTACCATATCATTTAAAATAAACTATTAGAGTTCTATTATCTATGTATCTAATAAAATCTATTTTCTGAACTTACAGATAGAGCACTGACTTGCTTAATTCTGGACATAGGGCTTATGTTTTTTTGACTTTATTTATTTATTAGTATTTTTAAAAATTAAATTGAATTTGTATCTTATATTGGAATATAGTTAATTTGCAGTGTTTCAGATGAACAGCAAAATGATTCAGTTAGGAGCTAGAATTTTTTGTTCTGTATAAAAAATGTTTTAATGGCAGAAATAACACATAGTATATGCTTCTTTCCTCCCTCCTCCCAAAAGATCTCAAAGGTTTAGAAATGTTTTAAGCACTAGAGAATTATGAAATTGGATTCTGTTGCTTTAAATATTTCATGCCTAAAATTGTCCTGATGCTACCTGAGGAGTTTTTCATTGAATATATTATGGCTAGTAAGTGTTCAGTAATTCTCTTTACTGCTTCATCTGTGTACATATTTCTGTACAATTTCCCACAAGTACTGGGCCACATACCTATTTCTTATAAACCCAATATTGATTAAATGTACTCTTGGTATAGTTGGGTCTCGTTTTGATCCTGGCTCTGTGGTACTGTGATTTGTCTGTGACTTCAACAGAATAAGCATTATCCTCTTGAGGCCCACCTAGGATTGAGCTTGAAGGCCTTCTGCAGTAGCCACATGATCATACAGTTAGTCTTGTGTGTGTGTGTGTGTGTGTGTGTGTGTGTGTGTGCTGTGATAGTGTAACTGAATATGAGCCAGTTACCAGGCTGTTGTGGTAGAATAATACCTGTGGTTTGCAGTTGATCATGCAGCAAAACTGGCTTGACTTAAAACAAATTAAATATTAAGATTAAAAATTGGATAGAGTGCTTTTATGTTGAAAAGGATTGTGTGTATACAGTGGTAAGTTGAAAGGTAGCGCATTCACAGATTTGTCATGAAAAACCCCTTCCTCATATTTAATATAATGTCATATGCAAAATATATTTCATTAAAACATTAGCTTTATTTATGGCTTTACTAGCCTTAGGGGGAGATAAGACTTTTTGCTCATCTTCTTGAAGGCTTATTCTATGCCTTCAGTTGGAGATAAGTAAATATTTGTAGAGTGACTGCCTGAAGAAGGAAAGTGTGAACATCATCAAGATGAGGTCTCTTCATTAAGATTATTTTTTTCACTGGTAATCTTGGGCTTGTTTAAATGTAAGCAGCTTTGATGTTTGCTATTTATAAGAGGGCAGATTATTCACATTGAAATATATTTAGTCTAAAGGAGAAAAATTTGGATACTGTCAGTTCAGTTTTAGGCAGTGTATTTTTAACTTATTTTAAAAGTAGCCTAGCAGATATTAATAATGGAAAGGGCGCCTGCCTTGGCATTCTTGGACAAATTACATGCAACTCTGTTTAGGAAGGAAGGAACATTTGTTGGCAGTGACTTTTATGGAGACATTTATCAGGCCGTTTCTTGGTTTCATGAAGAGTATAACAAGGAGGAGCCCTTGATTCCAGTAGCACATCTGGGGTTGGAACACATACCTGGTTGCTATAGAAAAGGTTTCATTAACCAGAACTCAGATAGCCAGAGCCCTTAAACCCATTCTTAATAAGCATAAGCCATTGGTAACTCAGATGGTAAAGAATCCGCTTGCAGTGTGGGAGACCTGGGTTCGATCCTTGGGTAGGGAAGATCCCTTGGAGAAGGGACTGGCTACCCACTCCAGTTTTCTTGCCTGGAGAATCCCCATTGAGAGAGGAGCCTGGTGGGCTATAGTCCATAGGCTCGCAAAGAGTTGGACACAACTGAGTGACTTACAATTTTTCAAAGCAAATTTTACCAATAAAAGGGTTAAATGACTTAAATGAAGCGCTCTCTGTGATTAGTCCTGATGTGCACAGATATCAATTTGATGCACAGCATGGTTGGGCAATGAGGTAGAATACACTTGGGCAAGAACATCTTCCTCAGATGTCCTGGAATACTGATTCAGCTCAATTGCCCCCATGTTTCAATTTATAGTATTTTGTAACAGCAGTAAAATAACGTACAAAAGGATGTTTTTAAAGCATCCTTTCAGCTTTGTAAAGTATTATTGCTCTTTAATGATCTTTAATACTTAGAGTTACCATCATGTATTTAGCCAGCAGATATTTATTGAGTCTGCATTATTTTAGGTGCTGTACAGAATATGAAATGAATCAGAAACATACTGTGTTCTTCAGAAACAGACACTCTTAATAGGGGACACAACACATGTACCTAGAGCATTACTGCAAATGTCCTGAGAGGAACACACACAGTCTTATTGGAGTTATTTGGAAAGAGGCAGCACTTTGAGGAACAATTGATTCTTAAGCTGAACTTTAAAGAGTGGGTAGAATTTGGGTATATGACTGTGTCATGGCAAGAACATTTCAGGTATATGAAATTGCACGTGCAAAGATACAGAGTAGGAAAGTTTGCAGTATCTGTGGGGGAAGAGTTAAAGATAAGTTGATTGAAACTGCGTGCTTGTGCCTGATGGTGATGGAGCTTAAATACTAGGCTGAGGAGTTTGGACTTAATAGGTAGTTGGGGATTTGGGGAAGTTTTGGATAGGATGAGATGGGAAGCTCCCTGTAGGCTGTGAAATGTGCTGGGGGTAAGACCTGCATCTGACTTTGCCCATTGTTGTAACTGCAGGACCAACATAATTCCTGGCACATATTTAGAGGATAAGTTAATTAGTAAATGAATGAGTGCAAGAAAAGTTTGTATGAAGATTATCAGTTTAGCATCATTGCACACTATGAAGTCCTTGTAGTATTCTGGATCGCATAGGAAAACATGCTCTTACAGAAGACCTGTAAAGAAAGTATATGACCACATTTGAAAGATTTTCTTGCTGCATTGATTTCTCTTTTAAGTCCAAATTAAGAAGACAGTAGTATAATTTTCTTCATTTTTGGGGGGAGTTATTGCTTTTCATAGTTTAATTTTAAAGGTTTTATTAAACTTAATTGAATTGAATTATTTTCCATAAATTATTTTATTCATTCGTAGATAGCAAGTATTGGGCAGTGGGAAAAAAGCTTGTGTCATGTAGAACAGGGGCTTTGGAAGAGCACTGTTTATTGGATTAAAGTGCTTAATGATATTTATGTGTCAGAAGCCTTGTTAACTTATAACTATGTCACAGATTGAATGACCTTGGCTGTCCTCTCTATGTTATAAATCGCCAGCCCAAGAGTTCATATTTGCTATGTAGAAATCATTAGCTAAGATTGCTTGGCTGAGATGCTCACTGGTAAACTGCATATTTTCCTATAGAATCAGATTGAAAGCTTTCACTGAGCTTTCTCACTCCGAAATCCTTAATTACTGACCTCTTTAAATATCATGTCTATAGACTACATGATAAAATGAGTTAGTATACTATTAGGCAAACATTTTCAGTGAAATCCTTGACAGACTTTTTGTGTGTGTGTCAATATACATCTTTTGTTCTTTTGTTAGAAAGATAGCCTTTTGGTTCTATTAATTTCTAAACATTTGAGATAGCAAGTTGTTACTTAATTAGTTCTATAATTCTAAAATGGCATTTTTCGAAAACTATTCACAGAGTTGATCTGTCCCTCCAAAGATGCTTGTAAATGTACTTGCATATATACCTGCAGTTACTTGAATTTCCTGTGTTAATTGAAATTGCATTTGACCACACATGAAATGCAGCCCTGTCTCACAGAGAATGCTTGAAGAACCCTTCCATCTTCAGCAAGCACACCTTCTTGGCTAGGAACCATTACAACTCTGTTTCCATTTGTCGCCTTAGCTCAGCTGGCATTCAGCAGAAGTATAGGTCATGGGTTGTGAATTACTCCCTCCTGTTCACTCTCACATATCCAAAATGTAGCAGAGGCCAGGAAGAAATTGAGCATTCTTTTATTATTTTTTATCTTTATAGAGGTAGAGACCGTAAGTATGATAAGTAAACTAAAAAAAATTTTGAATTTTCACAACTTGTCTCTCCTTGTGATACTTGTCTCATTAGAGACAAGTCATTTAAATTTGCTTTGACTTATTCTTGTCTATACTATGGGAATTACAGCTTTACTTTATGATACAACATGAAGCAACTAGGGAAAGTTCATAGATTTTAAGTGCTGTGTAAATCAATGCTTTTCATAGTCATACTTTTCCTTTAATGAACTCTGCTTTGAAAATATTTAAATCTTTATGAACTTATTTTATAATTCATAGTTTTGGTCATAATTTCTGCCTGTAGATAAAATTTGAATTCTTTTTCACTTGACATTGTCTGTGTCATCTTAGTTAAATTAACATGTAGCCATTTGATTTTTCAAAAAGTTGTCTCATAATTGTTTTTTTGGGTTTGGCAGTACAAGGATGGTTGATAATACTTATGCCTGTGCTGAAGGGATTTTAGAATAAAAAATTAAAATTGTATTCTGTATTATTCTAAATAGGGATGGTGATCTGATCCTTGAAAATTATGGTAAGTGTATGGTGTATGTGAATTATTAATTGACCAGAGTGTTTTCTACTTTTTATTGACTGTTGCATATAGACAATTGGCAGGAATATTTGACTAACAAGGATTACTACAGATTCATGTTACATGCCATAATAAGCCTATTTTTCTTCCACATTTTGTGTTTTTTATTTGCAGAGTAGTTTTTATTTATGCTTATTGTTTCTAATTTTATAGTAGTAATAAACCAAAAATAAATGATGGCTTGAAATAATTATATGTTGAAAGTAGGAACCAGACAACAATCAAATATTTATAGTTCACTTGTTATGTGCCAAGCATCATGCTGGGTGCTTGATTATCAATCTTGCAGTGGAAGATGATTCTGAATTCATTCATTCTTTTTATATCTTAACTTGAATGATTTAAGGGAAAGATTTCAGAGTTTGTTGATATGTTTTTGTACCTTGTTTTTTTTTTTAATTCAATTTTATTTAATATGTGGAACAGATTTAATAGTTATGAAATAAACAGCAGTCTTTACCATTTTGAGACTGTTAATTTAACTAGTTGAACACTAGAGGGACTGTGAACTAACCACTGAATTTTTTAGTTCCGTTGTTTAGTAGTTGAGATGCTTTATTTAAATAGCAGAGTCACATAGCTTTTTCCAGCTTTTTAGTTTTGCTAAGGTTAAGTGTTGTGCCCCAGAGTTTACCTGGCATCTTATTTGGTTGATTAACTCTTGTGTGTATGGACTATAAAATTTAACCTCTGCCAGTCTAGGTATCAGAGAAGGCAATGGCACCCCACTCCAGTCGTCTTGTCGGGAAAATCCCATGGACGGACCAGCCTGGTAGGCTGCAGTCCATGGGGTCGCGAAGAGTCGGACACGACTGAGCGACTTCACTTTTACTTTTCACTTTCATGCATTGGAGAAGGAAATGGCAACCCACTCCAGTGTTCTTGGCTGGAGAATCCCAGGGACGGGGGAGCCTGGTGGGCTGCCCGTCTGTGAGGTTGGATAGAGTTGGACATGACTGAGTCGACTTAGCAGCAGCAGCAGCAGCAGTCTAGGTATATCAAACCAAAACAACCTTTGGTCATAGTCTGCTTTAATCAATCTATGTATTTAGGTGTCCTGCTGAAAGAAGTGGGAAATATGGAAGTCACCCTTGTAAATAATGAGTTCGTAGTTTTCTCTTGAAAGTCTCTAGTAGAAGAAAATAGAGTTTGGAAAAATATTCATTGGAACAATAATTCAGATTTTTATGATTATTGAATATGTGTTTTGTGAAAAGATTCATCAGTTTATAACAGCACTAACACAGCAAAGTTAATCCATATATTATAGTTTTAGTCTACATAGGTGGCTTTACAGATATTTGTGATGTTTCACATGAAAAGATGTTTGGCAGCTGAACTTAATTTAACAAGAGTTTTCTGGAATCCAATCTTTAGGCCTTAGAAGGTTGAGTATTTCTTGAATAACTGTGGTTCAATTTTGCTGTTAACATTTCGTTCTTAAAATTATTTTGCCTTGGAAATGATGTAAATGTGAAATTACAGAATTTAAACTACAATTGATGTACAGTAGATAAATGCTTTTGAAAGTTTGGTTTGTTGGCTATCTTGGGATTTTAATTGGGGTCACATTATGAACATAAAAATGAATCAATCTGCATATTTATATATTTCTCTTTAAGAAGTGCTAAAGATCATTTAAAGGTTCATGAAATGAATGAGTTGGGTGTAGAATTTATTTTCTTCTGAAATAAATTTATTTCATCATTTATATATTTGTAATGCTGATCTATCTTAAGTTTATAATGTGGCAGAAATATGTACTACATTAACATAAATATAATTTAAATTTTCATGTTTAAATGTTTCATTTCATTTTCCTTGATTATATATTTTTAAAATTCAATATAAATTAAAAACCAGTACAGTTATATATAGGAAAAGAATAAATTCCATCTCTTATTATTAATATTCTTCCAGAATATTTTGAGTTAACTAAAATGATGTATGGAATTAACTATTGTGCTTTAAGTATCCAATGATACTTTCTTTCTAACTTATAAGAACTATGATGTAAATTCTTGAGGTATACATTTGTTTCGATCATTTAAAAATTATCTATCCAACTCATTTGTGTTCCTTTTATAATTGAGAAAGTCTTTAAAGTCATCCTTTGTGGGCTTTTTGATTTCTGAAAGTAGTAAAGAAAATTAAAATTACCGTGGAATTCTAAATGTAGTCAGTTCTTTGCTAAAACCAGCATTAGAATATTTAACTGCTAGTCTTAACTGCTTTGCAAAATGTTGGTAAGTACTCCACTGAATTTTGTCTTGGGTTATTTAGAGAAGAAATTTGATATTAGAGAGTCTTTAACAACTTCATTATTTTCTCAGAAGTGTGGTGTTAATGTCATAAAAAAAAATCCTGGTGTGTTAAGTATGAAACTGTTTTCTGGAGACTAAATTTCTGGAAAATGCCAAAAAGTACACAGAGTACCAAACTGTGAATTCCAGAGTTAGGATAAAGGCATGTTGGATATAAAAAGCATGTTTTTGTTATAAATGTTGGCTAGTTGACATGATTATAATTGTTGGCATTGCAGGAGTTGTCTGTCTTCAAGTGCCTGGTATTTTGAACAGAGTAAAAACTAATCCTGACTTGGTTATATTTCAGTTCAGTTCAGTTCAGTTCAGTAGCTCAGTCGTGTCCAACTCTTTGCGACCCCATGGATTGTAGCCTACCACGCTCCTCCGTCCATGGGATTTTCCAGGCAAGAGTACTGGAGTGGGTTGCCATTTCCTTCTCCAGAGGATCTTCCTAAACCAGGGACAGAACTGGCGTCTCCCACATTGTAGGCAGACATTGTGGCTTTACTGTCTGGGCCACCAGGGAAGTAATATTGAGTGGATAGTAATTGCCCAATGTACTGAATAATAGATTTAAAGAGACTTTTTTAGCTTATAGAATAGATTCAGGTTAAGATCAAGGGCACTATTAAGGAAAGTTAGGAAAAAAGTAAAATCCCATCTTTTATTCGTTTAGCTTTTAAAAAAAAGTGTTATTTGAGGTAAATTTGATCACCATATGCCACTGGATTAAAATAAAATTGTGTATCTCCTAAAATGACCCAGCAAAGATTCAATTAGAAAAAGGCTAATTAGATAGTTATTTTAGCAAATCTCTTTATATTTCTTATACTAGGAGGAGGAGAAAAGTACGGAATTCATTTCAACAAACATTTGTTGAGTGCTCGGTACTGTCCTGTGTGCTGGGGATGACATGGTTATTGCCTTCCATACATACATAATTTGTTGTTCATTTTCCAAGAATTTAGTTAATGAAAATTTGAGTTTAGATCATCTTACTTTGATACATTTCTCAGGAACTCATGAGGTTTGAGTGAGTTTTCTTTACTCTTGCTTTTTGTTTGTTCAATCTTCATGTATGAACATGGGCCAGATAATGTGCTAGATATTCGGCATTCACTGGTAAGTTGAACAACTCACTTCTTGATCTCTCAGATTTATTCTTTGTGGGACAGTTAGATAAGTACTCAGTACAGTGTTATAAATGCTCTGATATGGGTAGTACTTCTGCTCTGTTCATGCTCTTTTCCTCCTCAAAGTGTCCTGTTCCTCTTGTGACATAAGGGATTTGTTTCTTCCGTTAAAAATGTTTAGGCACTTCTTTTGTAAGATGCCATTATCTTGAGATGATAGATAAGCTAGACATGAAGTTTTTTTTCCCTGTGGGAGCAGGGTGGTAAAACTTGACTGATTTTATGTTTGAAACTCAAGAGATGTGTAGTTAGGATTCAAGACAGCTGGATTTGCAGTTAAAAAGTTGCTTAGTTATTTATCTTCTCCTACATCCCCAAATTGTCTTTCTGTGTTGCTTATTTAATAGCAAAAGACAGAAGGTTGTAAAAACTCAACTCCTCTCACTGGGTTCCTGCTTCTTTCCAACATAGGTTGTTATATTTTTATCTAGATAGATGGGTGCCCAAGCAGCTTCTTAGACTTGTTCATATGTTGCAGTGTCTTTTTAGATTGTGACAACTTTCAGAGGGTGAGAGAAGACATTTCAAGTCAATTGAATGAGTGTCTTCAATGAATATTCCGTAAAGCTAAAGGTTAAGACTTCCCAAGTTGCTAGGTTTGTTAAAAGTGTCAGAATATTAAAACTTTCTTCATGTGGAAGACAAATGGGGTTTTGCCGAAAGTTTCCTGTCCTTATTATCAACTTTGCTGTCATACATTATTTATGACATGTTTTTATGTATTCCACATACCATATGTCCTTGCTAATTAGGTACATCTTTGTTGGGGATTTTCAGTGTGAAATCAGATATAGAAATAGCATGTTGGTCTTTGCTACTGTTACCGTCTCTCAAGCTACCAGCTGTAATTCTCTTAAATTGAATGGGATGTTTGTTGAGTATGGAATGCAAGAGGATGGATTCATGGCTGTGTGCTTCTTACATTGATCAGTTAAAAAAAAAAAACGTTTTAGAAAGTTGATTTTGGACATGTGACTTTCAGGGGCTGGAAGAAGAGAAGTTAATCTAGTGAAAGTGATTAACCAAGGACAAAAGCATAGTAGAGAAGTTTTGGTCATAGCTGGAGTTTCAGCTTGGCTGTTGAGAAGAACTGACTGGAAAAGACCCTGATGCTGGGAAAGATTGAGGGCAGGAGGAGAAGGTGACGACAGAGGATAAGATGGTTGGATGGCATCACCAATTTGATGGACATGAGTTTGAGCAAGCTCCAGGAGTTGGTGATGGACAGGGAAGCCTGGTGTGCTACAGTCCATGGGGTCACAAAGAGTCGGACACGACTGAGTGACTGAACTGAACTGAACTGATTGAGAAAGGAGTGATAAGGAAAAGAGCAAGAAATAAGATTGGAAAGGTAGTTCAAATAATAGGGGACCTTGAATAGTGGGTTAAGGCAATTAGCACCATTCAGTAGACCATTAGCAGGATCTCTTCAGAATCCAGAGCAGTTAGAAGGATTAATCTGACTGCAATGCATTACATAAAATGGAGCAAGGAAGTTGGTGGCAAGGAGAATATTAGGAGTCTGTTCCATCATCCTTGGTGAAATCCGAGAGCCATTAAATAGCATTTTTGTGTATTTTAATCTGGCTTTTTGATTTCTTAATATTGAATTTATCTGTGTTTTAATTTGTTGATTTGTTCCTCTCTGCTAAATACTTAGTTAAGCATTGTGGATCTAAAAGTGAGATATGATCTCAGCACTCTTTAGGTTTTTGTATTTTAACAGGGCAGGAGAAGTTGAATTGAGGTTGAGTTAACTGCAAATGTTCAGGGCTTGTAGAATATGTGGTAGAAGAGGTGACTGGATAGGGGAGGGTGGTTGAGGCTGGAAAGGTAGGTAGGAATCAGATTGTGCGAGGCTTCCTTGGCTTTATCTCTTAGACATCGGACAAAGCCACTGGGAGTTATATGGAATGCAAGGTGACAGATTTCTCTAAGACTGCTGAGAAGAAGAGCCTGTAAACATGATTTTGTCATTTCTGAAAGAATGGTATTAGGGAATGTTCACTTAAAGGCAGTATTGATTTTCATAGACAACATCATTTGTGGGTGAAAGAGAACAAAGATTGTATTATAATATACTATTGAGCATAGCTAAAGGAAAAATAAAATATTTTAAACCACCCCCTGCCCCTGAAATGTTTTTATTGTAACACTTAAAAAATTAATCTATTATTCAGTTTGTACATATATAATGATACCCTTTGAAATTTTTATGTAGATTTTGATAATTTGTAAAATTAAGAGTGCCCCTGAAATATTAGGATACACTATTTGATAGTTTTATGAGGCTAGATTGG
Organism: Bison bison bison; assembly: GCF_000754665.1. Taxonomy (NCBI): domain Eukaryota; kingdom Metazoa; phylum Chordata; class Mammalia; order Artiodactyla; family Bovidae; genus Bison; species Bison bison. The sequence continues at coordinate 2,093,405 of NW_011495054.1, forward strand.
TGGGTATACATTTTCAAATGAGGCAGCCTAAATATAGTTGGTCAGTCCAATAAAGACATTATCCTGTTGGGCAGCAAAAATTATTATGTATGAGGATATTTTTTGGTGATAAAGTAGTGCAGAGCTAAGCTAACCAAATATACTTTGGGGTCACTTTATAGAAATCACAATGAATTAGATTAAAAGTTGTGTGTGGTTTTTTTTTTTCCTCCAAAGCTTTTAGATATAATGTGAACTGGGCTGTTGTGTTTACTTTTTTCACAAATTGAATAAAGTGATTTGAGCTAACCATTTTTACTTACTCCTATTTAAGTTGTTTGATAGGAAACCAAGAGAAAGAAACTGTTTCTGGAAACCATGTTTTCCTTAGATATTGTGGATGCCTGAATAGGGGGGAATTTTAGTGTTACTTATATTTAATCCAGATTTGGGACGAATATAAATATTGAAATTTTGATTTGGGGTTAATTCAGTTTTTAGTTAATATTTTGAAAATATTTGATCTAGCTTCACACCTTTGAAATAGATATTGCAAAGCTATTTTTCCTTTTCCCCTTTTTTTTTTTTTTTTAAGATCATTTGACAGTCTTAAGAGAAGATAGATGGTTTCTTCATAAGTAATTCCAGTTTCATTAAATGGCTCTTGACTCTCAGAATTGAGTTATTACATAACAAGATGAGTCAGATGGGAAAGAAACAGCTTAGTATTTTGCTGTTGTGTTGTTACCATGACTGCAACATACTGGCAGGAGGATCTTATATTATGTAGTTGTTATTTAACCTGATCTGTTGATTGGGGGGGCAGGGAAATCAGAACTTTGTCTCTAGTAGAGTTGTTCACATCACTAAAGAATCCTACATTTTACTCTGTGACGTAAAAGATACCTCAGGTTTTGTTTTTGTTTTCCCTTAAAGGGTGTTGAGGTGGGGCAGGGGGTAACCAATGGAACTGTACAGGATGGATGTAATGCTTTGTTTCCTAGATACAAACTTTAAATTCTGGGCCAATGAGCTTTTCTTGGCTTTTTCTACCTTGTACCTAAATTTAGTCTTCACCAGTACCCTTTGAAATAAAGGATCTTTTGTTTGGTAGTGATCATTATGTACAAATAAATCAGAAGCATCAAATTTAGGAATTTGGAAGAATAGTTACAAAATGTTAGGGAAAATAACCTGTACTCCACGAGAAACTTGCAAATAATTTTAGTGTTTATTTTTTAGTTCTAAAATATTTGCCTCCCATACTTGCTTTTGCCTTTGATTGGAAGCAGAGGTTGTTATACATAGCTGGGAGGTCTCCCTTTCGTCTTCTTTTGCTGTGCATCTCTCAGTCCATTGGTCCCTGCATCCTTGTGAAGGGGAATTAATTGGTGGGAAGAAAACCTACTTGGTTTATTGAAAAGTAAAATTTAAACTGTAAAAGTTCATCAGGCCACACAAATGATGGGAACAGTGGGCTTTGTGCTTCATTTACAACATGCTTTTTCTTCCAGTATTGGATTTGTTTTTGGATACTAGTATTGAGACTATAATTAACAGTGGTAGTTGCTTTTTTCTTTTTAGGATAGCCATCGCTGATTGCCATAGCAACATCTCAGAAGACAGTCTACTTGATCTAATGGCAGCATGTCAAGGAGTTGCCTTGAGCATTACTCTTGACTTTCTGAGATTGTATTGGGATTTTTAGTTTCAAAAGGAAAGTGATAATGTATGTTGTAATTCTCTCAGTGTCCTTTCTGCAGTAGTTTCGTTGTCTATAAGAACTATGTATTTTTAGGAATCACTTGAGTTTCCTGATATTATAGAAAGCCTTTTTTAAAAGTATAATTTGATGATTAGGGCAGAACATATTTGATTTTGTTTTCTGAACATGTGTTTTGCTTAGGCTGGTTAAAGTTGTGTGTATGTGTGTTTGTTTTGGCTATATGAGCTGCAGGAAGTGAAGTTTGAATACCATGTTAAATTGGAAAACTAGATTTTGTTTAACATGCTCCATATGTACTATATTTATGGAATAATTTTAACTATCTGTAATTGTTTGGCTTAAAAAATCTCTTTCTAGTAGAAAAACCAAGTTATGAGAAATAGCATCATAGTACACTCTGCTGAAAAGACCAGAAAATTGTGGGGTCAGATTCTCTGGTTCTTAGAAGTTTTGATGGTTTCCCATGACAAAATGTATTCTTCTTGAGTTACATTTGTTCAAGCAGGGAAGTAATAATAGTATCAATTTTAATAATTTATAAAAATTAATTTAATATAATTATTAAAAAATTAGCAGCTTAATCTCATGGGTTTCTAAGAGGAGGTTATTTGCAAACTTTAAGATTTAATTACAGAGGTATAATATGATTAGTAGATTTGGCTTCCTCAGGGAAAATGGTACATATATACTTAGTAAGCATTTTAAAAGGCTGTTTTTCATTATTTTAACTTACTTCAGTAATTATTTATTGAGCTACTATAGTCCTGTTTTCATGTTGCTTTATAAGAATATGTCACATTATTCTTAGGAAATGCTATCTAACACAGTCATGTATAACGAAGTTTTAAAATTGAATGTAATCAAAGGTTAAAATATGATACATGTAAGATTAAAATATCATACAGTAGTA
>NW_011495054.1:2096119-2133063 GCF_000754665.1 Bison bison bison
AACTTTTTAATAGGGATGTAGTGATTAGTAGTTTGGGACCTGTGATAAGTAGCTACTTTTTTTTGGCTGCACCATGGCTTAGGGGATATTAGTTTTCCCACCTGGAATTAAACCCTGCCCGCCCCCGCCCCAGGCAGGAAGTGTTGAGTCCCAGCCACTGGACTGTCAGGGAATTCCTGCTACTTTTATTTTTAAAAAGGTTAAACTAAGAAAAATTTTGGAACTTTCTAGGTTAATTTTTGTACTGTATTTCTTCTGTTACTTACCTTTCGTGCATGTCATAAAAATTATTCCTAACTCCAAAATTTGGCTGTCTTAAAGTATAAATAGACCAGTTTTGGAATATGCCTGCCTTTCAGTAGAGAGGACCCTGTGTAACTGATATGTACAGGAATGTACTCAAGAAAAAAAAATTTTTTTTTCCCCTGAGTTTATACACCTTTTTGAATCGATCAGCCACCTTAAAAGGTACATTTTTATCAGTAAAACTTTTTTCAACAATAAAGTATCAAATTACTTTGACTCTGGAGTTGCATTATTTGGCATGGCAGCCACTTCACTGGTGACTGTTTAATTTAAATTAATTAATATTAAATAAAATGAAAAAGTCAGATCCTCTGTCACATGACACATTACAGGTGCTTAGTTGTCCTACATGGCCACCCTGTTGGATAATGGAGACCTTTTCATCTCTATGGAAGGTTTGATTAGCAGTTCTGCTATGGGGGAAAACCAGCAGTGGTTGGAAAGGGCAGAAATAGCACCTTGAGGAGGCACTAAAGTGTTCTAACAGAAGACCATTGAGCAGGAATGTGGTAGAAAGTTTTTCCTCATCTGACTGGGAGCTTTAATAAGGGTGTCCGGAAGTTTTCCCTAAGTCCCTTGGCCTGGGAGGACTTAAGGAAAACTTCTGTCCTTCTCTTTCTTCCCTTACTTCCTTTTTGAAATGGTGGTGAGCTTATTTACTATGCAGGGAATTAGTTTTCTTGATGATTTTCCTAGGCTCTTCAAGTTGACAGCTTCAGGTGGTAAACCTAACAGTGCTTTTCAGCATCTCCTTTTCGCATGATTTATCTTGATCTCCTGATGAGCTTTCACTTATAAATGCCTCTCCATTTGCATTAGCTGTAGTTAGAGGTTTCTTTCTTTGTGATCTTGCCAGTTTACATTTTCCTAAGCCCAGGCATGATTTGTGGAGGCTTATTTTTGTGCATTTCTGCTTGTGGGCAGATATAAATGTGGTGGATACAATTGTGCCAGTTTCGGATTTTAGAATCCTTGGTGGCTTTTTCGTTGTCCTTTTGTGAACAGAATATCAGGTGCTGTACAGAACGTACACATTTTCCCGGAAAGACCTGTGGTTACACTTTAGGGCTAAACTATACCGTTACAGAAATGTTACGTGAGTATATGTTGGTAAGCTTCTAAGACTGATTTGGGTATGTTTATTCCGTGTTGGAGAAATGGTAGAAAGAAGTTTAAGGAGCTGTGGTACGTGCTTAGTTGCCCTATGTGGCCACCCTGTTGGCCACCTCATTTCAGCTTTTGCATAAAATAAGGCAGTTCACTCAAAAAGCATTGATTAAATGCCCTCAGAGCTTTGGGAGAAGAAAGAATGTTATTCATCCCGTGTGCTTTGTGATTTTTCTGACTTTCTTGAGAATGTAAATGTGGCAGTATTTCAAAGCAGTCTCCTGTCCTTCTGTGTAGCTGAAGATCCCCATGTGCAGTCTCACTTTCACTCTGTCCTTAAATGATTTCGCTGAAGATTCTGATCCTTTGAGTGTCTTTTAGAGAATGTCTGTATGCTTTTGGGGTGATTGGAATTCATTTTGAGGTGCCTCTGCTAACTCGTCATACTTAAAAGCCTTATTCTCTAGTCTGAACCTGCCTGCCCTCCCTCCCAAGCTGCTGTATCTCATGTAGTATGTAAGTTGAAATGGGAAGGAAAAGCAGTTGAATTCTTCTTCACTCAAATTGGCTTAGTGTAGTTTGTGGCAGTTGACTGCCCAAAACATTAGAGAAATTTAGGGGAAAAATAGTTAACTTTCTTAGAGTTTTTAGAATTGTTTTAACTTTCCTAGTGTTTTTTTAGAAGAATATTTCAGGAGGAACCATCATTTTGGTTATTCCATGGTAAAGTGTTATTAGCATTAAGAGCCCAGATTATAGTAGAACTGCTTGAAAATCTTCAGGGCTTACCACAGTTGGAGGACTCTGTATCATTTGAGGAAGTATTATCTTGGTTTTATTTTGGCTTTGGGACCATGTAAGTAGGTCTGGAACAAACCTCACTGTGGTAGGAGGTTGGCCCTAATAGTTATCTGACTACTCGCTCAGCAGTTGATAGGAAGCAATGAGGAATATTAAGACAAATACTTAGGAAGGAAAGCATGGTAGAGGATGGTTGGATTTACATACTCCAGTTACGTAAACTAAGTACAGAGTGGTTTTTTTTTCCTTTGAGTCACAGTTTGAAAAAAGTGTGAGATGGTCTTGGTTGTAGCAAGACAAGGCTTCAGAAATGTCCTGAGGTCAATAATATGGCACAGTTTTTGTAGTAGTTTTTTTTTTTTTTTAAAAGCAAAACCATGAAGTTCAAGAGGAATAAACTCTAGCTTGTGTGATTTTTCTGGGGACAGTTTAAAAATATTTCCTCAGTGTGGCCTTAGGGTTCTGGTTTAGTCCAAAATAGAAGTTTTTAAATGATGTTGAACATAGTGTTTATCTCCTTGGTTTGTAATTTATCCTCTAGAATCAGAAACTTCAAAGTTTTGTCCGCTCTGTATCCTTGCAGTATTTAAAGTCCGCTGGTAATAGGTACCTAAAGTGTTGGCAATTTAAAAAACCATTAGATTCTCAGAACTCTACTCAATCATTGATGATTCTTGCATAGATTTAAAAGTCAGGACATATATATACAAAAATGCTGATTGGGATGCATAAAATACACATTGTGACTCTTGTGGAGGGAGAGGGGTTTAACATTTCCATCTTTTATATCACGGCTTTGACCAGATAATGCTATTTCTTCTTTATGTTTTTTTCTGTTGCTTTATTCTTCATGCAGAGTATGCAGATTAGTTTTGCTTCCATTTCCCTATGAATATAACATTTAAATTTTACTAGAGTTATTACTGAAACAGCAGGTGTAATATGACTAGTATTTGAAGAAAATTCTTTAAGGAGTGATAGTCATCTGTTCTTCAGGAACTGACCTGTGAGTGTTTATTTTTGAATGTTTTTAACTCAAGAATTTAAACAGATTGTTTCAGTCAGTTGCAGTTGTCATCCTTCTTGATGTTGCTTGTCTTATTTTCAGTCAGTAAAAGCCTGTGCGAGATGGCTTCTGGGTCCTTTTTGTGAATGGGCTATTGTTGGAGGCCACATGCTGTTGAGAGTGAGGGCTGTCCCTTTCCAATCCTGGACAGTGTCCTAGGGTCACCATGAGAGGAGATGGCAAGGAACTGGTGTTTGTGAGTGAGCGCCAGCTGTGATCACCACATTAGTGCACACCGTTCCTTTCTCTTGTCAATGACATTATGCCTATTCTTTAATCTTAGCCCTTTCATATATTCCGAAAGGGATCATGTCTTGTCTGCTGCCAATTTGTCTTGGACCCTGACTGGATTAGTTTATGAAAGTAAGATAGCAAGCTGGGATCCACACACACAAGACGAGGGAAGTTTGGGATTAAGAGCAGCAGCCAGGTATAGGAAATACAGTGGGTTAAAACAAAGAAGGGGTGGACCAAAGGAAGATATACATAGTGGAAAGTAAGATGGAAAGAAATGGGTTGTAACTAGGAGAGCATTTAATGGGGAATGCAGCAAGGTTCTATATTAAAAGTTATGGCAGCAGTCAGACTCCAGGACACATACTAGAGACAAGGTTTTTGGCTACATGTTTTCATTTGGGACTCAGAACATCCATCTACACTGAAAAAGAGGTCTACCAGGAGAGCTGGTTTGAGCCGTCTGCAGCATGGCTTCTGAGACAGCAGTCTTTCCTCATCAGGAAGGCCCTTTCAGGTCCTTATCGCAGGTGATAGCAGAGTGCAGCAATTCACTTTACATCTGGCTGCTCGTGACTCTTGAGCAGCTGGTCCAAATCACTAGGGTTTTATGCTGAGTTAGTTTCTGTTAAGTTCTCTTCTCTGTCAAAGTAGACAGATTTTAAGATTGTGGTCTATAAAATCTGTTTGAGAGAGGTACATCTTGAAGTCTTCAAAAAAAAGTCCCACTTTTTTTTTTTAAATATACCATTATGACATAGAATTTTCCTCCATAAAATATAATTTTTGTCCTGCCTGGTCCACTCACCAAAAATACTCCTGCAGATGGCTTTTTCTTATTTCTAACTGAGCCTATGGGTCACTGGTTCACTTCCTAAGTCTGAGTGGTCACCAGTGACTTTCCTCCTCTTGTATTTTTGGCTAACACTAGTCATTCCTTGGACCTCTTCACATCTACCACCAGCTCTAGCAATTGGCTGGTTTTTATTTTTGTGTCCATTTTTGATTAAAACAAAAAAGCAACTTTTAAAACAATAGCTTCAGGAAAGTTACTGTATTTCTGACAACAGGTAGAAGGAAATAAACAATAGCAAAAAAATCATAAACAGTCTACTAGTGAAGCTTGTTTGCAAGTGAAATGACTGCTCCCTTTCACCAGTGTCACTGTGCCAGCAGTTCACAGTCTAGCCTTTGCAAAATGCAGTTTACTACATGATGGTGGCCCTTCCTTTGCCTCTTGACTAGTTGAAACAAAAAACTTTAAATCTGTCAGTGCCAGGGAATTTCTGTATATTCTTCCTTTCATATGTAGGTTTTCTTTGAAGAAATTCAAAGCAACTCATTTGTAAATTAACACTAAGTTTAGCAATAATTGAATTGCAGGGATTTATGATTGTAATCACATTAAAGTTCTTACAAGAGACATGGATGAATTAAACCACATGCATTTCTGTATCTGACTTTCTCGTCAGTTTTCTGGTATTTCCCTCTAAAACTTGATGAAGATAACATTTTAGATGTTACCTTTGTCCTGAGGTGGGGATAAATATAGTATTAAATAGATGTAATCTGTCATTGAATCTGTAGCACAAGCAAGTTTCTATAAAGCAAATCCCATTTTACTGTTAAATTCCATTTCAAAACGATAGCCATCAAATCATAGAGTGTCAGAGCTTTAAGAACCATTTATTTTGTGTATCACTTGCCAACATTTATAACCAGAATTTAGTTGTAAGAATCTTACATGGAATCCTTACGTGATTTTTCCTTAATGTAAAACCAGATCATACATAAAGCAATACAACTGGGTTGCCTGCTCGAAGGTGGTGTGAAGACATTTGTCCCGAGACCTGTGAGGCACTTTCACAGGACCTGAGAGTTCAGAGGAACATGTTTTGAAAGCTGCTGATTTTAATGCATACTCATTCCCATCCCCTAGACATACATACGACTTGGCAGGTGAGGAAACTCAGGCTACAGGTTCTACATAGATTTCTGTGGAAAGCAGTCATGAATCAGATCTGAAAAGTTTTAGCAAAGTTCATTGCTCTGGTTTCCAGGTATGTTTAGCATTGGGTCCTGAACAGCAGTGCTTTTGTAAACCTTTGTAATTTCTTTCTTTTGTCCTTCTTTTGCCAGATGTTTTTACATTTTTGAGACTCTTGTGTTTACTGCCATGCCTTTTGTGAGAAGGAATTTAAATTTTCCTAAAGCATTGGAGAAGGCGATGGCACCCCACTCCAGTACTCTTGCCTGGAAAATCCCATGGACGGAGGAGCCTGGTGGGCTGCAGTCCATGGGGTCGCTGAGGGTCGGACACGACTGAGCGACTTCACTTTCACTTTTCACTTTCACGCATTGGAGAAGGAAATGGCAGCCTGCTCCGGTGTTCTTGCCTGGAGAATCCCAGGGATGGGGGAGCCTGGTGGGCTGCCGTCTATGGAGTCAGAGTTGGACACGACTGAAGTGACTTAGCAGCAGCAAAGCATTAAAATTGTCTTTTAAGGAAAGCTTGAGCCTGTGGGGTGGTTAAGGGTTGGTAGTTGTTAGGGGAGATTAAGAGGTTCCTTGGGCATCATAGCTTCAGGCAGTTTATTTGTTTTAAATTTGTTTTTATTGAAGTGTAGTTGAATTACAGTGTTGTGTCTCTGCTGTACAGCAGAACAACTCAGTTATATATACATTCTTTTTCATATTCTTTTCCAGTATGGTTTATCACAGGATATTGAATCTAGTTCCCTGTGCTGTACAGTAGGAGCTTGTTTATCAATCCTGTGTGTACTAGTTTGCTAGTCCCAAACTCTTAGTCCGTCCCTCTCCCACACCTCACTCCATTGGCAACTAACAGTCTATTTTCTGTGTCCTGATTCTGTTTCTATTTCATCGTTAGGTTCCATTTGTGTCACACATAAGTGATGTCATATAATATTTGTCTCTTTCTAATTCACTTAGTATAATAATCTCTGGCTGCATCCAGGTTGCTGCAGATGGCATTATTTCATTCTTTTTTATGGCTGAGAAGTAGTCCATGGTGGCTCAGTGGTAACACATCTGCCAGTGGAGGAGAAGCAGGTTTGATCCCTGGGTCAGGAAGATCCTCTGGAGAAGGAAAGGTCAACCCATTCTAGTAATCTTGCCTGGGAAATCCCATGGACAGAGGAGCCTGGTGATCTATAGGCCATGGGGTCACAAAGAGTCAGATGCAACTGAGTGCACACACATGATGATCAGGAGTGGGATTGCTGGATCATATGATAATTCTCTTTTTAGTTTTCTGAGGAACCTCCATACTGTTTTCAATAGGGGATGCACCAATTTACATCCCCACCAGGAGTATAGGAGGGTTTCCTTTTCTCCTCACCCTCTCCAGCATTTGTTATTTGTAGATTTTAAAATTATGGTCATTTCGGCCAGCGTGAGGTGATACTTCATTGTAGTTTTGATTAGCATTTCTCTAATGATTAGTAGTGTTGAGCATCTTTTCATGGGCCTATTGGCCATCTGTATTTCTTTTTTGGAGAAATGTCTACTTAGGTCTTCTGTCTTCTTTTTTGATGAGGTTATTTTTGTTGTTGTTGTCCAGTTGTATGAACTCTTTGTATTGTATATTTGGGAAATTAAGCTCTTGGTAGTTGCCATTGTTTGCAAGTATTTTCTCCCATTCTGTCGGTTGTCTTTCATTTTGTTTATGGTTTCCTTTGTTGTGAAAAAGGTTGTAAATTTGATTACCCATTTGTTTATTTTTGTTTTTATTTCTGTTGCTTTGGAAGACTAACGTTAAGAAAACATTGGTGTGATTTATGTCAGAGAATGGCCTCTGTTCTAGGAGTTTTATAGTGTCAGGTCTTAGGTTGAGATCTTTAAGCCGTTTTGAGTTTATTTTTGTGTATGGTGAGTGTGTTCTCACCTCATTGATTGACATGTGGGTGTAGAACTCTCATTTGCTGAAGAGACTCTTTCCCATTATATATTCCTGCCCCTGTTAAAGATTAATTGACTGTGTGGGTTTATTTCTGGGCTCTATTCTGTCCCATTGATCCATTTGTCTGTTTTTGTATAAATATCATGCTGTTTTGATTCTCACAGCTTTATAGTATTGTCTGAAGCATGGGATGGTTATACCTCCTGCTTTTTTTTTTTTTTTTCAGGATTACTTTGGCAATTCTGGGTCTTTTATGGTTCCATATGAATTTTAGGATTATTTCTTCTAGTTCTTTGTAAAAGGTCATGGGTAATTTGATATTGATTGCAGTAAATCTGTAGACTGCTTTGGGTGGTATGGCCACTTTGACAATATTAATTCTTACAGTCCAAGAGCATGGGATATCTTTCCATTTCTTTGAATCACTTCAGTTTCCTTGGGCTTCCCAGGTGGCACTAATGGTAAAGAATCTACCTGCCAGTGCAGAATATGTGAGAGATGCAGGTTCAGCCCCTGGGTCAGGAAGATTCCCTGGAGGAGGAAATGGCACCCATCCCAGTATTCTTGCTGGGAGAATCTCATGGACAGAGGAGCCTGGCGGGCTACAGTCCAGAGGGTTGCAAAGAGTTGGACACAACTGAGTGAGCACACCCCCTCAGTTTCCTTAATTAATGTTTTACAGTTCTCAGTGTATGAGTCTTCTACCTCCTTGATGAAGTTTATTCCTAAGTATTTTATTTTGGAGGCTGTTATTTTAAAAGTTACTTTTTTTTTTTTTTTTTTAAACATTCCTTTTCTGATATTTCATTGCTGGTGTGAAGAAATGCGGCCAATTTCTGTATATTAATCTTGTGTCCTGCCACTCTGTTGAATTCATCATTTATCAGTTCTAGTAGTTTTTGTATGGAGTCTTTCAGTTCAGTTCAGTTGCTCAGTCGTGTCTGACTCTTCGCGACGCCATGAATTGCAGCATGCCAGGCCTCCCTGTCCATCACCAACTCCCGGAGTTCTTAGGGTGTTCTGTATATCATATTGTATCATTGGCATGTAATGACAGTTTTACCTCTTTCCTTTCAATCTGGATACCTTTTGTTCTTTTTCTTATCTGATTACTGTGGCAGGATTTATAATACTATGTTGAAGAGATGTGATGAGAGTGGGCATCCTTGTTTTGTTGCAGACTTTAGCAGAAAGACTTTCTACTCTTCACCACTGGTATTGCATTCTCTGTGGGTTTGTCATAAATAACTTCTGTTGTTTTGAGATACGTTTCCTCCGTACCCACTTTGGCAAGAATTTTTATCATGAATGGATGTTGAATTTTGTCACATGCTTTTCCTGCACCTATTGAGATGACCATGTGGTTTTTGTCTTTTGTTTATGTGGTGTATCACATTGATTGGTTTGCATGTGTTGAACCATCCTTGTGAACTTGGGATGAATGCCACGTGATCGTGTGTGTGATCTTTTTTTTTATGTGGTATTGGATTCAGTTTGGTAATACTTTGTTGAGTAAACCAGGGCATAAAGGGGTAAAGTTAACTTGCCTTACAGTTTGCTGGTGGCAGAGCCAGAATGACAGCCTGACCTCTAATAAGGCTGTGCTTTCTCCTTACTTTTCCATTGTGCTCTTTTGCTTCTGTTGTCTAGATGGCTGTAATGTTTGAGAGGATGCAGTGTTATATTTCTCAAGTAGGTGACATTTCATCCCTAAATTCAGACTCAGGTTCTATAAATTGGTGCTTTTCTTTATCTTTTAAAGAATCTTGAGCTGTGTAAAATTTTTCTGCTTTGAACGAGGGATACTGATATCTGCCAAAATCATTATTGAACTTCTCTAGTCATTTACTTTCTTGAAATTGAAATGAAACTTTTTTGAACACAGCCTTACTGAATATGGGTTTCAGAGCTGTAATAATGCTTCTTGCCTTTGCAGATTTTGAATTGATCTGAGTTTGGCAGTGAATTATGTATGTGTTATTTCAGGAATTTTGCACATGCCCTGCTTTAAACCACTGATTATTTTTGTAAAATGCTGTTGTGTGGATTTGGCTCATTCCATTGATGCTGAACTCATCAGATGGCTATATTGTCTTCTAGGAATGTGACTTGAATTGATTAAATGGCATAGGCAACAACATCTGTTTTGTGAAGCTAGTTTAGTGTCATAAAACTTTAAATTTCCAAATTTACAACTTACAAAGAGAATACAGTGTATTTCTCTTTTGCTGTAAAAAAATTTCCACTGAGTTTTATGATAGCTTGTTTTAACCTTATTAAGCGTTTAGCTTGTTTTCTTATTGTTGTTCATTGTGAAGGAAAATTAACATTGGGAATGTTGGAAACTTACAGTCTTAGATGAGTAACTCTTAGCTTTCTTAGGTCATTTATGCATTTGAGATCTGCAGAAAGCTTTGGGTGGTCTAGGAAAACCACCTATGCACATACTTCTAAAACTGTACAGTTGGTGGGAGGTGGAGCTCCCTAGGGCAGATCCCCTGAAGTACATTGCTTCCTGGTTGATGTCCTTTGTTTGACCTCTGTTATTAAGTACATTAATCATGTTGTTGACTGTGGACCAAAGTTACCTTTTTTATATACAGATTTTATACTCATTGAACATTTGAGTCACTTTTAAATAAAATATGTTGATGTACACATGTATTATTTTTCTTTCCCTGCCTTATTATCTGTTTTTATTATTTTTCCTTTTTCTTCCAGTTTTTTTCCAGAGAAGGAAAGCTATCCATCTCAGGGTTTCTTGGTTTTTACAGCCGTTATTTGGATACATTTGATCACGAAAGTTCATATGATAGATTGTATGGTATTAACAATGGGCTTATCTGATTTCATTTTGTGACGTTCTTTCCTTGATACTTTCTGTGCGTAATATTTCCAAATGATATTTTCAATGTAGGTATAGAATGCCTTAGAGAAAATTGAGACTTAGGTAGAGTCAGATACTCTTCATATGACAAGCCACAGGGGCCTGTCCGTCAAACCAGTGGATGTGTGCTGTTGTGTTTGGTGGAGTCAGCAGTCTTTGTGTAGTTTTCGTTTACAGTTTGGAGTTTTGCCAGTGCTTCAAGGCTAGCTTGAATGTTTATTAATTTATCTTGAGAATGACTGCTCTTCTTTTGTAACCTTCTCTCCGAATTGGATTTCTTTTAAACTCAGAAGCTGGGCCTATGTGTGTTCCTCACTCCGTTTTTAAGTTACAGGAACAATAGCCATTGTATCTACTGTGTGACAGGAACTTTTATGATGTTATCTACCTCCAGCCCTTTACTGTAAAATTTCAACTTGCTGACTAATGTTCTTTAATTTTATCAATAACATTTACTCATTAAGACAATTAAAATTCATTAATAGGAAGGTGAGTTTCAGTGAGGGTACTGTCTTTGAAGCATGCTTCATATGTATCATTGTGTTATCATGGGTTTCATGCTCCCTCCCAGCGGACTGTAGACTCATTGAGGGCAGTCTCCATATATGTTATGAACACTGTTAGCATAGTATTGACTAAGTATTTCAGCAGTAGTTGAACAGTTTTTAGTTGAATGAATTCCCAAGAGTTTTAAAATTTAGATTTGGTGGGAAAGATTATTTTCTTTGTTTCTCTTGATGGTTCAAATTATTTTGAACTATAAATGCTGTTGTTCTAATAAATGTGATAATTTATTGTGAATATAATTGATGTCTTGGAATAGCATCATTTTTGCAGCCTATGATAAGAACGATGGCTAAATTATATTGAATTGTTAACATTGTAGAAAGTATAAAAGTGCTTTGGAAATGTTGAATGACTACCACATGGCCATTATTCCTTTTTTCATGGTCTAAGAAGGAAATAAGACTGTTTAAAAAGGCAGAGGATTGGTGTCATTTTATCAAACAAACTTTTATGTTGGTAAGTGATTTTAATTATATATGAATTTTTTAACAGGCTGCTTAAAATATGTTTGTTTTTCCTCCTTTATTTCAACCGTAACAAAGAATTTCGGCTCTTTGCGGGTTTAAGTTATATTACATAGAAGAAACAATCTAGGATAGAAAATGCTCATGTAGGGAATTCCCTGCCCCTCCAGTGGTTAGGACTCAGTGCTTTCATTGCTGGGGGCCCAGGTTCAATCCCTGGTTGGGGAGCTAAGACCCCACAAGCTGTGCAGTGTGGCCAAAAAGAGAGAAGGCAAGAGAATGCTCATATTATAAGCTTGAACTTGAAATTATTTTCTTGAGATGATAATTTGCCTTTTTTATTGATTACTGTATGAAGTTAATAGTTTTAGTTGATTAGCTTCTTAAATGTGAGAAGTATGGTGTTAGGGTAGATACATTTCTTTCTTTGTGGGAATGTGGAGAAGAGTAGAATTTGATACTGGATCAAAATATTATTTCTCTTGATGCAGGTTTGACATTTCCCCACCTTCCCCACCCCCAAAGAATGTAAGTAGGTAGTCTCGATGGTGTGATCACTCACCTAGAGCCAGACATCCTGGAATGCAAAGTCAAGTGGGCCTTAGGAGGCACCACTACAAACAAGCTAGTGGAGGTGATGGAATTCCAGTTGAGCTCTTTCAAATCCTAATAGATGGTGTGTGAAAGTGCTGCACTCAATATGCCAGCAAAGTTGGAAAACTCAGCAGTGGCCACAGGACTGGAAAAGGTCAGTTTTCATTCCAATTCCAAAGAAAGGCAATGCCAGAGAATGTTCAAACTACCGCACGATTGCACTCATCTCACACGCTAGCAAAGTAATGCTCAAAATTCTCCAAGCCAGGCTTCAGTAATACGTGAACTATGACCAGATGTTCAAGCTGGTTTTAGAAAAGGCAGAGGAACCAGAGATCAAATTGCCAACATCACTGGATCATCGAAAAAGCAAGAGATTCCAGAAAAACATCTATTTCTGCTTTATTGATTATGCCAAAGCCTTTGTGTGGATCACAACAAACTTGTGGAAAATTCTTCAAGAGATGGGAATACCAGACCACCTGACCTGCCTCTTGAGAAGTCTGTATACAGATCAGGAAGCAACAGTTAGAACTGGACGTGGACTGACAGACTGGTTCCAAATAGGAAAAGGAGTACGTCAAGGCTGTATATTGTCACCCTGCTTATTTAACTTGTATGCAGAGTACATCATGTGAAACGTTGGGCTGGATAAAGCAGAAGCTGGAATCAAGATTGCTGGGAGAAGTATCAATAACCTCAGATATGCAGATGACACCACCCTTATGGCAGAAAGTGAAGAAGATTTAAAGAACCTCTTGATGAAAGTGAAAGGGGAGAGTGAAAAAGTTGGCTTAAAGCTCAACATTCAGAAAACGAAGATCATGGCATCTGGTCCCATCACTTCATGGCACATAGATGTGGAAACAGTGGCAGTCTTTATTTTCTTGGGCTCCAAAATTGCTGCAGATGGTGACTTCAGCCATGCAATTAAAAGATGCTTATTCCTTGGAAGGAAAACTATGACCAACCTAGACAGCTTATTAAAAAGCAGAGACATTATTTTGCCAACAAAGGTCCGTCTAGTCAAGGCTGTGGTTTTTCCATTAGTCATGTATGGATGTGAGAGCTGGACTATAAAGAAAAGTGATCACCTAAGAATTGATGCTTTTGAACTGTGGTGTTAGAGAGGACTCTTAAAGAGTCCCTTGAACTGCAAGGAGAGCCAACCAGTCCATCCTAAAGGAAATCAGTCCTGAATACTCATTGGAAGGACTGATTCTGAAACTGAAACTTCAGTACTTTGGCCACCTGATGCGAAGAGCTGACTCATTGGAAAAGACCCTGATGCTGGGAAAGATTGAAGGCAGGAGAAGGGGACAACAGAGGATGAGATGGTTGAATGGCATCACCGACTCAATGCACGTGAGTTTGAGTAAACTCCAGAAGTTGGTGACGGACAGGGAGGTCTGTGCTGCAGTCCATGGGGTTGCAAAGAGTCGGACATGACTGAGTGAATGGACTGAACTGAACTGTTGTAGTCTCAGTCTTAAAGTTTGATGATTGTTTAACAAAATGGGAACTGTTTTCCTGAAAGTGCTTTAGTGCTATTGTTTTTACACTTAGTGAAAGTAGAAATTTAGGTGTTGGATGAAACTTTTTTCTAATAGACAATGTTTAAAAGTCAGATGATGAGCTTCTGTAAGCCTCAAGGGTGACACAATTTAGCACTCCTAAATAAGACCTTAGTGTTTACTGCAGATGAGGATATTGCTATAGGAAGCTACTTGACATAAAATAAAGTATGCATGAAGCCCGTACCACTTTTGTGTGAACTCTCTTCTCCATTTTCTTAGGCAGAAATGCCTGAGATTATGTTTATAAAGTCTATTTAAAGATCAAAGCTTGCTTTACTGCATGGAATAAAATGTGTTTCCCTGGCTGACTAGCATTGTATAAAATGTGTCAGTCCTCTGATGTACAAGTTGATCTGTAAGAGAAGGTAGAAGAGATGGAGAGACATATGGGACTGGAGAAGGAAGGGAATTCTGGAGGAGGCTGATATCAGATGCTTAGAGCAGACAGAAGGAACATCAGAGAAGAAGATCATAACTTCTCTGAGTGGATCAGACACCAACCTGTACATACCTTACAGTCCTGAATCAGTGTGTTGGGCTGTAAATATCTACATTTTAATGGTTCCTAGGGATAGAGAGGGTGGGTAATAAGGCTTAGAGAGACATAGTAGAGACAGTGACTTTGTGTAATTGTATTCGTAAGATCTTACATTGCTTAGCATCTGTGTCTTTATCTAACACAGTAACTGTAACTCATTGTACTAGTTTTCTCAAAGTGTGTTTATAGATTCAATTTTCATTATTCACCAAGCAGTTTTTGCATGGTGGTTATGTGGAGAGCTACAATCTCTATGTGGTAAGAGACGTTTCTTGAGGCCCTGCCTTGAAGAAGCTTTTAGCTAGAGGAGGTGTCAGGCAGAATGATTGCTGCCGAAAAAGAGGTAGCTATCATGCTCTAAGTTATGACAACAGGAACTGCTGCTCAGGGTCTTTTCCAGTTGCAAAACTCTGCTTGCCCTCAACCTGGTGAGCAGAGTTGTCAGACAAGTCTCAATGTAAAGAGGCAGGCCTAAAATTTTGTATGGGATCACAGGAAGAAAGCAGTTTATTCTGTTTGCCTATTGATGAAAATTTAGCAAAACTGGATGGAGCTACTGCCTTTAAAAAAAGAATAATATCCTTTAGAAAAGGAAGGAAAAGCTACTCAAAGCAGACGGTACAATATAAGAAAGGCATGTTTTTTCTATTTACTTTTTTTTTTTTTTAGTATATGGACACACACAGGATACATTGAATACTCTTAGGTCACTCGACAGAGAATTCTATGTCAGCGGGGAGGAAAGGGCAGAATGAAGCCAGGATGTAATGTTAGATTGATGATACAGTTCAGACCTAAGCAGAAGAAAGGTTGAGATACTTTCTTTTTTTTTCTTTTTTACATTCAGTAAAAAATTATTGGGTTTTTGGTGTGTAGAAGGAAAGTAATAAATAACAGCTCGTATTTTGGTTATCTGTCATACTTAAATAAACACTGTTGATGTTATTTCTTACTGTTAATGAGTTTGTGATTTCATAGACATTTTCTAAGTAAGTGTTACGTCTATAAACTTTTTATCAGAGTGATTGCTTTTATGTGAACGTTTTAATACATATATGTGTGTGTATATATATTTGGCTTACTATAAAAGAGGGTGGATTGCTGGGTGGTAAATGTCAGTTTGAAATGTGATGCTCCTTTGATTAAAAAAGCCACAAAGTGTTGCTTTGTAATTTTCATGATTTTAGCTAGCAGCTGGTGAGTAACTGCTTTTGAAGCAGTTGGAGCTCCCATTTTTGTTGCAGAAGAACATCTTACTGATGAAAATAGAGTAGTGGTTGTGCTAAATGACTGAAGAATGGACAAAGAGATAAAGCAGAGAACAGAGATAAGAGCTCCTTATGGCAGTGAGCCAGAGGGCTACTGACATTTATAGATAACTGAGAAAGCGCATGGAGTGTTTCTCTACTGTCAGACCGTAGAAGTGCCTGAACTTTTCTCGTTAGCAAGGCCAGGCACTCTGCTGCGTACACAGTTCCGTGTTTGCAGTCAGGCTGCATATCTGCTGCTGTATTTTTATCCACTGGAGTAGTTTTATGGATCGCCTGGGTGGAGTTTTAGACTAAAGTGACGTGAATAAACTGTTTATCACCAGCAAAGAATGTGCTTTGTCTTGATGAAGACACTGATGTTCTATCTATAGTTTGTGTTTCTTTCTTGTGTAGTCTTCAACTACTCTGTTTATCTCTGATTGATTTCTAAATACATATTTCTATCAAAATAAGTGATTAGTGTAGATGATTGAATCCATGTCTGTATAATGATAAAATTAATTCACATTTTATTAATCTAGTCGTCCTGCTAAAACACACAAGGCTTTAACCAGTTGTGTATCTTAGCTTTAACCAGTTGTGTATCTTAACCTTTTCAGGTAAAACTGTCAAATTCTTCAGCCTTGTAGATAGCTGAACTACCAAAAACGTGAGTGTAAATGCAGGCCCCATTGTCAGCATTACAGTTTTTCTGACAACTTGTTTTAAACTTAGAGGGGAAATTTAATCGATACTTTTGCTTGAATAATTTATTGTTGATAGCACTGGTTTTTGCTTTTTGTTGATTTATGTGATTTTAGTAAATGAGAAATTTTCTTTTTTTGTTGGAAATCAGTTGTTATTCAGTTGCATAATCTACTATTCTATTATTCTTCTATCCCAATCACAATTTTTATTACTGCACTTTGACAAGCAAAGCACTCTCATATGGTGCCTCATTTCTCTGAGTGTAGAAACTGAACTTGGAGGACTATTGGGTTGCAAATGAAGACTGGGTGAGTGGAACTTTTTTGTTAATTACGTCTTGTCAACTTTCAAAATATAGTTATAAAATTAGGTTAGATGAGTTGGAGGAGCCTGGGAGGCTGCAGTCCATGGGGTCGCGAAGAGTCGAACACGACTGAGCGACTTCACTTTCACTTTTCACTTTCATGCATTGGAGAAGGAAATGGCAACCCACTCCAGTGTTCTTGCCTGGAGAATCCCAGGGACTGGGGAGCCTGGTGGGCTGCCGTCTATGGGGTCGCACAGAGTCGGACACGACTGGAGTGACTTAGCAGCAGCAGCAGATGAGTTGTTAGTATTTTTTCCCCTGCTGTTTAAAATGTACCCTTTGTGAATATTTTTTATATGAAAACTATTCATCTGTCTGGAATACTGTATGATTCATTGTGATTTTTCTTTTTTCTACTAATAGAAGGTTAATCTCTTACCGTTGCTTGTTCTGAAACTGCTATTAAATACATTTTGAAACCTCTGTATCTATCCTTCATAGTGTATATATATATATATTTTTTTTTATATTCTAAAAACTTTAATGTGTTCAGTTCTATTGGGTATTTTGATTTTTTTTAATTTAATTTTTTTTTTAAACTTTACATAATTGTATTAGTTTCGCCAAATATAAAAATGAATCCACCACAGGTATACATGTGTTCCCCATCCTGAACCTCCTCCCTCCTCCCTCCCCATACCATCCCTCTGGGTCGTCCCAGTGCACTAGCCCCAAGCATCCAGTATCGTGCATCGAACCTGGACTGGGATCTCGTTTTATACATGATATTTTACATGTTTCAATGCCATTCTCCCAGATCTTCCCACCCTCTCCCTCTCCCACAGAGTCCTTCATAGTATATATTTTTTAAAACTCTCTCTGTTACATCCCTCATTATTATCGTCTAGTTCATGAATTCCTTTTCAGCTTTCCCAGTTTAAACTTTCTCTTGTCTGTTGAATTTTTAATTTCATTACTTATTTAAAACTTATAAACTTAAGTTTTTACCTGATTCTCTCATTTCCACTTGTTCTTGTTTAGGTTTTGCTTGTCTTTGACTTTTTTCCTTTTATAAAAGAAATTTTATGTTTTCTAATATTTATCTTTTAGGAACTATCAAACATCTATTTTTCAGGTGTATTTCCTGATTTTGTTTTGTTTGGAGGAATTAAGTACTTTAGTTGCTGTATTTGTGGACTGTCTTTCTTACTAGTTTTCTTCATATGTCATGGTACAACTTGACTGTCAAGAAGTCACTACCCCCCCAGCCCCCTGTCTTTTCTTACTCTTCTTATCTAGTGGTTTTGCAGGTGTTCTTAACTGGTTCTTCCTACTGTCCCTTCCCCCAACCCCCAATCCAAAACCAGATGACTGCCCACCCCTGATGCTCGGTCTGTCTTTGTTCCATTAGCCAGTCAACTAGATGGTGTGGCTTAGGTCCTATGTGTCAAGTTGGATAGTCTCACTTTCCTAGGCACTCAAGTCTAGAAGCCACACTTACATGCACACAACTTACTTATCCTGGGGCAGCTATTACCAGCAGTTTTTTTTCAGCCCAATTTCAGCTCTAGGCTCTAGTCTTGGGTGGGCCATTTTTATTTCTTTGCTCATAGAATCTGAAATCTGGGCCTCTGTTGATACCTTCTAAAACAAGAGCCCAGGAGGCTCACAGCTTAAATCCCTCTTACTCTTATGTGTTTCTTTGTCATGGTGTTTGTCTTTTTTTTTTTTTTTTTTTTTTTTTAGTGTATTCATGCCTTTAAAATTTGTCTATTTTATCTTATCATTGCTATATATTTGGAGCAGAATGGGTTTTCAGAGCAATTTATGATGTCTGCTTGACTGAAAGTCCTGAGATTTATTACTTCAGGAATAACTAAATTAATTGAAAAATTAGAATGGATTCTAGTTTATTACATTCCCAGTCATACTTTATATTTAATACTCCTTTTATTTTTTTTTAAACAATCTTCTGAATCTTTTTGTATTCTGTAAGGTACAAATTTTTATCCTTCTGTAGTTCAGCCAAAATTTATTTTACTTTGTGGGCTTTATATTTTTGAAGTACTTATCAATGTGGTGAAAGTGAATTTGATCAGATGGGTTAAAAATTTGTAGATGAAGTAGTCTTAAAATGTATGATTTTTATTATCCCTCTAATAATTAGAAATCATCCTGTACTTTTAAAAAATAGAGGTGTGGCTACAGACAGGATTTTCTTCCTTCTCTTTCCCTTCCTTTTTCCTTCTTTCTACCTTGTCATTTATGTCTCTCTCTGATAAAAAGTAGAATACAGAACAAACTCTCCTTTAATATTCCGATTTTTGATACATCTGTCAAGTAATCAGTTCCCTGGATTGTATTTTTCCTTTGGACTAGAGGCAGTTTCTAATTGTCACTGGCTAGTATCATGGTGCTTTCCTTCTGAGGCATACATGTGATTTTCATTTCTTTGTGCCTTTTCCTTTAATTTGGGGACTCTGATTATGAGGAATTAGGAATTTTTGCCTGTCTTTTGGGGGTATATTGGTGATTGAGAGGGGCTGGATTTTCCTGAGATTTCTATTTAATGCTAAGTCTTCATCTTGACTAGATTTCATAATGTATTTAATTATATACTACTTGAGTTTTTTTTTTAAGAGAGAGATGCTCACATTTCAAGTTACTCTTAAAATGATAAATTAATATATAGACATTTTCAGTTGATATTTATGCTTATTTAAATTTTAGGTTTAGGAATTTAGGTTCTAAGAGAAAATACTGGCAATATCATACTTTAATATTTACGTTGAAAAATACTTCTGGTTGTTTTAAAAAGAAATTAGTTTTTACATGGTTTGTTTAATTTAGTGGTGAAGTATAAAGAAAGAGACTAGTTTTTCTTGTTTGCTTTACTTGTTCTTGTCACACTGTCCTGGAAATTGAAGAATATTGAACTATCCAGTCACTTCCTGAGTAGGTTTGTAATACAAATTTAACACTGGTGTATTCAGGTCCCCAATATATATTATGTAACTTAAGATATCTTATGTGACTTAAGAACAGTTCTGCATTTTCAGAAAAAGTCCTATGAAATCATACACAGTAAAACCTTTTACTAGTGGTATATTCTACTAATTTTCATTTCTGTTTTTCTCAGTTTTGTTTTGCGTTTGCATTTCTGTCTTCTTCTGCTTCCTCTGTTCACTCTTTTAGATTACGCAGGTAGAGATCCTGTTTACTTCATTTATCTTTAAAGCAAACATAACTAACATAGATAATTAGAGAGTTAAATTTTCTCCAACTATACTAGCAATTTTGGAATTTTGGTATACTTGGTTTAAAAGGCGTTTTGTTATGCTCTGTCGTTTGGAGTGCAGAAGTGCCTGGCTATGGTAGATTATGAGTGGGGTGTCTTCACTAAGAGGGGTATGTGGCGGGGGCTGGTTCTACAAAGGCAATAGCCACAGTGCTTCCATAGCCCTCTAAGCTTAGTGTTCTTTTTGGCTTTGGATGTAAAACTTTTAAGATACCTTAACTTAATAATTGTATCTGCTTTTCTAGCATTTGAATGTAAACTATTTTATCATAGTTGTTCTAACTACTTTTTTCTATTTATTGCCCTTATTAAGACTAAGGAAATGAATACAGTTTTAGGTAGGATGCAGATTATTAATACTTTGGGTGTATTTGCCTCTCCGTTGTCTTCCCTTTGATAGTCCATTGGTGATTTGAAATAATTGGGCTTTTAAATTCTGATGCTATAGTTTAACTTTAAATTAAACGTAGATTTCTATGCTCTTAAAATTCTAAGTTTTAAAATTGAGTTAAAAACAAATGGATGTTTAAATTCAGAGTTTGATTAGTGTTTCACCACTAATCCTTGAGTGGTACTCCTTGATAGTACCATTGCAGTTTAACACTAGATTAATAGTGATTAGAGGATAGAATTTTGTTTTAGGTATTTGACAGGGAATGACTGTTACTTGACTGAGCTAAGCTGTGATTTTCAAGGTAGCAGCAGAAACATCCCAGGATAAGAAAACCACTCATATTTCCATTGACAAGGTCAAATTGTGTTGTTTTCATATGTTTAAAATAGTACATCACTTTTTATGCTGAAAAAAAAAGTGAACTTTTAAGAACATGGAAAGCAAAGCAGTACTTAGTTTTAATGAATTAATTCAACAAAAAGTATTAGATTGTTGCATGTTACCCAAATGATCATGTTTTTGGATTGCTTCCTAGGGTTGGGGGGGAAAGACTTGAAGCTGTTGATGTAAGGTATACGTTTATATAGTAAAAAGAAATGCAGTTTAATTCAGACTTGATGTAGTGAGCAATTTTCTCTGTTCACAAACTTCATACTTAAAGAGCAAACAGTTGAGGATTAATTCAGAGCAACTTCTTCATCATTTCCCTTTGAAAATTGTGACAAACTCAAGTCCAGAAATTAATATTCATTTATGATAAAAACTCTTAGAAAAACAGCAATGGGGGAATTTCCTCAACTTTGTAAAGAGCATCTACATAAACGAACAGCTTACATTATATTTAATAATGAAAGACTGAATACTTCTGCCCCTCCCCCAAGACCAGGAACAAGGCCAGGTTGTCTAACCATTCTTACTCACTTTAACGTTGATGTTCTAGCCAGTACAGTAAGGCAAGAAAAAGAAAGAAGAGGCAGATCAGAAAGAAATAAAACTGTCCCTGTTTGTGGATAAAATGGTTTTTGTAAAAAATTCCAAGGAATCTACCAAAAAAAGAAAAAAGACCTGTAAGTCTAGAAATAAGTGAGTTCAAGGTCACAGGATACAAGGTAAACATATAGAAATCACTTTTATTTCTATATATTAGCAATGAACCTGTGGATAAAACAAAACTGAAAATCCAGGACCATTTATAATTGCCCCAAAAATCTTAACAAAAAGTGTATAGGTCTCATATGCTGAAAATTCATACACCTTTTCAACCATTGGTAGTGAAGTAATTAAACATTCAAAAACAACCAAAAAAATTACCTTGACCCAAGTCTCATACCTTATACCAAAAAAAAAAAGACTCCATGAATCACAGGCATTGAATATAAAACTATAGAACGTTTGGAAAAAACAATGAGTATGAAAATTTCTATGATCTAGGAGTTTTTAGAGCCAATAGCAAAAGCACAGTTTATAAAAGGAAAAATTAACAAATTGATTATTTATTTTAAAAACTTGTGCTTTGCAGAAAACCCCTTTGAGAGGATGAAAAGCTGAAATGTGAGAAAAGTCTTAGCAAACACTATATTCAACAAAGGCCTAGTCTCAAATATGTAAAGATTTCTCAAAGCTCAGTTGTAAAAAACCAAATAGTTAATATAGAAGAAAATGGCCAAAAGACTTGTTGAGACAAATATACAAGGTGTATTACAAGCTTTTCAGCATCATTAGCCATTAAGGAAATCCAGATTAAAATTATAATCAGTCATTACTTACATACCTACCGTAGTGGCTGAAGTGAAAAATAGTGACAACATCAAATGCTGGGGAGGATGTGAAGAAATGATTACTTACGTGTTTCTGGTGGGATTTTGAAATAGTACACAAAGCCACTATAGAAAATAGCTGGATGGTTACCTTTTTTTTTTTTTAAATATATACAATTTATTTAATAAATTAATGTCTTTCAGAATACAGTGCTAGAACATTATGCAGTTGAACATGCTAGTAACATTCGTCACGAAGCACCTGTGCTCGTATTAGATTGGTGGTGCCCCACTGCTGCTAGTGGGTCCTGGGATTAATGCCAGCACAGCACTGATTGTCTGCTCTTCTGCACCACTGTGCAGAGAGTTCCTGAGTGGTTCACCTTTCTAATCCTGTCAGGATGGTTTCTTAAACTAAATGTACAGGTACCGTACAACTCAGGAACTGTACTTTTGGGCATTTATCCCTGATATATGAAAATGTCTGTTCACATAAAAACAGGTTTTTACATGTATAGCTGTAAACAAATAGCTGCTTTATTCATAAAAAGTTCCAAATTGGAAACAACTCAGATATCCCTCAATATGTGGAAAAAAGGTTAAACTGTGATATAGCCATTCCACAATGGAATACTACAGTTTAATCTAGAGGAGTAAACTGTTGATACAACCACCTGGATGAATCTCCAGAAAATTACGCTGAGTGAAAAAGCTAACCCTGGAAGTTAATACATACTGTCTGATTCCATTTATCTAGCATTCTTGACTTAGCTGTAGATGTAGAGAACAGATAAGTATTTGCCAGGAGTTTAGGTCAGGGTGGGAGAGGGCTAAAGCTAGTGTGCTATAAAAGTGGGAGCATGAGGGATCCTGTGGTGGTGGAAATGTTCTCTATCTTGATGTATCAATGTCAGTGTCTTAATTGTGATATTATGTAATAGTTTTGTAAGCACTTAGCATTGGGGACCCTGGATAAACGGTACATGAGATCTTTGGTATTTTTTTTTTTTATTATTATAACTGCATGTGAATATACAGTTATCTCAAAGTGAAATGCTTAATTAAAAATGAATATAAGTGAATGGTTTCCCCTTTGACTCGATAGGCACTTATTTTATGTTTTACTTAGCTGCTTGGCATCTGTATCACTTGCTGGCTATGTAAAATTTAAACTCAAATCATCTATTTCCACAGCTATTTTCATCTTTTTACGGTTGTTTAAAATTGAGGATCCTTGAATAATATGGGCACAGATTTTTCCCCCTCTTTTTAAAAAACATGAATACTTAGCTATCCTCAAACTACTCAAAATATATGGTTTTAGAGATGTAAAATTGGCCTCATTGGTCATAATACAATTTTTTTCCCTTCATGTTTAGGATTTCCTTTCAGGACTAATAATAGCAGCTGTGATAGGACAGTGATTTTTTTTTAATATATATATAATTTGTTAATGATGTTATGTGAAATGTAACACTGGTGAGGAGTTCATAACGTTGCACAGACTATTGTAGTTCTGAAAAAATAGGAATAAGTCCAGTGAATGAGAAAAGTGACACCATTATTGGCACTCTGAAATTCTGTAGTGACTTACATTGTAGCTAAAATCAACCTTATCTTCTTGCTGTGTTCAAGAGGCTTTTCATTGATTTCTGTTGAGAGGAAAAGCCTTTTTTAACTTTAAAAAGAAAAAGAAAAAAAGGCAGTACTCTCCAGGCCCTGTGGATTATTAAGATCTTTTAGCAGGCACTTGCTTTTTCTCTGAGAAATTAGCTGTTAAAGTCAGAAGGAACTCTTAATAGTTTGCATAGTGTTTGATTAAATGAATGGAACTGTTGAATCAGTACAGAGTTCCAGATTTAATGGAGTGGATATTTACCTCTATTAATCCCCTATGATTACCATAGTTATATTTTCTATATTATAAAAATAAGTTTTTCACATGTACTGGTTTGCCTTATAAAATGAAAGAGATCTCAGAAAATATAAATTGATTTTTTTGGGGAAAGACGTAAAAGCATGTTATTAAAATATAACTTACAAATGAAACAATATGTGTCTAGCATTGTGGAATAGTTAAATAATTCTGAGGAGATAAAACTAACTGTGGTACTGGAAGAAATGGCAATGATAGCTAGTAACTTTGAAGCATTATCTCCATGTTGGGTGTTGTTCAAAGCACTTTTTTTTTGTATTAACTCATTTTATCATATCATTACTGTGTGGTAGAGACTATACTAAGATTTCCTGTTTATACATGGGGAAACTGAGGCATAGAGATGTTAAGAACTCCCAGAAGACACGTAAGTGGAAGAGGAGGGCATCTGGCTCTGGGTCTTTGGTTTTAACCACTTTATACTGACTTCTGTAGAGAACTGAGAGCACTTATAATAAAACGTGTAATGTGATCTCATAAGTAATAGGCTAAAATCTGTGAGCTGGAGTCATTAGGGCAGTTTGCCTGGAGAACACAAAAGATTAGCACAAGTGTACATAGGAATGTGATAGCAGCCTGAGCACAAAGCAGTGAGTATTTACATGTGCTGTATGTGGCATAGCAGTAAGCAGCTGTGGGGAGCTGAAAGTTTGTTTGGGAGAGCGGTAGAAAACATGGGCCAGATTAGTTAGGGTTAGACTTTTGAATGGCAAAGTGTGGATTTGGGAAATGCATTTTCTGGAAAGTCATTTAGAGGAACAGCAGGAGCCAAATCTATCATAGATACCTTGGATGTGGACTCTTAGAGCTAGAGAAAACTATAAAAGTGGCTCTTTAGTCTGTCTGCCTCTATGCTAAGTTCTGTATTTTAGCTTTGCTGTGATTATCCAGAGCGGGGATAGTGTCATGAAACAAAGCAGTAAACCAAGTATCACAAAGCTTGGACTGTAGTACCAGCTTTCCACCTCCTTGCTGTAATGACCTTGAAATGGGTTACTTAATCACAGGCTTTCATTTCCTCAGCTGTATAATGGGTTAGTTTCACATAACTAATTTAGGATTTCTGTGACAACCAAGTGAGATAATCTAACTTTTAACTTACTGGACCCATATAAATTTTTCCTCAGAAAACAATTTGCTAAGCAATAAAGCTGCTAAACAGGAATTAAACTACAGGTGAGTGGGAAGACTTTGCTTTTTTCTATTCACTTGATACCAGATCTCTTCTGGCTTTGTGATCTATGGCACCCTGATGGTTTTTATTCAGCAGGTGTGATTTGGTCACAGGACACTCTGTCAAGTAGGGGAGAGAAACATATTAAGTATAATGGTATATGAAAAATGATGCTTATGAAATAATTATGGCTATGGTAATTCAAAAGAGATTATTGCTGCTTGGGAGAAGTGGGAATGCTTTGTGGAGGAGGAAGTGCTGAAAGAGGGATGTGATGCTGAAATGAAGAGGGAAGAGAATACAATGAATAAAGGCATAGAGAAAGAAAAACATGTGGCCACAAAATTTGGTGTTTTTGTAATAAGTATCTGGGCCAGAAATAATAGGAAATAGATCAAAAAGATGGGATGGGACCAGATTACCAAGAGGCTTGCTTGGTATGCTTTAGAACTTTAGACCTTGAATGTTGTTAGATGTCAAGATCAGCTGTCCTGTTGAGTATCATAAGGTACTCTGTTCAGTTCAATTTCTCAGTTGGGTCTGACTCCCTGCAACCCTATTGACTGCATCACGCCAGGCTTCCCTGTCCATCACCAACTCATGGAGTTTACTCAGACTCATGTGCATCGAGTCGGTGATGCCATCCAACCATCTTATTCTCTGTCATCCCCTTCTCCTCCTGCCTTCAATCTTTCCCAGCATCCCAGTGAGCCAGTTCTTCGCATCAGGTGGCCAAAGTATTGGAGCTTCAGCATCAGTCCTTCAGTCGTTTCCTTTAAGGATTGACTGGTTGGATCTCCTTGCAGTCCAAGAGAGTCTCAAGAGTCTTCTCCAACACCACAGTTCAAAGGCACTCAGCTTTCTTACATCCATACATGACTACTGGAAAAACCATAGCCTTAACTAGACGGACCTTTGTTGGCAAAGTTTAATATGCTGACTAGGTTGGTCATAGCTTTTCTTCTGAAGAGCAAGTGTCTTTTAATTTCATGGCTGCAGTCACCATCTGCAGTGATTTTGGAGCCCAAGAAAATAAAGTCTGTCGCTGTTTCCGTCGTTTTCCCATCTGTTTGCCATGAAGTGATGGGGCCAGATGCCATGATCTTAGTTTTCTGAGCTTTAAGGCAACTTTTTCACTCTCCTCTTTCACTTTCATCTAGAGGCTCTTTAGTTCTTCTTCACTTTTTGCCATTAGGGTGGTGTCATCTGTATATCTTGGAGAAGGCAATGGCAACCCACTCCAGTACTCTTGCCTGGGAAATCCCAGGGACAGAGGAGCCTAGTGGGCTGCCATCTATGGGGTTGCACAGAGTTGGACACAACTGAAGTGACTTAGCAACAGCAGCAGCAGCAGCAGCATCTGTATATCTGAGGTTATTGATATTTCTCCCAGCAATCTTGATTCCAGTTTGTGCTTCATCCAGCCCGGTATTTCACATGATGTACTCTGCATACAAGTTAAATAAGCAGGGTGACAGTATACAGCCTTGACGTACTCCTTTCCCAATTTGGAACCAGTCTGTCAGTCCACGCCCAGTTCTAACTGTTGCTTCTTTACCTGCATACAGATTTCTCAGGAGGCAGGTAAGGTGGTCTGGTATTCCCATCTCTTGGAAAATTTTCCACAGGTTATCGTGATCCACACAGTCAAAGGCTTTGGCGTAGTCAAGAAAGCAGAAATAGATGTTTTTCTGGAACTCTCCTGCTCTTTCGGTGATGTTGGCAATTTTATTTCTAGTTCCTCTGTCTTTTCTAAATCCAGCTTGAACGTTTTGAAGTTCATGGTTCACGTATTGTTGAAGCCTGGCTTGGAGAATTTTGTGCATCGCTGCTGCTGCTAAGTCGCTTCAGTCATGTCCCGACTATGTGCGACCCCATATGTGAGATGAGTGCAATTGTGCAGTAGTTTGAACATTCTTTGGCATCACCTTTCTTTGGGATTGGAATGAAAACTGACCTTTTCCAGTCCTGTGGCCACTGCTGAGTTTTCCAACTTTGCTGGCATATTGAGTGCAGCACTTTCACAGCACCATCTTTTAGGATTTGAAATAGTTCAACTGGAGTTCCATCACCTCCACTAGCTTTTGTTCGTAGTGATGCTTCCTAAGGCCCACTTAACTTCGCACTACAGGATATCTGGCTCTAGGTGAGTGATCACACCATCATGATTATCTTGGTCGTGAAGATCTTTTTTATATAGTTCTTCTGTGTATTCTTGCCACCTCTTCTTAATATCTTCTGCTTCTGTTAGGTCCATACCATTTCTGTCCTTTATTGTGCCCAGAGCAATTTACTACTTTCTGCTCACTACTTTGTAAGAGAGTACAGATTGTGTAGTTATTCAGAGTTTGATTGAAATTATGCCAGTCTTCAACAGTTTTTTATCAGATGAGACACTTCAAGAATAAAAATGTTTGTATGTTCAAATTTCTTGGTGATAAAATTTCCTGCTGATAATACAAAACAAATCTTTTGGGTGTGCTTGCTTCTCTCAGGCCTTTTGTGATTCCTCAACAGTGTAGACACTAACTAGGATGATATTCCTAAAGGTGTGAAATCCCATTGCCATGTACAGTGCTGTTTCTAACAGGCATGGGTCATAAATATTTGGTAGTGGTTGTCAAGTAAACTTTACACAGTATTAAAACTTTAATAATAGTGACTTTTAGTTGTTTAGAAAAACCAACAGTGCCAAGTGAAAAACCAAGTGATAAATAGTTATGTTTTTTAGATATGTGATTTAAAATAATGATTTTTATTGATTTTGTGTGTGTGTGTGAATGTTTGACATCAGAAAAGTAGTTCAGACTTGCTGCTTAAATAGAGATCTGGTTTAATTGACATTTCCAGAAATTGTTCAGATTTCAAGTTGAATAAATGATTTATTGTTACTTTACTGATGTTTTGAGTATTTGCCACATAGTTTTTTCTTAAGCTGAGTTTCTTTGAAGCCTAAAGTTTTATTATTCTTATTGCTTCCTGGAAAACCTCATTTCAGTGACAGATTTGATTCAAAATGAGAGGTTGGCTAGTTGCCACTTCGCTGAAAACATCCCTCTCTTCTTTGTTTTACAAACTCCACATTTCCTGAAAGTATTCAGTTTCCATTTGTGCACTTTTGAAAACTGTTTTGCATACCATCCATATTCTGTAATTGTTAATTTACTTTTGTTAGTTTTTGTTATTTAATAGGCAGGAGAATATTGTTCACCATATTTGACCTCA
Source organism: Bison bison bison (assembly GCF_000754665.1). Taxonomy (NCBI): domain Eukaryota; kingdom Metazoa; phylum Chordata; class Mammalia; order Artiodactyla; family Bovidae; genus Bison; species Bison bison. Next base: position 2,124,232 of record NW_011495054.1, read on the forward strand.
GATTGATTGTAATTATTCTAAAAGTTTAAGGTTTAACTAAAGATTGTGGCAACCTTACCAGAGGGGCTCTGACTTTCTGAATGTTGAGCAGACTTCTCCAGTGTGTTCTTATAGCCCATGAAGAGTACATTTGCTGAAACCCCATATTTGTCTTTTCTTTGGACTCATCACTGAAGCAGTGCAACAGTGAGGTTAAACTGTCGGCAGTAATCCTGAAATGAGGCTTAAGGGTGGTTGGAATGGTGGTTTGTAAAGTGTTTAGAACTTCTCTGGTTTCTGCCTGGTGTAATGTTCAAACTTTGGAGTTTGTCCTAACCAGTTATCTCAAGGAAAGTTCTATTTCCCAAGGTCTCCGTTGTTTTGTTGTTGTTGTTCATCTTCTTCACACACACCTTTCTTTTTTTGTTGTTTTTTTAACACATGGAGAATTTATAACCCATTTAAGAAAGAATCTGATCTTAATTTCCCTTTCCCCACACACTAAAAAGTAGTGCTGTTTAATTTCATTGACTCCTATGAATTTTAAAACAGAAATAAAGTGAACTTTCAGAGATTGTGAACATATTGGAGTATTTATCTTATAGTTGAAAATTGACATTTCACCTTAGTGGTTGTTTTGCTTGTATTATAGAATTAACTTAAAGGTCTTAGTACTAAAGTGCATATTTGTTTATAAATGCTAGGAATTGACAGTTAAGGAATTTATTAGGTGGTGTTCAGAAATTTAAAATTTGGTATTTTAAAAATCAAATGTCCTCCTTGGTGGTATTTAGTCATTTTATTTGGTATGCTTTATGATACCACTATGCATTAACTCAGTTTTACAGATTGAGATTTTAAAATGTGCATTTAAAAATTTAGCCCACCAGTCCTATATTTAAGTATCTGTGAACTGAACAGTCGCTCATAGGTGATGTTTCATTTAAGAAGTTTATTAAAATATTTAATTGTTCACAGCAGGGTTTGTGAAAATCTCAGGTTTTAGCACAGTCGAAATCTGCATAGCCGCCTTAACCACTGTGAACTCATTTCCTGATATTTACACCCAAACGGGTATGTTACAAACTGTTGTCACTTGTGGAGTCCCATTAAGTTCAAATCCTTCTCTGACCTTTTTAAAGTGCTTGTAATACATTGGTTTAAATCAACTTTTCTCTCAACAGATTTTTGGTAATGTTTTTTCAGATTTGTAAACTGCAAGAAATATATGCAAAAATTCCTTCCTTCCTTCCTTTGCTGAACATTCACACACCTCAGGGAACTTGAAATCTCAAGAAGGGCAACAAACGTATATCTTTGTACTTGAAGAGCAGCATGTTAGCAGGGTGATCAAAGTGCTCTGATGGTGCTCTGCTGGAACTTTAAGGGAGAAGGCACTTTCTAAAGGGGATAGTCCTTGAACACTGACCAGGATTTCATGAGAAGGTATCTGTGTCTCTCTGTTTCTCCCTTCTGTTTTTTATTTGCTTTGTTTGTCAGGAATAATACAGTAGAGAATGAGAAATTGACAGGTAGAATAGAGGATAAGCAGAGAGGATAGATAGAATTTGCTGGAGCAGTGTTCTTCAGTAAGCCATAGGAAGTGGGGGAAAGTGCAGAAGTGAGAGGTGGCTTTAGATAAGAGCAAAGACATATCTGTGTAATAAAAGAGGAGATAAGAATTGATGAATACAGATGCAGTAGGTGGTAGATGAGGAATATGGAATTTCTCCTTCAGTGGTTTTTAACTATCATTGAAAAAAGAAGCAAGGTCGTCACTTGAGAGCAAAGATAGAGGAAGAGATGTCACAGGCTTGTAGAGGGCAAAGAAGAAAAGGGTTAGTCTTGCGTGAGCAGTAAAGTGAAGGGCCTCTGGAAAAGTGATTTAATTCTCTGCATGATGGCAGGAGCCCACTTAAGTTGTGGTTTTGAATTTAAAGTATCACCAGTTGGTGTGGGTTTGGGTTTCATGTAGTCACATTCAACTGTAGGTTGAGGCACTGATTAGGTGGAGAGTTGGATTTAACTGGAGTTGTGTCAGAGTGTACAAGGACATGAGAGAGGGCCAAGGCAGTTGAAGGTTCATGCATAGTGACTATAATGAGTGACCACGGAATTTTATCTAGGAGAAGGCATGAGAATGAGGGACAAGAAAGGTGGTGGGACCTGGGGGTTACGAACTCCACCGTTTTCCAGTTGCCTGAGGTTCACTGTGGTAATACCAATTTGAATTATGATTTTAGGCCTTACTCTTGGTAGTAAAGAAAGTGAAGTGAAGTCGCTCAGTCGTGTCCTACTCTTTGCAACCCCATGGACTGCAGCCCACCAGGCTCTTCCGTCCATGGGATTCTCCAGGCAAGAATACTAGAGTGGGTTGCCATTTCCTTCTCCAGGGTATCTTCCCAACCCAGGGATTGAACCCAGGTCTCCCACATTGCAGGCAGACGCTTTAACCTCTGAGCCACCAGGGAAGGTAGTAAGGGTGCGTTAACCATGGCCTCCCCGCCCCGCCCCCCCCCCAAAAAAAGTTTATTTTGAGATTCTCCTAGTATTCCATTTTTTTGAAGGCATAATCTGTAGAAATACATTCCCCCCACTTTTTGTCCATCTCACAAACATTATTTTAGTTAAAACTTTGGTTTCCTTTGAAGAAATTATTGTTTTCCAGTGTAATTTGTGATAACATGAGTATTTTTATATTCTTGTTGTCTAAATTTCTGGTGCCAGATTCCAGTTGGATGATGTGCAAAGGAATTTTAGGTTTAGGTGTTGTCATGTGTAATCTCAAACAGAGGACCAAATGCTTGAATGAGAATTTTTTAAGAAGTTAGATTATACCTTTTTTTCTTCCTTAAAAAAGAAAATGTTCATAAATGGTATATTTAGATAAAATTTCAAGATATGTTTCTATTTAACAAGGAACTCCTTTCCAAGTTTTTTTAGAAGTTGTTTGCTACATATAAACATTGTAATTATATGGTAAGGAGGAACTGCTACAGTTTTGATTAGCCCTTTAGGTTTGATTAGGGCTAAAGACAGCTTAAAATATATATTACTGTAAATAAATATCTTTTGGATCCCCTTAATTAAGATTCCACCTTTTCTTGCACACAAATTGATGTAATAGTGATACTTAGAATTACTGAACCTGTGTCTTACAGTAGGTGAGGGGGATGGGGTCTAGGGCATCTTCTTAGGGACTTGTTAGCAGCGTGGATAATCCATCTGTGTCATTTTCTCAACCTTGGCACTGACGACGTTTTGGGCTATATAATTCTTCCTTTAGAGGGCTGTCCTGGGCACTGTAAGATGTTTAGCCACACCTTGGGCCTTGATTCACTAGTTGCTCAGTCTTGACAATCAAAAACTTTGACCTTAGAGGTCAGAATTGCCTCAGGTTGAGTACCAGTGATTTATGGTAATAGAAGAGCGACCGAGGTTCTGGCATTTGGGTAGAGGTGGAGTTCTGCATCTGTGGAAATTATTTTCCAGTTACTTTCTCTATTGAAGTGCAAAGTCAAGTCATGAGAGAAAGAACAAATGGCAGGCAGGTGGCTGTTTCTGTAGTTTTGTCTTTGTTCTGTGGTGGTTGACACTGCAACACTGGCATTTTAGAAATTTATCTTGATCGATCAAGATACAATCCCAGTAACACTTCAGCCTGACATGGTCAGCTGTAATCTTTATAGACTTATTCAACAAGTCATATTTTTCTATGTATATCCAGTCGACTTATTTAAAAAATGAAGTTCTCATTCTTTTTGATTTGACTTTGGGCACATCTAACCATTTGTTCTATTCAGAAAATATTTCTGTCCTTGCATTCTGTTGAGCCTCACTTTCTTGGCTTGCATTCTTCTCCACTTTCTTGAGTTTCATTGCACTGATAGGCAATAATAGAGTCTTTTGTTGTAAACTGCACCAGGTTGGACTTTTATGACCAAGGCAGTGTGGTCAAGCCACAGAGACTGAGGTGAAATCCTAAAAAGTTGTTCCAGTTAGCAGTTTGGAATGAAGAGGGCCATGAAGGAAATCACTTAGATTATAGAGATACTCAAGTAAAGAATGTTGACAGTTATGAGATATGACCAGCATCTTTTAGCTGGTGCTTACTGTTGTGTTATTGGCATCTTCTACAACAACCCTTTCAGGTACTTACTTAAAATCTTTTCAATAGCTATGCATATAGATTCAAAATACAGCTGGTGGTAGCCGGGTAAGCAGCAACTAATTCTGCAGTGAGTGAGTGTTCCATGGAGAACAGCCATATCATCTGTACTGTACTTGAGGATTTTGCCCTGAATCTTTTGGTTTCTCCTTCCTTCTCCCTTTTCTTTCTTCTACTGTACTCTCCTGTAACATTTTAGAAGCAGTTTGTGTCCTGCTCAGGTACATGAATGTCCCCACTACTGACACGACTGTTGGACCTTGAGAAACCTTCCCACTTATCCTTAACCCATATACACAATATTATTTTTTATCTGCGTCAACAGTTTCTCTGAGTTTAAATACAGGCGGAATGAGTTTATATTAAAATTCTATTTTACAATATGAGTTAAGAAAAAGTCTCCACTACTTCTTGACATGAAACTGCTCCCCTTTTGTAAAAACATCATGTACATATACACACATAAGTAACTGGAGATTTTAAATCTTTTTTAATTTTTTATTTATTTTTAATATAAATTTATTTATTTTAATTGGAGGCTAATTAGTTTACAGTATTGTATTGGTTTTGCCATACATTAACATGAATCCGCCACGGGTGTACACGTGTTCCCTTCCCCATCCTGAACCCCTCTCCCGCCTCCTTCCCCATACCATCCCTCTGGGTCATCCCAGTGCACCAGCCCCGAGCATCCTGTATGGGAAGAACTTCTTAAACAATTTTGGACCTAAGAAGCAAAACCATAATTACTCATTATCTTTCCGCTTTGAATAACTGTTCTGCTTTCAGTATTCCCCTTTTATACAAACAATTTATGTATGTATTTTCAAAGTGCATATTCCATGGAGAAAATAAGTATACTTTAAAATGGGTAGTGCAGAATATTAATTCACTTCACAAAAATTCATTCTGATATAGATTGCTTTGCTTACAGAGCAAAACTGTATAGTCTGCAATAAGTTCTTTATATTAATTTAGAACCCACTTAACAAAAAGATGTTAGATGTTTTCTCATTTCACACTCCCTTTCAAATGCTAAGTAATCAGAATATCTTAGGAGTGAATATTGAGTTTGATTGAGCCCCCAAAGTTTGGAATTCCTAATATGTACTGCATACTGCAAGGCTGATTAAGATACACCTTTGGTGAGAGACTCAGTAGGTGATCAATCAGGAAGGACGTTATTCTGTACAAAAGAGGTGAAGACAAGGTAAGGGGTGGTTGCTGCTGGTGCTGCTGCTAAGTCGCTTCAGTCGTGTCCAACCCTGTGCGACCCCATAGATGGCAGCCCACCCGGCTCCCCCATCCCCGGGATTCTCCAGGCAAGAACACTGGAGTGGGTTGCCATTTCCTTCTCCAATGCATGAAAGTGAAAAGTGAAAGTGAAGTCGCTTAGTCCGACTCTTCACGACCCCTCGTGACCCCATGGACTGCAGCCTACCAGACTCCTCTGTCCATTGGATTTTCCAGGCAAGAGTACTGGAGTGGGTTGCCATTGCCTTCTTCGAAGGGGTGGTTAAGAATGGTATTAATGTATCACAGGATTACAGTGTTATTTTGGTATTAATAAAAATATATTCATGTTCTTTAGTTTGTATATTGGATACTTCTAACAGTAGGGAAACTGATATTTTTTCTTTCAAATGACTGCATAGCTTTCCATAGTTACATAGTTGAATTTAGCTCCAATTTTGACTTTAATTTTCAGAATTATGTATTACATATAGCTTTGTAGGTCAGTCTCAAAGAACAGTTAGCTCTGCAAGTCGTTAAGACTCTAGATCTTCCTAACTGTGAAATTAGGATCATTTGTCAAATTGTATAAATATTTCAGTACAAAATACTCTGTTATCAAAGTATTTGGTTGTGTACCATAGAGGAGTATAACATCTGGCCATCAGAAATGTAACACAAATCTGTAGAGGTAACTCTGAAAATTCTGTAATCTATGTTAAGAATTTTGCTTTGGACATTTCAGTGAAATAATTGTTGTCGTAAAATTCAAGTTGCTGTTAGTAAATATTTGGACACTGAGTTCTAAATGTGATAATGTACTCTTTTAATGTGCTACTTTTTTTTATATGATAGGTTTATATTTTGGTGTGTTTTTAATAATACAAAATTAACTATGCAGGGAGATGATCAGTAATGAAAGAGGCCTATTAAATATAAAAGAATAGTGTGGTTGGGTACCAAATTAATAATGTCAATATAAGATGAAATTTTAAAATTATACTTGAGAAATTTTCATGTGAAATGTCTGAGATTTAAGTCAAACTACTATTTCTAAGTACTTAGACACGGGGAAAATAAGAATCATATTGGGAATACAGATGAATAACTATAAAAGTGGATGTAAATTATGTAAAAAGTTTTATATTATGTGGTGATTGTTTCTAATTTGTATACTTGTAGCTGAAATGTTTTTGCTTAGCCAGTAAAAAACCTTCATCTCTTCAGGTTATTATCTTGTCCATTTATGTAGTGTAGAACTTTGGTTAACCTTTACCTGCGAATATGGAGTATTGTTCTCACATTTAACGTAAGTGTTTGCACTGGGTCATCCTAGCTTTGCCATTCTTCCTCTTTCTCATATATAGTGTGAAAGTGAAGGCCGCTCAGTTGTGTCTGACTGTTTGCAACCTCATGGACTATACAGTCCATGGAATTCTCCAGGCCAGAATACTGGAGTGGGTAGCCTGTATAGGATTATTCTCCCAGTTGACCCCTTATATAGATAGTCCTTTTTCCTTTTGATTCCTGTAATACAAATTGTGTGATACTGATATATTTGGTTTTGTTAATTTGGTGAGGTGGAAATGATAATAGAGTTGGTTGTATGGGTGATATTTTGTTAGTCATTGGGCCAATATTTAGAAACATTTACCAATTTCGTTGCATCTCACATTTCTCTTATCTTGATATCTAACACTCTGTAAGGGAGTCAAGGAAAGGAAATGTAGTATATTAAACATCTCTGATTAAATTGTCTTGCCATGCTTTCAAGGGAAGACAGAGACAAACTATGAAACAGGATGTGTACTTTTTATTATAGCATATATGTGTTTTATCATACTATATTTAAAATACCTCTTTTACTACCCTGTATCCTGCCATGTTAAAATAAGACAGTCCTATGTCTGTTTCTGAATCATGGTGACATAGTTTCTTGACTTTGTCGTTCTCTCTGCTTGTCGTGGTTTTATTGCTGTATGTGAAGATAATGACATTGAAAGGACACCTACAGTGCCGTGGTTAGCCAAGTTACGTTTAACCATTGCAGTTCTTACTTTGAGATCTTAGATTCATGTTTTTAAAAACATGATAGGTGCTTTGGATTGAAAAAAATTCAGTTTGAATCTGTACTTTTTTCTGTGGGTGAGAGTTTCTTAGGTTGAGGATCACTAGTTTGGCAAACTTCTTTTTTCTTTTTCTTTACTTGTAGTGTGCCATGCTCCTGTCTCCAAAGATGAGCAAGGCATATTTTCTGATCAATCATATCACAATCTGTAATGCTGTCTATAAAAGCTGTTAGCTCTGGGACTGGGAGAGACAACTGTTGTCTTCTGTGCAAGCTCAGAAGAACACTTGTTTTTTGCCTTAAATGATTTGGAAGGAAGCATAATGAGGGAATGCTTATTCCTTGGAAGACACTGTGTCAAGAGGGATGGAAACTCATGTATATTGAAATTTTCCTTTGTGCTAGACAGTTTATGAGGCATCTTCCTGTATGTTACCTCAATTATTATTCTTAACAGTTATGCTATGATGTATGAAGTGTTCTGAGTCTACTGAAGTTCCAGTACATATTCAGGATTACACAGATGTGAAGTGAAGGCTCATGACCACTCCATTTTAAGGTGGTGAAGCTAGGGCTCAAGAAGTTTTTGACTTCAGATCTTTTTTTTTAGTATGCTTTTTTGCCTTGGGGTAGATGCTTAGTATTCCAGATAAAGTATCTAGTAGGGAGTAGAAGATTACCTAAATTCTGTAAAATGTACTTTCAGTTTCTGTGGCCATTTATTGAAAGCTGGAGGTTTCTCATTTCTAGAGAATAGAAATTAGAAGATGTTCTTTCAGATATATTTACTTGTCTGGAATATATGGCAAAAGGATCTTTTTGGTAGTGATGTCACTAGTTACTCAAGTTGCAGTTGCACTTTGTTACGACGTTTCTCATTGAAGGTGAAGGGAGAAGATCACTGGTATCTGACTGAAGTTTTTACATCTGAAAACGTGATTCTTTCATTTTAGAAAGGAACTCTTTGGTCCTTTTCTTGAGTCATGGACTTGGAGGTAAGCAGTTGCACACAATTTTAACCTCTGTGCAAATTAGGGATATGTGTTGGGGAACTTATACCCAAGTGGGTCTTGATTGAGTCTTTCATGGCCCAGAAGGAGATTCTGCAGTTTTATGTCCCTGGACTTTGCCTGTGGTTTTTGTCTTATTAAGCACTTGTTAATTTAGAAACAAAAACAACGGGAATTTTGGATAATGAGAAAAGTCATTTATAAAATCTGCTTAAAGCTGATTTAAAAAATAATAATAAAGTTGAGAGTTTTTAGAAGTTTATCTTTGGTCAGCATATCTGATTGACAGGATAAAATGTAATAAGGATAAAGGTGAAACCCTGCATTAAGGTTTTAAAAAAGCAGATTGACAGGTGTAGATGGAGGAGCTGGGG
>NW_011495054.1:2133163-2140625 GCF_000754665.1 Bison bison bison
GAGGAGCTGGGGCTTGACAGTATTGTGAGTAAAAGAAAAGAAGCTAGATGTTTTGGTCTGTGCCTAATGAAGTTTACATGATACCTAGTCTGTCTTGATATAAGCATTGTATTCAGGTCAGGGTACTTGAGTAGTTTTACTGCTCTCTCTCTTCATCAGCCATGTCTGGAATTAGATGCTCATGTTGGAAAGCTTCATTCTAAGGACTTTGAAAACTGGAGCCATGACAGGACAGAAGGGTTGGTTGGGATGGGGCTAAGTCTGGGGACCATGTCATACTAGGAATGGTTATAGCAATTAGATATATTTAGCCTAAAGAGGAAACAGAAAACACATGTTGGACTTTTAGAGACTTATAAAATAGTCTCTGTTGTAAACAAAAAATTATTTTGTATTATTTTCCAAGAAGTGGATATAAGTTACAGGACTACAGATTTAACTTAGTATAAGAATAGAGGTCATTATAAATCCATTGTCTCATTAGGTAGGGAGCCTCCATCTTCCCAGCAAAAACAAATCTCTGGGAGAGAAGCCATTTGGCTATCTCTAACAGGGCTTTCCACCACTTGGCGACTGAACGACAACAACAAGCCTTTGCAGTGCAAGTTTTTTAGATGCTTACTCAGCAGCCCATAGAAGTCGATTTATAATCCATCAGTTTCAAATGTGGTATGCAGTCACAGGGGTGAGAGGGAGTCCTTTAGTCTCTTTCAGGAACTGAAAACAATTTTTGTAATATTTGCCTTTTTCACTGTGTTGAAATTTGTGCCGATGGTGCAAAAGCAATGGTGTGTCAAACTGCAGGTGCCTTATGAAATTAAGGCAGAGGTATCAAACTGTATTAGTTGTCATTGTTTTATTCTTCATTGCCACACATTCAAAGAAGACAGTACCTTATGTTTAAGTGTCACTGATCAAGACATAAAAATTATTAACTGTATTAAATCTTAACCCTTGAGTATGTGTCTTTTTAATATCCTATGAGGGAAACTAACAAGCATATACATACGTCAGACACTTATGCTCAGGGTGGTTATCTCAGGGGGAAGCATTTGTGCAGTTATCTGAATTTTGTGTTAAACAAGCTGCTTTCTTGGTTTTCAAAAGGCAACTGACAAACTATAGTTTCAGACCTAGGTGTTAGGCAGATGTTTTCTCCAAAATGAACTTGAAGTGAGCTTGTCAAGGAAGACTGACATATTTGTTGCTTGTTATAAAATTTGTGATTTCGTGTGAAAATTATAGTTTAAAAACTTCTATCAGCTACTGTGTTTTCTTAGGTTCCCAATATCTAAAGATTTTTCTGATGAGATCTTTGGAGATAACAGTAAGTGTGATTTTATATTTGGATATTGTATGGTAATGGTAACCCACTCCAGTATTCTTGCCTGGAAAATCCCATGGATGGAGGAGCCTGGTGGGCTACAGTCCATGGGGTCACAAACAGTTAAGACACGACTGAGTGACTTCACTTAATGGTAAAATGTGTCAGCAGATAGAAGATCTGCATAACTCAGAACGAGTATTTTCCAGACAATCAGTGCATGATATTACAAAATCATGCATTGAGTTAACAGGTCCATTTAGAGGGCAAGGCAAACAGTGGGGTTTTAATGTGACAGATGATGGAAAGTTCATTGATACAGGTTTTTAGATGGTACTAATGTTTAGAAGCTACCATTTATCAGCTTTTGGTATAACACAGCTAATTCTAAAGATTATTAAAATGTTCCTTTCTTCTCCAAGTACCTATTTGCATGGAGTTGGATTTTTTTTGTAAACTTTAACCAAGACAGCATATTACAATGTATTGCATTTAGAAGCAGATCAACAATTCAGTTGTCTTCTATTAAGGCAGACTTAAAAGTGGTTAGCGATAATGAAAATCAGCACCCCTTTACTCAACTAATTTTGGTGAATATAGTTATTTTTCCTATGAATAATATATTGTGTGATGATATATAAGTGTAAAGGGATCCATTACTCTCGGTGCATGACTTCAGCTGTATGTTTTCATCAGTTTGCCTAGGTATGATCCAGCTCTGGGGACCTGAGACACTTTCAGAAAGAAGTTGATTTATAATCCTCAGTGCTTGTCAGTTAATTGACAGTGGAGTGAATTGGGAAAGCTCATTGCTCTCCAACATGCTTTTCCATTGTGTCTTGGTACCTGGGAAACTAAATTAGCAGTGTTAAAGGATTGCTTGGTGAACATGAGATCAAAGGAATTAACTGTTTTCTGGGACATGTTATCCTGTGTCCCTGCTGCGCAGTAGTGAGCACCTCCCTGCTGTCTAGTGTCTGTTATGTTTACATGTTTCTGTTTTGGACAGGCTCCTTTTAAATTCTTAAAATACGTATATATATATTTATATAAATATATATATATATTCCCCCAAACCCCATCGTCTCATAATTGATTCAGTGCTGTAATGTTTTTCTAAGGCCAAACTCTGATCACTTTGATTCAGCTCACCAGACATCTTAGTCCTGTCACATTTTGAAGACTCCTTTAGGCAACTTATGCTTCTTATTGTCTTTCATTTCAGAGAGTGTCCCCCCGCTCCCCCGCCCCACCTCCACCCCCAACCTTGTCTGTAGCATCTGGTGGGTTTCCATTTGTATCATGTTCTTTTAAAAAGTATTTCAGAGTCTGTATTACAGGCCTAGGCCTGGCAATTTTTTTTTTTTTTTTTTACTCCCTCCTACAACCATTGTTGAAATTGTTTAAACAGATGACTGTCTTTTTAGGCTTGTTGAAGAAGAAAATTCTAATTTTAGTTTGCATCTTGGAGGTTTATAAAACAGCGAGACTTCCAGGAGTATCTTGCGGGATTAAACAGTTGTTCTTGTAGACTTGGTTGGATTCTATAGGCTTTGGGGTTACTCACATTTAAGACAGGTTTAATTTTCTCACCTTCCTTCTGATTGGAGGCCAGGAAATACGTGAGGGGAGGAGCCTAATAGTTTCTCATCACAAAGATTTGTGCTGTTTATTTGTTCATTCACTTAGAAAATGTTTCTTAAGCACCAGGTACTATTCTAGGAGTTAAAGAGGTGTGTTACTTCTGTTTAGTACTCTTATTTGTCCTCATGACTAATTTAGTTAAATCTTTAGATAAAACTAATTTAGTCACATTTAGGATTTTATATGTAGGAATAAAAATGTCTTCATTTTGAACTTAAAGAACTACATTCACATAAAGATCTTCATTTTATACTTCCAACAGGTGTGTAGCACAAGATCAGGTTGTCTTAATAGATATTGGTGATAGACTTGGTACATGTAGCTTAGATGGTCTATGAAAATTTACATGTGGTGAATTTGTTACAGTGTTAGAAGATTTTCTAAGTTTTATAATATATATATATATTTAAAAAGCTAACATGTATTTTATCTTGAATATTTTAAATGTGGTGAAAATGTCTAGAAAATGTCATTCCTTTGAATAAACATCATTAAATAAGCTTTTGGTCAATTCATATAGATTTTTATAAAATACAGTCCATCAGTTCCAGGCACAAAAAGCAGTATTATAGCTATTAGTGTGATCAATACACATCAAAAGGAAATGTTAGCAATGAAGCAATAATGAATAAGGAAGTCAAGGAAATAAAAATATAGGTGAGAAAGGAACACACTGGAATGTCTACATGGCTGTAACACAGTGTTTTTTAAGGTAGCTAAGTTTAAAATTGGTTACTATTTGACATTGTGTAGTCAAGTCTCTCTAGTAAATTGTGTTGTAAGGGAATACACATAATATGATGAATTGATCTCTTGACACTTCAGAATAATCTCTACATAAAACAAGCACTTGTAAGTGATGGCCCTTACTTAGAGAACAAGATTTTAAGAAGTGTAAATATTATGGGGAAAAATTAAACCTCCACATCCTAAATCAGTATAACTACAATGAGGAAAAATGAATTATACAGTATCTGCTGGGCTGTTGATTATGACATTTTTATATTAAAGTATTACATCCTTAACAGGCTGGCATCTAATCTGCTTCCCAAGTTAAAATGAAAAAAAAAAAAAATCAGTTGTTTAATCTGCCTTCTTTTAAGGGGATCCTTTTATGTATAAAAAATGATATTATTCCTTTCTTGCCAAAAATTTCAACCCTAGTATCTTTTTATCTAACTTCTTATCTTAGTGAATTAAAATATATTCTATAAACCATTTTATTCCCTTCAGGAAGTTGCTTTACTTTGAGTTTTCTTTTCTACCCCTTTTCCTATCCATTTCTTTATTTTTATAAATTCATCTTTAATCCTTTGTCTCTCTGAAGCACAGTCTAGTTTTTAAAGATTTAATTCTAGAATAGCTTCTTATTTTTATGATGTAAATTCATGGGTTTATATATGAAGAATTTTATCTTCATGCTCAAAGTCAAAGGATGAAAAATTTGATCCCTAAAGAGGAGTTTTGCCAAATTTCCAATTCAGTGAAAGTAAATTGTTATGGGATTGCAACTGAAAAATGTGGTAATAAATTTTCTTACTGAAAGATGTATACTGATTTTTTAATCACCTGTTTTCACTCACTCACTCAGCAGTTATTAATTGCTCAGTTTGTACCAGTCACTGTGCTGTAAGCACTGGGGAATATAGTGGTGGATGCAAACACACTTGAACTTTTGCAGTCTTTGAATTTAAACCGTTGGGGAGATGTAGGCATTAGTAAAGTCACATAAATACACACACAAAAATCACAACTGCCATAAGTACAGAAACTGGATTGTATGGTGCTATATAGATAGTATGGGATTTAATAAAAGAAAATCACTTGTCTGAGAAAGTGGTGTTTGAACTGAAATGTGAAAGTAGAGTAGACTTGAAGTGGATGAAGAGAGGAGTAACAGTATTTCTGTGGCAGATATGACAGTAGCCCTTGGTAGCAGGAAGCTCTGTGTATTGCAGGAATGGAAGACCAGTGTGGCTCTAGCAGAGAAAGTGCCTGAGAGAGTGTTATCAGATGAGATAGATCTGAGTGTCAGTGGGCGCAGACCAGGCACAGCTGGGTTACAGATGCCTCTCCAGACAGGATAAGGACTTATCCTAAGAACTAGGAGAATCGGTGTTACATATTTTAAGCAAGGATTGGGAGTGGGGGCGCTGAGGGAATGTGTGCAGATGAGGATTGAGAAAGGAAAGGTGTGACTTGGGGCGGAATTTAGTGTGCAGGGTGGATAGAAGAGGATGTGACCAAAAAGAGGGCAGGCACGGACATTCTGCTCAGGAAGCTTGTATAGTCTTCCAAGGAAGTGATGATGCCTTTTTTGTTGTTGTTGGTTTTTTTAAATTGCTGTAAGCCCCCTTTCTGAAGCAGTTTCTAGCACGTTATTGCGTTAGAAGCTTGGATGTTATTTGTCCCACTGTTTTCCTGCAGCACCAGTGCAGATGGCTGCTTGTTTCTTTGGATTATTAACACAGATATAATCCGAAAGCAGCTATATGAAGGCTAGTATTCGTAAGCATGCATTGTAATGTGCTTTTGGGAGACTGATTAAAAATGTGTGAGTATAAGGTGATCCTTAATTGGTTTATATTCCAGCTACACATTTTGCTAGTCATTACTGTGGCAGCGTAAACTTCTGACATAAACAAATGACTAAAAGTGACCGTAAGTTGAAACACTTATTAGTACAGAATAGTCTTTGAATTGTGTGTTAGCTGTAGCCTACATTTAAGGCACTTAAATGAATTCGTTACCTAGGCTTTACTGTTTTGCTTCTTGCTGTGTCTTTGAAACTAGTTTACACCCTTACAGATGTAAATTATGGTAGCAGTTATTTATCACTAAGCTGTGGTCCTGTGTGTAATTGTCAGTGTACAAATACTGAAGCTGTAGCAGAAACCTACTGCCCTCTTCTTTGGCAAATGTGACTGAGAGTGGGAGATAATGCCTGAAGACTTCAGCCAAATAGCCATCTGTTCAAAGTGTCTTGTTTTAAAATGTAGGGACTCATGTCACATCAGTCAGAAGAGGCTCTTTGCAGCTGCAGCAGCTTCTGTTGCAGTTAAATAAACAAAAAGTGTTTCTCCTTCATATTTTACTGCTCTGTTCCTAAGTCTCTTTTTGTTGTTGAATTTGTTTTCTTTTGTGTACATAGAATTTTGATTGAGGAAGTTGAATTGTTTATTGACAGGTGGGTTCAGCTCATGAGTGAATGGTCTGAGAATATTAAATACTTTTTGGAGGGCCAATCTCTGAAGTAATAAAGGTAAAACTGAGTGGGAGAAATGATTTAATTCTTTTTCTTGATGTACATGGTTATGTGCCTTGGCACATAGTGCAGATAGGAGAAGAATGACATGGACAAGGAGCAGCAAGTAGGTCCCCATGAAGTAAGCTCACCCACAATATTTGAATCCAGTATAATTTAGGAATCTGTGAGTGGACGTGTATCTTTTTAAATATGTGAAGTTTTATGATCAGTATTACATAGGCCAACTTGCCGTTGTAGTTTAAAGTGTTTTTCCCCCTTCCCCAAGAGTTTCAGTTTTACTTCTTTTATCATGTGATGCCTTCTGTGGTTGAAACAATCATTGTTTTATTCTTGTGATATTATAGGCTTTGAAAATGCATTGCTATTGTGTGTCTCGTTACTGCTAAAGGCCTGCCAGTGAAGTCCCTCAGTCGTGTCTGACTCTCTGCGACCCCATGGGACTGTAGCCCGCCAGGCTCCTCCCTCCATGGGATTCTCCAGGCAAGAGTACTGGAGTGGGGTGCCATTGCCTTCTCCAGGGGATCTTCCCAACCCAGAGATCGAACCTGGGTCTCCGGCATTCCAGGAAGACACTTTAACCTATGAGCCACCAGGGAAGCCAAGGCCTGCCAACTTGAAGATATTACTGGAAAGTCAGTTTATATTAGTCTGTTTTATAAAAGTTTTAAAAATACAATTTCAGGTTAATTCACCTCTAAGCAAGTATGGTGTGTTATATGTATGTACTTTTTTTATTTAGAAAACCTTTATTGTGAATCTTTGTAAAAACCCTTTCCATGTACATTTAAAATTTATTCACCTTATAAACAATGCAGTTATCACAAATATTTATTATATAAAGAGAGGTGTAGTTAATGAATATTTTGGATTTAATATATATTTTTCATTAATAAGGGTGATATTATAATTAGTAGCTGAGAAAAGAAGAGAAGCTAAAGGCAAAGGAGAAAAGAAAAGAAATACCCATTTGAATGCAGAGTTCTAAAGAATAGCAAGGAGAGATAAGAAAGCATTCTTCAGTGATCAATGCAAAGAAATAGAGGAAAGCAATAGAATGGGAAAGACTAGAGATCTCTTCACAAAAGTTAGAGATACCAAGGGAAAATTTCATGCAAAGTTGGGCACAATAAAGGACAGAAACGGTATGGACCTAACAGAAGCAGAAGATATTAAGAAGAGGTGGCAAGAATACACAGAAGAACTGTACAGAAAAGATCTTCATGACC
>NW_011495054.1:2140845-2201887 GCF_000754665.1 Bison bison bison
AACCCAAAGAAAGCAATGCCAAAGAATGCTCAAACTACTGCACAGTTGTACTCATCTCACACGCTAGCAAAGTAATGCTCAAAATTCTCCAAGCCAGGCACAGTATGTGAACTGTGAACTTCCAGATGTTCAAGCTGGATTTAGAAAAGGCAGAAGAACCAGAGATCAAGTAGCCAACGTCCGCTGGATCATCGAAAAAGCAAGAGAGTTCCAGAAAAACATCTACTACTGCTTTATTGACTATGCCAAAGCCTTTGACTGTGTGGACAACAACAAACTGTGGAAAATTCTGAAAGAGATGGGAATACCAGACCACCTGACCTGCCTCCTGAGAAATCTGCATGCAGATCAAGAAGCAACAGTTAGAACTAGACATGGAACAATAGATTGGTTCCAAATTGGGAAAGGAGTACATCAAGGCTGTATATTGTCACCCTGCTTATTTAACTTCTATGCAGAGTACATCAAGAGAAACGCTGGGCTGGAAGAAGCACAAGCTGGAATCAAGATTGCTGGGAGAAATATCAATAACCTCAGATACACAGATGATACCACCCTAATGGCAGAAAGCGAAGAAAAACCCAAGAGCCTCTTGATGAAAGTGAAAGAGGAGAGTGAAAAAGTTGGCTTAAAACTCAACATTCACAAAACGAAGATCATGGCATCTGGTCCTGTCAGTTCATAGCAAATAGATGGGGAAACAATGGCAACAGTGAGAGACTTTATTTTTTGGGCTCCAGAATCACTGCAGATGGTGACTACAGCCATGAAATTAAAAGACGCTTGCTTCTTGGAAGAAAAGCTATGACCAACCTAGTCAGCATATTAAAAAGCAGAGACATTACTTTGCCAACAAAGGTCCATCTAGTCAAAGCTATGGTTTTCCCAGTAGTCATGTATGGATGTGAGAGTTGGACCATAAAGAGAGCTGAGCACTGAAGAATTGATGCTTTAGAACTGTAGTGTTTGAGAAGACTCTTGAGAGTCCCTTGGACAGCAAGGAGATCCAACCAGTTCATCCTAAAGGAAATCAGTCCTGAATACTCATTGGTAGGACTGATGTTGAAGCTGAAACTCCAATACTGTGGCCACCTGATGTGAAGAACTGACTCATTGGAAAAGACCCTGTTGCTGGAAAAGACTGAAGGCAGGAGGAGAACGGGATGACAGAGGATGAGATGGCTGGATGGCATCACTGACTTGATGGACATGAGTTTGAGTAAGCTTGGAGAGTTGGTGATGGACAGGGAGGCCTGGTGTGCTGCAGTCCATGGGGTCCAAAGAGTTGGACACGACTGAGTGACTGAACTGAGCTGATTATAATTAGCTTATTGATAGTAAATACCTGCTTTGGGTGTCTTCTATTATACTTAAACCTTTATGAATTAAAAAAATTTTTTTGCAAGTATGTATTAAGCAGCTTTTTCATATTTGTTACTATCTGAGAGTTGTAAAATGTTGTATTTTGCATTTAAAAGGAATTGATTTCATAAGACTTTAATGGCCAATTGAACTTGAATTTTTTCATTAATTAAAATGTTAAGATGTTGTAAAAGAGAAAAATGGAAGAAAACACTTGCCCCAAACTATACTTTGTAAGGAATTAAATACAAAAATTGAAGGTCAAGATAGCAAATTAATCAAATTATATTACTTCCCTAATAGGGTTATTTGGAGACGTGATTTTATTGATTCTGAAAAAGATCTCATAGTTTATATATAGTACTGACTCAGATCTTTTCAAAACATTGGTTAATTAACTTCTATGTTAGATTAATACCTGTGATGACATTGGAACTTTCAGAATATCTTTGAACCTTAATATATTAAGCATAAAGTTATGGCCCTTACCCTCAGTAGAAATTCATGGACAGATTTTATAAAAATAACCACGCACCTTACACCTCCACACATCTCTTGTGTTAACTCACACCCATGTGGATGTTTCCATAAAGCACTCAGTCTTGAAAGCATATTATTGTCCTTAAAAGAAGTGCTTACATGGACATACCCATTGTCAGTTTTACTGAGAACAGCAGAGTAAGGGTGAGAAGGTTGGAACGTGTAGGGCGTAAGGGGGAGACTTGGAGGAGTGGTTAGAAAAGTGAGTGAATCCACTGGAGTTAGGACACTGTCATTTATGATGTATACATTTGGTTTGTTAGCTTATGCAGTTTTTTCTGACAATCCTTGCCTGACATCTCCAGTTTGCGTAAACTGACCTCCTATGTGTCTTGGTAGCGCTCTGCTGCTGCCACAGTATTTTGCCTGTTTGTATTATAGTTGGTTGTACCTGTCTCTCCTATAGCTTGCAAGGCTCTTTTTTGGGGAGGGACTATGTCTTATTTGCCACTAATCCTCAGGATCTACCTCCTGGTGAATATTCAGTAAATATTTATTGAATGTAATTGCTTTATCCAGTTTCTGATTGATATTTTTGGGAGCAGCAATGCATGTGGTTGTGTTAGTTTAATCTCAGCACAAAGCATTTGGGAGTTAAGTGCTGGAAAGTGTTTGAGCAGTAATAAGTATTTTCAACTGCCCCAGATGTCTGACTGCACTCTGCTGAGGCCCTAGGTGCTTGCTTGGCACTGCCTCATGAGTTGCTGCTGGAGAGAGTTCGGTGCAGGTCTCCTTCTATCTCTTTTATTCTGGTGGCATAATTGTAGCCAGGATTCTGCTTTAAAAGTTTGCGAATGAAGTATCTAGTTCCGTTTCTTCCTACCAGTGAGAACCAAGGTCCAGGGAGGGAGATGGCTTGTCCAGTTCCATGTAAAGGAGTAGGGGCAGGCTCTCGGCGCTCTTGCTCTGCGCTGTGACCTGCTGTGCCACAGTGCTTCTGGAGGCTGCTGTAACGCTTGCCAACCTTTAGAGAGGAAGTGTGGTCGCTACTGTGATGCTTTCATGGTTCGTATTAACTGTATTGACCAAGTTGTTTCATTCAGCAACATTAAAATGTATGTTCACATACGTCATAACAGTTTTAAAAAAGCTAAAAATTAGTTGTTACTTAAAAAAGTGTAAGCTAATGAATACTGAATTTGGGATTTCTGTATTCCTTTGGGAAATATTTGAAATTTCCGTTGATTTCATTGTAATGAAATTTGACCTCATGATACATTGATGATTTGAATTGTAATGGAATCATTGGAAAACTTGGCTATAAAAATGGTGTAAATTATTTCTTAGTTTATGTTATTTTTGTTCCTGTGCAAGTAGTGAAATAATGTTTATGGAGACGAAATCAGAGTCTGTGTAACTGACTCCATATGGCCAGAAGCATGTCGTGAGTCCTTAAATGGGACAAAGAGATGAAATTTTAATGAAATGTACAGTAATCTTTAGGACCACATTAGCTCTTTATTATTTCACGCTGACACTTTGAAATAAAGAACAGGATGTGGCACATTTATAATTCTTTCCTCTTGAGAACTGGTTAGCATAAAGTTCAAGATTTAATTTAAAAAGCAAAAAAAGCTGGTATTATGGAATTAAATGTATACATGCTGCACATAAGATCTATAGATAACTATACATATTTATATGTATTCACAAACACAATGCAACCTTTCTAATTCTTTGCAGACAGTTAAATAAACCTGTGTGCTCTTTTAATGTTATATCCTTTTCACAGATGTTACCTTACAAAACAAGATACCATTGTTGGTTTAGTGCTTTTTTCCCCTTAAATCTCCGAAATTCAATTAAAATATAACTTTAAAGTATGGAAGAACATGGACTGTAAGGTAAAATGATCAGATATGAATTATTGAACTTAAAAAAATTACCTGGTCACCTCCCTAGTCTAACTATATATTAAAAGTAACGAGAGGAAATTATATTGTGGTGTTACATAGGTCTTAGTAGATTTAGTAGAGTTCAGATCTGTCCCACTTTATTTTCTGTCTACTTGGTTAAAATGTACTCTGGTATTCTCTGGGCAGACAGCCAATACTAAAATAAACGCTTACCACCGAAACATTTTTTGTAATGTCTATGTAAGCTTTGAGACTGGGACCTTCATTTGTTGGACATAAAAATCTCAGAGCCCCTATTTTGACCCTGTTGTATTCAGTGATGCAGGAAAAAGAATTAATTTATTTAAGAAGCTTAACACTATAGACCTTCAACTCTTAACGCTGCCCTTCTTTTAAAACTTAGAAAAAACTCAATAAAGAAAATTATTTCCTAGAACGTTGTGTTAGAGGAAGGTGAAACTGAATTATTTTTTTTGGTTTCCAAAGAGAAATGAGATGTTAAAGACTATTGTTTGGTGATTGACATGAACCATTTCTTCTAAATTTCTGGGTTTGTTACAGAATAGGAAAACATTTATATCCAAATGAACCGCTTGTTAACCATGTGATCTTGGAAATGTTACTTAAGCTTTATGTGCCTCAGTATCCCCATCTGTAATATGGGGATATTAATAGTATTACCTTGAGGGTTATGGAAATTAATAAACAAGATAATGTCCAGTATCTTTTAGCCATTATCAACGTCATCAAAATGCTAATTACATAAGCAATAATTTGGTTTCTTATCTCTTCTTTTTCTTCTTACTCTACTTCATCTCTAAGTTATGTCTGTCATTTTGTTGTTTTAAGTATTTCTTTGTATTTGCAAATGCTAAATTTTTTAAGAATTTTCTCTTAACAGTGAGACACATATATTCTCTATTTCTCTTTCTTTCAGATTCTCAAAGTTAATAACATGCATTGGTTTAAATAACTAAATCTGACTTACCTCTCCTTATTGCTTCTGCATACATAAACATATATTTGTTCTTTATACTTTTGACACTTTGGTATTGGTGTATAAGGGCGTGGCTGGTGCTTGGAAACCTGGCCTGCAGTGTACTTACCAGTGTTGTTTGATTTGCAGTGAGCATCACTTTTCTCCCCTCAGATGTATTGAATTTAATTTTGGACTGTTAAAGCTTTTTCTTAGGCATTGGATACACTTCGCATTTATTCTCTGCTGCCTTTAATTCTGGAGAAGGGAATGGCAACCCACTCCAGTATTCTTGCCTGGAGAATCCCATGGACAGAGGAGCTTGCCAGGCTACAGTTTGTGGGGCTGCAAAGAGTCAGAATGGCTGAGCGACTAACACTGCCTTTAATTCACTATTCTTTCATTAGTTAATTTGGAGACAAAAAATGGGATCTTAATAGATGTACTCAAATATTAGGTATAATACATGCGTTAGTGAAAAGTTAAAACTATTTTTGCTAGAGGACGTTCATCATATAGTTGGAGAGATATTTAGGACCATTGCAAAAACACAACTAAAGTCAGTGAACTTGAACCTTAACGTGGCTAATAGTAATACAGACTTAACGGATATTACTTTCTTTTTTGAGAAATGAGATCATGACAGTTTTACAATAACAGAATGGAGGAAAGTTCTTATACTGAATAAAAGACTTAAGAAAAAAGCATTCTAGAATGGTCTGTAGAAGCATGGAAATAATTGACATGCAGATATTTTTCCTCTATTGAGTTGAGTAAAAAATTAATTGGAGTATAAATTTACATATACAGTAGTGGAAATGGTTAAATTCTGCTTGTTAACTTGCTGTTTTAATCATTTAAATATATACTGTATATTCATACAATTGATGCATATAGTTATATATCTTTATTTTGTTAAAGTGAAAGAATGAATACTTGGAACCAAGGAGCAATATATTTATGGTTTTGTGTTTTGAAGAACAAAAAAAATTCTATGAATAGAACCAATAAGAATACTTAATATGTCAGCAGTTTCAAGTTAGTTTTTAAAATTGTGGTCATAGATAAGTATGAACCAGATACTTGTTTAAGATATTGTTTGGTAAAATGTTTTCCCAGTGGTGGAATGAATCCTAGCACTGTCCATAGTACTAATAGGCTGTGATCAAAAGATCACTGTATTTCAGCTGTGAACATTTTTCATGAACAAACATGAGATATACATATTGTGACTTAACTGTGGTACATTTGCTTTATCTACCCCATTGGGCTTCCTTCATTAAATTTTATTAATTTAAAATACATTTGGGATTTGGAAGTATTCAGAGCCCAAAAAACTAATTTTTAAAAAAAATATGACTTTTAAAATTTGGGTACTTACTTTCTGTGGATGGGGTTAAATATCTACCTCTTTTAATAGGTTTTACAAAGTAAAAGTGGAGTGGGTATATTTTATGCTATGTTGATACTTTTCATGTTATTTTGTTGAATTACTGGTACCTCTTTTAATCATTATCGGCTCAATTTTCATTCTTAGTACAATAGTGCTTTACTTATCTGAAAGCACAAGAAAATGAATCATTGTAAACCGAAGTTTCTGAATAAGGTGAATTTAAGCTCACAACATGGGAAAAGTAAGTGTTTTGCATGGAACTAATGGTAAAAAAAAACAAAAAGAACTTTTTAAAGTATACTTACTAGAATTAGTTTTTAACATCTTTTTTTTTTTTTTTTAAATTGCAAGGCGGCAAGATGACTGTGGTTTATCATTGTCAGTGCCTCTAATTGGCCTTGGCAATACCAGAGTCATAGCTCCAGGCTTATGGCAGCTGTAGGAATCCATTCAAGAGAGCCTGTGTCTCATTAATTAACAGCATGGGCTTTGGTGATAGACCCAGGTTCAAATCCCATCTCTGGCTGTATGACCTTTGGCAAAACCACTAAATTTCATCTTCATTTGCAAAGTGGGGAATTAAAGTCATAATACTTCGTTGAATTTGAGGATTATATGAGTTAATGCAAGTAAATCACTTAGCACAGCACTTAGCTTAGAAGACTAAATATAAGCTGTTAATGTGAACATCATCACTATTTCTGCTATTGCTATAAGAACAATGCTCCAGGCAGCAGTGACTTTTCTTCTTGTTGCTGTGTTAGGTCTACTCTTCATTGAATTTCCTTTCACTGACATTGATATGTATTACGGTCTTTTCTGTTTTCTATTTTTAGTGAAGGGATTGTTTCTTTTTATCTGAATGTTGTCAGTTTGGGGAAGAAAGGAACCTGTGAGGCCATGGTGTAAGTCTTCAGTGTCCTCATGGGCAAGTATATTCTAAGCACAAAAGGAAGGATTAAGCTAAACATAACCTTTGCATATTTAAGTTAGAAGGTTTTTCTGTTTGCTTACAAAATTTTTCTGCAGTAGGGGGATGGGTTGAAGTAGAAGCTGATGTGTCTTTTCTTTCTTTTGAGAGAAATCATTTGCTTCCCATGTGCATATCCCATTGGAATCTTGACCATCATTTCTTCTAGGAGAGTGAATTTAACGTGCTCTTGGCCTTTTAAGCATACATAACTCTTACCTTTAATTTTTTCTTGTGTGAATAGCAACTGATTTTTATTGTTAATGCCGTGTCAGATTACTGCTGTTTCACAAAGCTTGATGCTTCCAGTTCTGCGTTTGTGGAGGTGGAGTTCGTGGCAGTGGGGATTTGTGGCAGCTGTCAGTCAGCGTAGTAAGCTCTAGGTCTTCTCTTGCTGAGGGAGGTGGTGCTTTAGCTTCCTCCTTTCTTTGTTTAATTTTGTGGCTTTTAGCTGCCACTGTAGTTTCTTTACAAATATTGGACCAGAGAAAGACAGTTGATCTTTTCCTTCCGGTACCCCTGCTGCCATCAGCAGTAAGTTCTGTATACAGCGGGAAAATAAAACTGTTTAACTAGGTTATTGCACTTTCCAGCAGGAATACTAACAATAATAGTAGCTAACCTATATGGTGTAATTATTGTGTGATGGCACTGCCCTCATTATGTTACATTCTCATTTAATCTTGAAATAACTCTTAAGCTTAGTAGTATTGACAGATGAAGAACTAAGACTCACAGAGGTTTACTTTACTTATCTTTGCCCATCAGTACATGACCTAGCTGGGACCAGAATCCACACTTCACAGCTCAATATTTTTTTCAAGTTTTTAAAATTCTTTTTAGTTTTTATTATGAAGAATTTGAAATATATGAAAAGCTAGATAGAATATTATACTGAACACCTCAAAAGAGTGTTTTGCCATATTTGCTTCATCATTTTTTTTGTTGAAAAATTTAAAACAAGTTCTATATATTATTTCATTATGATTCTTTAAAAAAAAAATATTTTCTTATAACCACACTGCAGTATTCACATGTTTCATTTAGTATTTTTCTTACATTTGTTTTCAGTTGTTGAACAGCTCTCAACCTTTATCCCCTGCTCGTGTTTCTCTGTTTCTTTGGGTTTTGCAAAGACTGGGTCCTGTGACTCCAAGTTCGACTCAGGATCTCTTTTGCTTTCTGAGGCCCCAGTGCAAAGGAAGTGGGAAGCAGAGAGGGCAAATGTATAGAAAGCCTCCAAGGTGTTGTATAAAATGTTATTAAATTGTGTCTTGCATTTCTTTGAGTAGTAGACATATGCCAAAAGTTAGAGCAACTTTATCTGAAGACAGAATTTGACCCTTTAAATCATCTCTTTTCGCCCCTCTGCCAAATCCACAAAATAATACCTTTTTATTAGCTCCTTGGGCTTTCCTGATAGCTCAGTTGGTAAAGAATCTGCCTGCAAAGCAGGAGATCCTGGTTCAATTCCTGGGTCAGGAAGATCTGCTGGAAGAGATAGGCTACCCACTCCAGTATTCTTTCCTGGAGAATTCCATGGGCTGTATATATCCATGGGGTCCCAAAGAGTGGAACAGACTAAGTGACTTTGACTTTGACTTTTTCACTTTATATTAGCACGATAGGAACCATTATTATTATTTAAGTTTGCTTAGATATGGAAACAGTAATGCAAATCTGCTAGAACGTGATTATGCTAAAAATAATTCCAGACTTTGAAAAAATTACCTTTTAACACCTTTCATTCAACAAACTTTTTCTGAAAATATTTATTCTTTTACAACTCTTTGGAGCTTTATAAGAACATTCTGACCTCAATGAGTTTATAATCCAGTGGGGAAGAGAGAATCTGTGAAACAAAAGATATTTCCATGTCATAGGCAGCAAGAAAGTCCTACAAATCCGGGTAGGTGAAATGCTGAAGAAATTGTGGTAGTGGTGGGGAGCGGGAAGAAATGGTCTTTGAGTGATCCAAAGAAGCAGAATTTATCTTTCAGACATCTTGGACAAACTGAAGAAAATAAATGGAAGTATAGAGGTGAGAAAGCATAGGGAATAGAAGTTGAGCATTGATGTATTTGAATTGAGTATCTTTCAAATTTAGGAAATATCTAATTTTTAGATTTAGGATATATCTTAGAGAGCTACATTATCCTCTGCTTTCCTGTGTTTTTGTACTTATCATCACCTTTGGGAATCTTAACAATCAACATCCATTGATTTGCTCCATTTCCATAGCCACTGTTGATAGAAGGCATCATTTTACTGACATGACGGTTAATTCTGGTTTTCCAAAACTTGCTCTAGGTTTGTTTCTGCAGTGAGGTCTGTTGTAACGTGGCTTCCTGTTGCTCAGGTTCAGGCCTCTCCATGGGATACATACAGCACTCCCGTATTTTCCTACAGGCAGTGCAACAGAGGAGTTCCATTGTATATGTTTATTGTTAAATCTCTGTCCTCACCCCCTGCTTAATGTGGTCTCTTCATGATACCTTTTAAAATAATTTTCTTTTTCATCGAAGAAGCAATTTAAAGATAGAACGTAAAGAAACACTTTCACTTAAAGCATTTAACATTTCTGACATTTCTATAGTAGCTTAAGACATGTCTGATCTCTTAACCAATTATATGAAAATTGGCATCTTCATGGAGACCACTTAGACTCATTTCTTTTGAATAACAGAGTGTTAGAATTAAACAGTACCCCACCCACACCTCCCCATGATTTTGGTTGCATCAAGCCTGGTTAAGATGAAATTGTGGGTCCAGTTTATTCTCTGTCATTTTAATTTTCTCATTTTTTAAAAAAAACATTAAGGCGATGTGATGGACCTTTGGGAATGGAGTGAAGGGGTGTACAAAATTGAATGACAATAATAACTGCCATGTATTAGGTCCTTACTATGTGCCTAGTATAATGCCATATGCTTTACATACACTAGCTCTAATTCTTTGAATAACTGGTAGTGATATATTATAGATTGTATTTACAGAAGAGGAAACCTACTGAGAGAAATAAATGATCTGCCTGAGACTATATAACCAAGAAGCAGCAGATCTGGGTTTCAAATCAAGCCCTGTCTAATTCCAAAGCTTATATTTTTTCCATTATTCTAAAGTATCCATTAATAAAGTAAGTTTTCACTATCTTCCCAGCTTTAGAATCCTACACAGATAACAGTAAAAGTTAGGAAATGCAGTGTGTTTGAGTACAGTGGGAGACTCCAGAAATAATAGATAACTCTGCGTGTCAGTGGAGCGTGTTTAGGGAGCAGGTAGGGGAATTTAAAAGCTGGAGAACAGAGGTGTATTCAGGAAGTGGAAGACAAGACCAAGATGGATGCTTGGGAGATTTGGAATGCTGGCCTGGCGAATTAAGGCTTTCTCACCTCATTATAGAACTTTGATTTACTGAATGATGACAATATCTAGACTTTAAGAAGAACAGAAGTGACTTTTTGTCCTCCTGGTTTCTTTCCAAGACTTTGTTGTAGTATTTTGAGTACGTTGATAATCTACTCTCCTGTGAGGAAAGGTAGAATCTGGCCTTAGGCAGACACAAGAGGGCTACACTTGGTGGTTGTTGCGTGTTGTGTGAAGTTAATGTCCAGTGACATAGTCTGCATGGTCAGCCAGAACAAGAGGTTTGGCTTAGGGCCGTACTGGTATAGCAGCAATCTCAATGTCAGCTCTGATTCCAATTAGGTCTTTGAAAGATTTTTGCAGTTTGAGCCATTTTTTTGACAGCTAAATATCTCCATATGTGCATTTATTAAATGTATATGCTTAATGTATATACTTAATTGGTATGTTATACAATTCAAGGGAGATAAGGGCATCTATTTATGTCACTATGGATATGTTAGAAACCAAAATGAAGGAAATGTCATACCTCTCTGAGTTACCTCCCCCCCACGCCCCCTGGAAAAAAGACAATTTTATTATCCTTTTTCATCCTATAAAAGCTATCCTATAACCCCTGTTTTCCCAATTTGTGGGAGAAGACTAAATCTTCGTATCTGTGCTTATCTTAATTGCTCCCCCCACTGGCATTCTGTGATTTTAACTTGCTATTAAGACTTCTGAGGCAGATTCATCAGTGCAAGATTGCCTTCTTCAGTCAGAAAGGGCTCTGTTGTCTGGTGAAGATTTCCAGGTGTGGACTTATTTCCCCATACCTTTTACAGGGATTGTGTTCAGCCAGGATAGCAGTCACAGGAAAACAATTCTGTTTTATATTTTATTGATACTGGTAACAACTACTCATGATGTGAAGAGTCTGATAAGATGGAGCTCTCTGGCAGTTCTAAGTTTCACGATCAGCAGTTTACGCAGGCCGTGAGGAAAACTAGATGCTTTGATCCAATATAATGTCAAATTGGACACTATAGTGGCTCTAGTGGTAAAGAACCCACCTGTTAGTGTAAGAAACACAAGAATGTGCGTTTGATCCCTAGATGGGGAAGATCCCCTGGAGGAGGACATGGCAGCCCACTCCAGTGTTCTTGCCTGGACAATCCCATGGACAGAGGAGCCTGGCAGGCTGCAGTCCGTGGGGTCGCAAAGAGTTGGCCACAACTGAAGCGACTTAGCACATACTGAAGTGAGGTGCTGTTTGAACGTGGAATAGTAAGAGATATCAGGGCTTCAGAAATATGGCTGGTCCTTAAAATTGTAAGAGGAAAAGCAAAACAGTTTCTGTTAAGTTTTTGATTTGGCTCCCTGCTTTTTTTTCTTTTCTTCCTCCCTCCCTCCTTCCCTCCCTCCCTCCATTCCTTTCCTTTTTTTTCCTTTGCAAAACCCGGCAAAAACTAATACAGTGGGTTAGCACCCCTGCGGACCTCCCCCCCACCGCCCTCGCCCCCAGCATTTCTAACTAAACACAGATTTTTGCATACTGAATATTGGTTGTGGGAGTTCCCTGGCAGTCCAGTGGTTAGGACACTGCTTTCACTTCAGGGGGCACAAGTTCTATCTCTGGGTCGGAGAAGTCCCTGCATGCCGCGCAGCCAAGGGTACATAATAATCAGCAAAGATACATATATTTGTTGAATGTTAAGTGAATATATGTCTCCTGTCATCTTTGCAGGCATGAGCCCAGGGGTATAATTATCGTTACAGCTCCAGTAGTTCCTTCTTGCAGGAAACTGCATACCACAGATACTTGACAGGTGATTGTCTTTGTTGTCATAGATGTACATTTGATATTTTGGTCTGTGCCTTTGTCACTCTTCTTGAGTTGGGGCTACTTAGAAGATTTCTTAAAAATTTAAAGTACAATTGACTTGAATGTGGGTTTGAATTCCATAGGTCCCAGAGTAGATGCAATACTACTACACAATGCACTCTTGGTGGAATTCAGGGATGTGGAACGCTGGGTTCAGATTTTCCACTGCATCAAGGGTTGATGGTGCGAACCTGCATGTTCCAAGGGACTGCTTAATTGTCATTAATACAGTTTTTAAATATTTCTTGTCACAGATAGGAAGGGATTCAATGTTTCTTGTTTGTTGATTTGTTTAGATATTGCAGATAACCTGGAGCATGATATTAAAACATTATTATATGGGGAATTAAAAAAATTTTCCCTCACTAGGCTTAGGCTAATTGGTAAAGTTGCAACAGTTACTCAGAAACTACTACATGCTATTTACTCTGAAAGCCACATAGTAATAGGAAAGAACTTAGAACTTCAGGACTGGAAGGGGCCTTTAAAGATCCAGCTATCCTGAGACTCTGTTCTAAGAAATCCATCTTGGTGGTTTGTCAGCCTATGATAAGGAACTCCTGAAGCATACTGATGTCCACAGAGATTAAGTGTCAGGATTCCTTTGGACAGTTTTCATCTGCCATTTAGACCATTGGTTTGGTTAACGTTAGCATTGCCATATCAAACAGTGTACCAGGAGACACAGCATAACTAAACTTCCTTCCGTCTCCTCTAAAGAGCACTTTGTCTTTCAGAAATTTGTCTCCCCTATTTGGTATGAGGTGGATTGTAGGGGTTGGCCAAAATGGATAGTCTTGGGTTGGTTTTTAAGTAAAACTAAAAGAAACTTAAATTTTCACCAAGAACTTTACTGAGCAAGGTATTCACCATTTTGTTTCAATACTTTCTGCCGTTTTTTAGGCAACTTCATAATTCTGTCTTGCCAAAACTTTTTATCTTTTTGAGCAAAGAACTGCTCCAGGGGCATTATACAGTCTTGCAAAGAATTAAAACTTTTTCCATTAAGAGAATTTTTTAAAGACCAAAAAATGGAAATCCAGTGGTGCAATGTCTGCTGAATACAGTGGATGAATCACAATTTCCCAGCCAGACAGTAACAGTTTTTGGCCTGACATCAAAGAAACATGCGGTCTTGCATTATACTGATGGAAGATTATGCGTTTTCTGTTGACTAATTCTGGACATTTTTTGTCGAGTGCATCTTTCAGTTGGTCTCATCGGGAGCAGTATTTGTTGGAATTAGTTGTTTGGTTTTCCAGAAGGAGCTCGTAGTAGAGGACTCCCTTCCAATCCCACCATCTGCACAACTTCACCTTCTTTGGATGAAGACCAGCTTTTGGTGTGGTTGGTGGTGTTTCATTTTGCTTGCCCCATGATCTCTTCCATTCCACATTATTGTACAGTATCCCCTTTTCATTGCCCATCACAATTTATTTTAAAAATGGAACATTTTTGTTAAGAATCACATGTGGAAATACAGTCAAGATTTTTTTTGCTCAACTTATTTGGAACCCAAATATGAAAATGAATAGCATAGCCGAACTGGAGCAAATGATTTCCAGTGCTTCATTTGGATATTTTGAGTATGTTGGCTATCTCCCACATGGTATAACGTTGATTGTTCTCAATAAATGTCTTGATTTGGTCACTGTCAATGTCAACTGATCTACACGTTCATGGAGCATTGTCCAGTGAGAAACCTCCAGCAGGAAACTTTGCAAACTACATTTGACACATTCAGTCAGTCACAACACCTTCTCCATACACTACCCAAATCTTTTTTGCATTTCAGTTACCTTTTTACCTTTCTTGGAGTAATAAAGCATAATATGCCAAAATATTGCTTTTTTCATCTTTAATACGAAATTCACAAAATTTTCAACACAAAAATTCCCCGGTTTTGAAAAGTTTTTTTTTTTAAACGCACACTTATGTATGACAGCTGTCACAATCCAATCCAGGAATTGTTTTGAATGATTTTAGAGAACTAAGCACTACTAGAGCCATCTTATGGAAAGAAAAAAAACCACACCAGTAATTTATTGATCTGAAGAGGATAATTTTGATGAGCCAGTTTTATTTAAATGGCCATGTGAAGGTAATGGGATCATAATATGAAGTTAGTATACTGACAACAATCTTGTGCCCTGCACTGCTATTTTGTTAGGCACATAGACACATGTAATTACCTTTGTAAGTGGTATGGGGTGAATTAAGTGGAGCAACCATACGGCAGAAACGCTTTGGTGATGCCATGAATTGCTGCTTGAAAGCAGTGTAGCATAGTAGTTGATTATTAGGTAGCAAATAATTAAGTCTGTTGAATGTATTAGCTTTAGCAGTCAGACTGCTTACGTGCACAGACTACCATAATCTTTTATGGAACATTTACCCTCTGCTGGAGACAGTTTTAGGTACTTTTAGATATTATCTCAGTAAGACCCTGATGCTGGGAAAGATTGAGGGCAGGAGGAGAAGGGGACGACAGAAGATGAGA
The DNA here is from genome assembly GCF_000754665.1 of Bison bison bison. Taxonomy (NCBI): domain Eukaryota; kingdom Metazoa; phylum Chordata; class Mammalia; order Artiodactyla; family Bovidae; genus Bison; species Bison bison. Next base: position 2,155,673 of record NW_011495054.1, read on the forward strand.
TGGTTCGATGGCATCACTGACTGGATGGACATGGGTTTGCGTGAACTCCAGGAGTTGGTGATGGACAGGGAGGCCTGGCGTGCTGCGGTTCATGGCGTCGCAAAGAGTTGGACACGACTGAGTGACTGAACTGAACTGAATCCTTAAAAAGTCTCTCCATGAAGTAGTTGGAGTTTTAGAGAACATTCATAGTGGCTATGAATTCATGATGAAAAGTTCAGTAGGTGAGCTATTAGTTATATTAGCCAAATTGATTTTTAGTATAAAGAATTTATATTGAGACTGCTTTGAGCCAAAGTTCCATGTTTTGGGATAGGCTCTCTCATTAAAGGAAAAAAAAAAAAAAAGAACATTTTTTTTCTTTTTTAATTGAAGAATAGATTTGGGACAGAGATCCTCAGATCTAAGTCAGAATCACCCAGAATTTCAGAAAAGGTATCTGAAATCTGCTTTAGAGTTGGACAGTAGGTCTTCCGGACAATGGAGTAAGTGAAAGTCACTCAGTTGCATCCAGCTCTTTGTGACACCATGGATTGTAGCCCAGTAGGCTCATCTGTCCATGGAATTTTCCAGGCAAGAATGCTGGAGTGGTTTGCCATTCCCTTCTCCAGGGGATCTTCTTGACCCAGGGATAGAACCCAGGTCTCCTGCATTGCAGGCAGATTGTTTACCATCTGAGCCACCAGGGAAGCCCTTCAGGACAGCAGGAGATAGGGGAATTTGGGGGAATGCTTGGACAGCAACTTTGCTTCCTTACCCTAGATGAGGATGTGGCCTTGTTGCTGCTAAGTTTGATTTAGGAATGAAGAACGCTGATTTTCAAGCATTACTTTACGTGGAATCATGGAGTGAGTACTTCCAAATGGTAAGTTAAGCCTTTGGGACAGTGCAATAGCAAGAATTTCTCAGTTCAGTCAGGATTCTTGCTAGTGTGTGGCATGTGGAACCCACGGGTAGAGGGAAAGCCAAAGCAAAGATAAGCTGCATATGTGCCTTTTCTGTGGTTCTGTCTAACCACCTGGCTTTTATTAAGTTCTATGGCATTGGCTAAATAATTGGGAATTTTAAGGAAGTATGTGTGTGTGTGTGTGTGGTCTCTTTTAGCCAATCAATAACCTGATTTTATAAAGGTAGAAAGTACTGTGATTTTCTTTGTGCTTGAAAACAAGTTTTGTATACTCACTTTACATGGTTTAGGATTTGTAACATTAATCTATCTTGTTGATGAAGGCGAACAAACTCATCAGGGTCTAGCTCTTTCCAGATACACGAAGGACAGAAAGTATTCTCAGTCACTCTTCTTTTTTTTTGCCTTGGCCTGCAGTTTTCTTGTTTTCATAGGAATATATAGAAAGCATATAAAGTGGTGATGTCTAGCTTAGACTACAAAAGTCAATGAATGTACAATTAAAACCTTTTAGAAGTAAGGGGTCCCTGAGAAGAGTAATGGAGGTGAATTAACTCTTTAGAGGAAGTGTAAATTAAGGTAGTGTCAGCTGTTATGGACAAACTGGGAACCTAACTGCTACATTTAACACTGTTCTTATGAGAAAACAGTTTTGAATTCCAGGTTAGTGAATTTACAAATTACATTTTGGAACACAACCTATTTGTAATTAATTAAGATCTTTCTAAGCCAGCCTTCAAGCAGTCATGCTGCTGCTGCTGCTGCTAAGTTGCTTCAGTCGTGTCCGACTCTGTGCGACCCCATAGACGGCAGCCCACCAGGCTCCCCCGTCCATGGGATTTTCCAGGCAAGAGTACTGGAGTGGGGTGCCATTGTCTTCTCCTCAAGCAGTCATGGGTATACCTGAATTCCCATGGCTCTGGTTATCTTTTGTTTCTTTTTAGTTAATTTATGACCAAGAAATAATTTTGTGTTGCATTTTACTTGTTATGTGGGTAAACTGTGGCATGATAATTTTCTGCATACATTGTTATGGCAAAGGAGCAGGTAGCCTCCTGTAGTTTGACACAGAAAGAAGAAAGTATTCCACATTTGTTAAATTTCTGATTTCTATTCATTCTGTGTTACCATTCCTCTCCTGCTTCCCTACTCTGCACAGCAACAAAGCAAAACAAAAACAAGAACCTTTTCTGGGCAATTTTGTAACCTTTTCTTTGGAACATGTACAAGTATGCTCTGTGAAAAAAGCCCTTGCCACGTATTACAATTAATAAGTGACAGTGATGACTCTCTCACGTATGTGTTGAGATGCTTTCAAAGCCACTTAAGAGGTTAGCTCTAATACTGATCATCCTAACAAAGGGCATGTGAGAATTTTAAAGGTATATTATAGGTATAAAGAAAATTCCTTGAGGTTCTTTAGTATTTCCATCTCTTGCTCAAATGTTTATTCTACAGAATGTAAACAGTAAAGAAAATAAACTAGATCCAGGCATTTCATAATCAGTGGTTAGCTACTGATGTAGTTCAGAATTAAGCAATCAGCACCGATTATAGAGTCATTTAGTGGAGAGCAAACCTGTAATTCTTTCTCTCCCTGAAACCAGCAGAGCCTGAAGCCACAAAGCTTGTCAGTAGATAAGATTAAAAATTTAACAGGCAATTTTGAATTCACCTGTTTGATTTGAGTGGAAGAACTTAATATTTGAAGACACTAAAAATAGTTATTTAAAAGATATATATATATAATTTGAACTTATCAGTATATTGTATTTTAAAGAAAATATTAACATAAAAATATAATTCATTAGGTCACTGCAACACATTTGACTCCAGTTCTTACTGCTTTAAAAATGTATGTATTTAAAAAATATCACTTCATTTTTATACATACACATACTCGGATTATGCATACTTGAACTTAAAAATAGTAAATAAACCAATAGCACTCTTGAACTTTTCAGGCAGTTGTACGTCTTAAGTAAGAACCAGCTGTAAAATTATTGCTATAAGCTTGTTTGACAGCAGGAGTCAAATAGTTGAAAATAGTTGACTGCCACTACTTACGTACCTGGTACTGTTTACAGCTCTGGACCAAACAGTGAAGAAAACGTACTGAAATGTTGATGGTTGTGGCTTTCAATTTCTAGAGGAGATAGTAAAGGAACACAAAATATAAAGTGTGTCAGGTGCTGATTAGTGTCCAGGAGAAAAGTGAAGCAGTAAGAAACATAGCTGCTATTTTAAATAGAGTGATCAGGAGAAAGTCTCACTGATTACAGTGGCATCTGACGGAAATGTGTGGGAAAAACTGGGCATGACTGTCAGAAGAGCATACCAGGAAGGGAGAAGAGTAAACGCAAAGGCTCTTGAGGTGGAGAGTGCTTGTTGACCTGATGAAGGATGAGTGTGCCTGGAGCCGAGTGAGTGTGAAGAGGAGTAGGGGTGAAGTTGGGGTAGGGCGTGCATGGGGGTGGGGTGCATCCACATAGAGTATTGAAGACAAAGTAGGGCTTTCCTCTGAGTTGGGAAGCCATTGAAGGGTTCTGAGCAGAGGCATGAGGTGACCTTTAAAGGATCCCTCTAGCTACCCTCTGGAGAGCAGATTGGTTGGGGCTGGGATGGGGAGGGACAGTGCAGAGGCAGGGAAGTGGTTGTAATGATCTAGGTGAATGCTGATGGTAGCTTGGATTTGATTGGTATGGTGATAAGTGGTCATATTGTACATACAGTTTTGAAGGTAGCAGTTGGCTGGTTGGATGTAGATTATGAGAGAACCAATATAAAACAAAAATTTAAGTATGTTTATAGGAAATTGCTTTTTGAAATTGCTCAATTATTTCATTAAAGAATAATTTGAGGAATCTAGATACTAAGAGATACTGTGTTTTATTATTGTGTTTTCAGTTCCTTTTGCACATTTTATCTGTGAGTCTATATGTGTAGCCCCATTTATGGATCAGATTTCTATATATGAGGGTATAAAAAGATCAATTTCAGGATTAGAGTACAGTGTACTGCTGCTGCCACCTAATGTTTATAGCCCTTCATTTATGTAATTACAATAACTGGTTATGCATAGCTTTAATATTGGTTTGAAACAATGTTAACAGATTAATTGAGGCTTACTTAATTGCTTTCCTATTAAGTTCCTGGTATGGATCTTTAATATGATAATTGAATTCTCTAGAAATAAGGTTGTAGATTGAAGATTAGTTTTATTGGCATCTTAATCTCTGTATTGAATTCAGTTGAACAAATATTTATTTGTTGTGCTCAGCCCTGTCATCTCTCTGCAGTCATGATTATTATGTTCTATTGGACAGGGAACAGATTTTGTTTTTTGTTCTTTTGAGTAAGCAAATAATGAAATAATTCGTGATGGAAGGAGACAGACCTTGTAGTACCTGTAGTACCTGCAGCTTAACAGTCAAGCAAAGCGAGTAGACATTTAAAATTTAATTAGATAAAATGTTATGATTATGTCATTCTAGACATTTTTCTTGCTGCTTAGGAATAATGTTAGTTAGAACCCCCACCCCCACCCCCCCCATTGAAATAATTTAAGGAGTTACAGGAATAGTATTGGTACTGTTATACTCTTCAAGTCAGGGCTGAATCAGGCTTTTGCTGCTGCATGAGAGATGTTTAACATGAGGGATGACCAATTGTAATTGAAGGCTATGGTCTTAAACCAATTTTAGTAATTGTCTGCTTTTCTGGATCATTTTTTGTGATTAAATGAGTATGTGATGGCTTGCTATCTTAAATATGCCTTTCTTCAGGTACCTGCTATATATATACATAAAACACCTCAAAGATATCAGTATTTCATAAGGGATGAAATAATTTTTGTTTACATGCATATAGCATATCCAAAAGACTTACTCATTTGTTAGTATCAAATCAGAGCTCTAAAGATGCTGCTGGAAGAAACAAAAAGAGTTCATTCACCATTAAGGAACTCTGAAGATGGATTTGACAGCTACTTATTGAATGTTTACAGTATACCAGGGAATGTTCTGAGCCCTGGGGATATAGCTTTGAAACAAAGCATAGAAATCTTTGCTTTCATTAAGCTTATATTCTAGTAGGAGATGGGATAAGGAATCAGACAATGTACACACGTAAATATATAGCATGTCAGATGGTGGTAAGTGCTCTGGAGGAAGATAAAGCGAGATGAGGACAGAGTATGCTGGGGAAAAAAAGGAGGATATGCTTTTTGCTCACTTTATGCAAATTTTCCTTTTCAGGTAATTTTGTTCCTAGGCAAGTTATAAAAAGAAAGTACACTTAAAATTGAAAGTACACTTAAATGTCCTATCTGACTTGGAAACTGGAACAGTTCACATCCAGCGATTCATCTAGTAAATACTCAGCAAGCACATATTACCTTGTCCTGCTGCTGCTAAGTCGCTTCAGTTGTGTCCGACTCTGTGCAACCCCACAGACAGCAGCCCACCAGGCTCCCCCGTCCCTGGGATTCTCCAGGCAAGAACACTGGAGTGGGGTGCCATTTCCTTCTCCAATGCAGGAAAGTGAAAAGTGAAAGTGAAGTCGCTCAGTTGTGTCCGACTCTTGGCAACCCCATGGACTGCAGCCCACCAGGCTCCTCTATCCATGGGAGTTTCCAGGCAAGAGTACTGGAGTGGGGTGCCATTGCCTTCTCCTACCTTGTCCTACCTACTCTATGAAACAAAGGAGATAGAAGACACATTCTCTACCCTTAAGGAGTTTAAAACCAGATTGGAAAGATATTTTTAAAAAAAACAACACATTATGGTAACTTGTAGGAGAGTCGTTTATCGCTTCTTTTAAAAAAAAATGGGTAGGTATAACAAAGAATTTTAGGTTTGACTTTACATGACAAACTATTTCCCTTATGAACTGGCACCCCTTGGTGGAATTATAATACTGACTGCTGAAAATCAGTGTTTTCTCTAGATATCATGATGTCTTTATTTGAAAAAAAAATCTGCATTATGATTCATTGTTTCCTGCTGAGTGTAGTTTGGAAAACCTACCAAGTTTTCACCAATCCATCATTGAATCACCTTGTGATTTATCTTTTAGTTTATGTAATAGATAAAATAGGTAAAATATAGGACACTATATAAAGTTCCCGGTTTTCAAACTTTGAAATGCTGGCTGGGTTAAAATTTGAGAAATACGCTCTATGATCTTCTTGGTTCAAAGGCCCTTGGTTAAACAGCGTGAGAGGTTGGCATATCAAAAGCTCAGTTTGTCATCTGTAGCCCACTCATTTCTCGACCTCTTTGTTAACACTAAGGTGGCAATGGTAGATTCAGAGAATCAGAAATATTTCTCAACTATATTATGGTTTTGTGGTGTCCTCCATTAATCAAATGTATTAATTGCTCTAATTTTCAGTAGTTACTAATAAAGTAGGCATTTAAGGGTAGTTTGATTTGAAAATATTGGTTCTTTCCTCTTTTCTTATGTAATAAAACATCCTAAGGCAGAGATTTTAGTTGTCTTAAGACACCTTTAACTGTAGTGCCTTAGATCATTGGTTAAACAGAATAGAGTGAAGGAAATACTATAGAATAAAAATTTCACACCTTTCACATCTTTCTGATAGGTCACAATATTGCAGATGTATTTTGAAGACATACGACTTGACCAAGGTCAGACATGTGTAAGTTGACCTTCCCCAGATCCATCCTGATGGACAAAGACAGATCTTTGGTATAGGAAGACAGTAGTTTAACTCAGCAACCACCTCACTGAATCATAAAATTCTGAAAAGACACTGTAGCTCTGGGTGCATTCTAGCTTGGCCTTTGCTTTTCCTGCAGAATAGGGGGTTGACAGACAACAGGAACCACTCAAGGAATCTTTGGTTCTTTCCCTTTCTTTATAGTCTTTTCCCTGTCAGCCTTCTATGTCATTGCCATCCAATCTCTATCCTGAACTCAACTCTTCCAGGCTTTATACGAACACCACCAGCAAACCTTTATGTTTAAAAAAAATACTTGAAAACCATGAAAATTATTACTGTTTTCTAAGTGTAGGCTATACATACCTATAGAATGGGGATTATGTTTTATAAAATTTAATAATTGCAGCTGTGTCTTTTGTAATTAGATCTTTTTAGACTTTAACAGCTATAAAAATTTAATGGCTTACTCTTGTCTGTATTCTTTACTTAAAGGAGAGCTATTTCAGATTGTTTGTAGACTCAAAAAATAGTCTAAATGGAGGCACCCAGTGCTATTTGGGTGCATTGTGTTTCTTAATCTTCAACGTATATAAGAATGTACTTGGGAAGCTTGTTACTAGATTCTCAAGACCATTTCCCTGAGACGTTAGTGTAATTTGGGGTACCTGAGAATTTCTAACACACACACTCCTATGACTCTGATATTTCAAAGGCCCATGCTTTGATTAACTCTGGTTAATCAAGTCAGAATTTTTGAATTCTGGTTCGTTCATTAGTTCTTGTGGCCTTGAGACAATTACATAATTACTGTTAACCTCAGTTTCCTTATCCGTAAGATGGAGATGACCACAGAGTGAATTTTGTGCCTGGAATGTAAATTAGCACTTAGTGAATGATAGCTGCTGCCATTGTCATCATCATCATAGCACCTGTAGCAACATTGTCATCTCCTCATCAGCCATCTTAAGAGACAAATGCATGGAATAGCTAACAGTGTTAGGAAGCATGCCGAGGTAGGGTGTAGACATTATGTGGGGGTTTAGAGGTACTGAAAAGTATTTGTGCTGGAGTGGTCTGGGATGTTTATACAAAGAGGTGGTACTTGAATTAGACTTTGAAGAATGAAAAATATTTAGTCAAGTAAAGACATATTGGAAGGAGAAGACTATTTTCTTAAAACACAGAATTATTTCAAAATAACTATTGGTTATTTGCCATTGATTTACCTCAGTTCCCTTCTGTTTATGCTAACTTAAAATAATTGACATAGATCAGCTGGGATCTTAAGTTTATTCAGGAAAATAAAATGTTGATGAAAATGAACATATAACATGTGTCTACTGAATGATGTGAAAGTCACAGATGTATAATACATTCATACATTATGTATGGCAGCATTTTATTATGATTTTAGAGACAGCGTGACTAATTGAAAAATAAATCCCTTATAGCATATATAATTATAAAACCTTAAACTGTAAAAATTTTACAGGTTAAATGTAACCATCAAAACTGTATGACCAGTAAAAATACAGAGTAACATCATAGCATTTTATGCTACCTGATGTTTACCTGAATATAATTTTCTGTAAGAGTTTGGTACTGTCTGTTTTGAAAGAGATCTGTTAATTTTGACTTGCCTGTTTTGTGAATGGTGTGATGACTCAGTTCTTCCACCATTTCCTCCTGCTGGAACTCGTGTAAAACTTTCCTTTGCACAGTTTCCTGGAGCTTCATTAGGCCCTCATGTGGTGTGACTAGGTCTAGCGCATTTGTATGTGAGTGTATACATACATAGACTGAGTCTTGTACTTTTCTCATTAGACTTCAGTGAAGGACTTACAGGTGTGAATGCATGCACACAGAAATTGTGTGGTGGCATTCAGTGGACCCAAATCAACATTAATTTTAAAAGATTATTTAATTTTGTAGAGAACTTAAGGGTTTTCTAGAGACCCAGTTTTGAGACACACTGAGTGTATGCATGGTAGACCTAAAGGAATCACGGTGTTTAGTTTAGTTTCCGTATTTAACATCAGGAAACACAGCAGCCAAAGGGATCTTTGAAAGAATGTCCTACTTAAAGCATTACAGTGACTTCCTTGTACAGTGAAGATAATTTCTGAATAACTCATCAAGGCCTACAAAATTCTGCATCATCTAGCCTTTGCCACGTGCTTGACGTCTCTCATGCCTCCAGGTTCCTTCCTGCTTTAGGACTTAATACTTGTTCTCCCTTTTGGGACAGCTTTTTCTTAACATCCTCATTAGCTTGCCTGCCTGATAGCATTTGTTTCTCATATAACAAATGCTACCTCTGCTGCCTCCTTGCAGTGGGCTTCCCCTTATCATTTGCTCCAGTTATCTGCTGCTGCATAACAAACCACCCTCTACTTGGTGGTGTAAACAATAGCTTTTTTTTTTTTTTTTTTAACTTTAAAATGCTCACACATTCTTTGATCAATAATTTGGGCAGGGCATATAGTAGGTTTTACCTCTGAGTCATGGTGTCTGGGGCCTCAGCTGGGAAAACTGGAACACCTGAATGGCTGGGTGCTAGAGTTGCCTGGCTGTGTCTTTACTCATCTGTCTGAATACCACCCCAGTGTTCCATTACATCATAATATTTCTCATAAAAATGTCCTATATGTAATACTGTAAATTACAAATTTCCTATTTTGTTTCACTGAATCTCTACATCTTTGTTTATATTGTACTTGGTAATGAAATCAGAACCTTTAAAATCTAGTATTTTCACTGTCAGTATGCTACCTTAATGATTTGTCACCCAGCAATAAATCATCCAGATCATGTTATATAGCAAGACTAGGGTGAGTACTGTAAGAGCTTTGTTTTTGTGAATGAAGTACTGAATCTACTCTGCCTAGGATGCTGATTGCACTGGATAAGTTAGTTATTTAGTGGCAAAAAACAAACAAACAAACCCAGCTATTTTTTTATACCCATTGACTCCATGGGTCAGAACTCCAGACATAACAGGGGCTACTAGTTTGTGCTCCAGGATGTCTGAGGACTCCCAGTATGACTCCAAGACTAAAAGTGACTCTGTGGCAAGGACCTGGTAGTCCCTGGGGATATCTTTCTTACATAGCCGGTGGCTGGTGCTATCTATTGGCTAGAACTTCAGCCAAGATAGCCAGAACCACCACCTGCGGCTTCTCCATGTGACTGGGTTTCCATACAGCGAGGTGGTTGGATTCTAAAAATGAGCATTCCAAGAGGCAGAACATGGAGACTGCCAGTTTTTGAAGCTTTGAACCCGGAGACTAGCATGGTGTCACTCTCGCCAAATTTTGTGTGTTGAGGCACTCACAGAGAGCCATCTAGATTCAGGGAAGGTGACATACTCCCTATTCCTTGATGAGAAGAGTGACGGTGTCACAATGTAAAAAGAACAGCTCAGCTGGTAAAGAATCTGCCTGTAATGTGGGAGACCCCTGGTTCGATTCCTGGGTCAGGAGGATCTGCTGGAGAAGGGATAGGCTACCCACTCCAATATTCTTGGGCTTTTCTGGTGGCTCAGATGGTAAAGAATCCACCTGCAATGTGGGAGACCTGGGTTCGATCCCTGGGTTGGGAAGATCCCCTGGAGGAGGGCTTGGCAACCCACTCCAGTATTCTTGCCTGGAGCATCCCCATGGATAGAGGAGCCTGGTGGGCTACCAGTCCATGGTTGCAAAGAGTTGGACATGGCTGAGTGACTAAGCACAGCACAGGACGGAATATGTTGTGTCAGCCATCTTTGGAAAACAAATGGTATCTGGCTGGGTGAGCTGTGGTGTTGAGGGCCTGTCTGTCTGTATCTGAGGGTCGCATGATCTTGGAGCCAGTTTTGAGCGGAGCATGAGTTTCACTACCAGCTTGGTCTGTAGTCATCCTGGATCAAGTGCTTCTCCATGCTTATGCGTTTCCCACCTTGTTAGGAGTTCCTGTTTCTACTCTTAGATTGAGCCTTTGCATTTGTAGAGCGAAGCTGAGGGTTGGACTTTAAGGCAGTGCTGACTGGCAGGGTGAGTGTTCCAGGATAAAGTGCTATGTTTTATGGATGCCCTTCAAGAATTTGAAACCAAAGACTGCTTGTGTAGTGACCTGCCAGAAATCAATTCTGGTTTTGTTCATTATTGTTAATGGCCTCTGCTAGTTGAGGGAAAAGTTGCCCCTTCACTCATGTCCTCCTTTCAGATTACCAACGAGTTTTCTTTTTGTGACAATATTATCATTAGTAAATCCAGCTTACTCATCATTTTCAAAAATCTCTAGTTTCAAAAATTCGTTCCTAATCAAAGAATTGCGACTGTGTAGTAAGTAATGTCAGAGAAGGCAATGGCACCCCACTCCAGTACTCTTGCCTGGAAAATCCCATGGACAGAGGGGCCTGGTGGGCTGCAGTCCATGGGGTCCCTGAGGGTCGGACACGACTGAGCGACTTCACTTTCACTTTTCACTTTCATGCATTGGAGAAGGAAATGGCAACCCACTCCAGTGTGATTGCCTTGAGAATCCCAGGGACGGGGGAGCCTGGTGGGCTGCCGTCTCTGGGGTCGCACAGAGTCGGATACGACTGAGGAGACTTAGCAGCAGCAGCAGCAGTAAGTAATGTTGAGTTCATTTCCCCTGGTTAGTCTGTTCCTCTCATCATCCCTCTATCCCACCCCCACTTTTAGTCCTCCTTTTTTGCTCAGTAGTGAAATTGCAGAAAGAGTAGGCAGACAGAAAATGAGGAGAAAGAAAACTGCATTTCCTTGTGCAAATAGCATCCTTAATTTGATTATAGGACTTTACTCCAAGTGCTAATATTGTGTAGTATTGTAAAATAATATTTTAAAAGAGATTTTGTGCTTTAGACTTAGAGAAGAGCATTACATTAGAGGTGCTGCAAAAATGACAAACTAATCCTCTCCCAAATAACTTGAGTACGTTTGGCAGGTTCCAGCGATGTGCAAGTAAAATAAGATGGTCATACTGAATTCAGTACCCATGTTTTTCAAATGTGTCTACACTTGGATTTTGACTATATACATGCACACACATTTGTGTGTGTGTGCACAGACACGACTTTTTTAACCAGAACGTGAAACCTGGAGAGTTTCATCTCTGAGCATCTGTTAAAGTTGACAATTCTGTAAATCGGTGCCTGACATAATGAAGAATTTATTTGAGGAGGATTTGTGACAAAAGTACTGTCAGTATCATTTGTATATAGTGTTGTAGCAGAGCTATGATTTTCTTCCTGTTGTGCAGAGAGAATTCACTTCTCATGCTTGTTAATGGAAGTTGCCTTTTCATTTCCCTTCATAACCTGGTGAACAATTTAGCCACCAAATCTCTAGATGGCCTTTCCTCTTCATAGTAATATGTGCTTAGCAGATCCACACTATATAGATTATGTTTGAGTATTTTGTGTATGCTTTCCATGAATAAACACTCCACTTTCCTTGTATTCTCTCCCTCCACTCCAAAGTAAACATTAGAATTGAAACCCCACTCCAGTACTCCTGCCTGGAAAATCCCATGGATGGAGGAGCCTGGAAGACTGCGGTCCATGGGGTCGCTGAGGGTCAGACACGACTGAGCGACTTCACTTTCACTTTTCACTTTCATGCATTGGAGAAGGAAATGGCAACCCACTCCAGTGTTCTTGCCTGGAGAATCCCAGGGACAGGGGAGCCTGGTGGGCTGCTGTCTATGGGCTCACACAGAATCGGACACGACTGAAGTGACTTAGCAGCAGTAGCAGCAGCAGCAGTTCTAGATTGTCTTCTCAACGAGGTGGTGGTGTTGTCCCCCAGGGGACATTTAGCGGTGTTTAGATACATTTTTGGTTGTCACCACTGGGGGTAGGGTGCTGTTGCTATTTACTGGGTAGAGGCCAGGGGTGATGTTAACCATCCATTAACCAGGGATAATGCACAGGACAGCTCCCTACAGCAAGGAATTATTTGACACAAACTTCAGTATCACCCTGGTTGTGAAACCTGAAAATTAGGCCCACAGTGTGTATACATATATTTCTAGTTAACCTGGTCATGAGGCTCTAATAACTTTTTGAGCAATATATGGTTTTCTTATTTTTTAAGTAAAAAGTGTTACTTTAAGTATATTTGTTCTTTCCTGTTTGTTCTATTTAGTTCTTAGCTTGCCCAGTGTTTAATTTCTTCCTTTTTTCAAGATGGCATAGATACTTGCAGAGAGCTTACATTGTACAATGATCCGCATATATTCAACACCTACAGACTGTCAAAGGACTGCATGCAGCTACTTACCGAATGCCAGGATTGCTTGCATTGTCTGTTGTAGGACTTCTGTAGTCACTAAATTATCAGTCCCCATACAGTACATCACAGGAAGTTGGCAGATATAGTGATCCATCTGTTATCACACCCATCAAGTGCATTGGCTCAGAGGGAAATGGCTGCAGATTGGAGCTCAGTGTGTGAGAGTTGTGAGATTCCAAGATGCTTATCATTCTTTCCAGAAAGTCCTTTCTGGCCTTTAGATGAGCTTCACTTGCTCATTTCTAAAACCCAACTTTCAGTTTATTATATCATTACCTTTTCATTAGTGTTTTCAGAAAAAACTGGATATGTAATCAGATATTTTTCTGAAAATAAGGTTTCAGATATCATCTTCTTTCCTCACCAGGGAAATTCTTGGTCAGATTGTCATAGAAAATGAGCAGTGGAAAATTGAAACTGCACAATCTGGAGTTTTATTTTTAAAATAGTTGTTTTTAACCTGAACTAAAGTAAAGCAAGTGTAAAAACATTTTTATGTTATTCCATTGTGGCCAAAAAAATTTTTTTCCCTTAAACTTATGTAAGTATGATCACCTTCAAGGAAAGAGGTTGTGGTTTTCATTGCTAATAAGAGATGTTTAGGCAGTTTCTTATGAATTTAAGAAACCTGTTTGTTTCCTGAAAAGTCTTAGATATTTATGAAACCAAGATAACTTACATTTTCTGAGATCTTTTAGACAAAAGCATTGATGCTGCCTTTCATGGTGCTTTGAAGTTTCAGTGACTACCCTGAAGGTAAATGGGCATGTTGCTTATGCTTCCTATCTTGTGAATAGTCTTATTTATACAGTTTTTCCCTTGGCAAGGCATAATGTCTGGTTTGGGGAGGCAGAAATCCACTTCCAAATTACTGTAGTGTATTATATGTTTTTGACTTAATTTGAGTTCACCTTCAAAAGGGCAAAATGGTCAGAGAAAAAAATTAAACAGGACAGCATATGACTAATTGAAAGTTAAAAGGAGCCTTAGCTTTTCCAGACTGCAAGATACAAAATGAATGTGAACAGTGAATAGTTGTCTAGTCAATTTAAAAGAGCCATTGTGTTTCAGTTTCTTCTCTATGTACCTTCATTTGTAAACATCTCTGTGGAAAATGGGATTTTTAATAACTAGCTCAAAGTATAATATTTGAGTTGTCTTCAAATAGATAAAAGAAATCTTTTAAATATCATCTCTAAAATTGAGAATTTACTATTGGTAAAGTGATTAAGTTATACTTAAAAATTTAGTTAAAATTTTGTTTGAGAATCACAAAATTTGGTCCGTGAATAAACCAGAGGTAAGTTGAGAATAATGCTACTGGTGGTAACTTCAGAAAACCATATAACATTGCCAAAACTTACATAGAAATGGATTCTACCAAAATACCAAAAATTTGGTATTTTTCTTCCAAAAAAATTTTTTTTTGCATTCCTCCCCCCCCCCAAAAAAAAAAAAAACATGTTCCTGTGGCCTTTATAGATGTAGCTTCAGATAACTGTAGAGAGACTTTTGGCTCGTACCTTATAGACTGAAACAAGTAATACGTTTATATATAGTTATATCAACACATAATGTGAATTTAAGGTTGCTAAATAATTGTGTAACTTTATTTTCTAAATTTGATGAATATGACTGATAGTCAGAAATTAGAGGACATTATAAATTTATAGTGACAGAGTCCTTATTAATAATAATAATACTAATAGCAACCATCTATAGTTGATTACTAGCATCAGTTATGCTGAGGAAAGATGATGAGTTCATTTTGTTTCTAAATGTTCCTTATTGGGATAGAAGTTTTATAACTTAGAGTTATCTGATTTTAGCACAAAAAAACATAGGCTCACGTCCTTACATGAACTGCTTTAAATTGTGATAGTTTATTGCCATTATTTTAAAGCATTGTAATTTAACTTAATTCAATTGATTTTTCCCCTCAAGAATGCTTCTCGTTAGTCATTCTAATCTTGTTAATGATCATGGGTTCATATAAAATCTTATTTGCATCACATCTTTCATTTATACTTGATTCTTTAGAAATGTTTTTGTGCTTTAATTATGACCCTATTTGGTTTCCATGGAAACTGTATAAAACCACAACTCTGAGAATGTGTACAACTTGCCTTAAATCATCAGTAGAAATAAAGATAAAGACACTTTCTATGAAGTGTCTGTTATGCATAGTGTTAAAAACCTTAGATTCATGCTATACCATGCTACCATATTGTATATAATTCCCTTGTCTGAAAAGCTGAGTGACATTAAATTGTCTTTGGGTGATGGGTTGCTTTTTGTTCCACTTTGAATGTTTTTATTTTTAAAGTAATTTTATTTATTTGTTTATTTTGGGCTGGGCTGGGTCTTTGTTGCTTAACGTAGGCTTTCTCTAGTTGAAGTGAGCTGGGGCTACTCTTCGTTGAAGTGTGAGGTCTCATTGGTGAGCTTCTCATTGTGGTGGCTTCTCTCTGCAGAGCATACGTTCTTGGTGCTCGAGCTTTAGTAGTTGGGGCATGCAGGCTTAGAAGTTGGGACTTGTGGGCTGTACGGCACAGTCTCAATAGTTGTGGCACATGGACTTAGTTACTCGTCAGCATGTGGGATCTTCCCAGACCAGGGTTCGAACCTGTGTTCCTGCATCAGCAAGCGGATTCTTATGCACTGCGCCACCAGAGAAGTTCTGAATGTTTTGGTTTTTTTGAGGTCACAGTGTATGATATCGTAAGTACACAAGTATTGACATTCCGCCTGTGCATTTTGGAAGTGGCATTGTTCTGTGTGGATAAAAGACAGTAAACGAATGAATAATTTCATATGATCATTTGTTACAGTGCAAATGGTGAAAAAGTGAGTGACTAGGAAAGGATAGGGATACTTTAGGTAAGGGGGTTATTTAGCAAAAAGCTTCTGGGAGGAAATGACATTTTGGGTTGAGATTTGAGATCTGAACCCAGCCAGACATGCAATCCCAGGGGAAAGTAAGGGCAAAAACCTCCAACCTCACTTGTTGCAGAAACAGAAGGTCAGTGCTGTTGAAACTGGTAAGCTCATGGGAGATGAAAGAGATAGAGATGAGATCAGATGGAACTTTGTAGGCTGTGGTAATGAGCTTAAATAGATTATTACTGTCACGTGAAGCCATTGGAGTAGAGTTTGAAACAGAAGAACGCAATGGTGTGATTTAAGTTTTGGAAAGATCACATCACGAAAAGTGGGCTTAGAATACCAAGAGTGAAAACAATGAGAGCGGTTTAGAAGTTTTTGCTTCTTGATGAAGCTGTATTGTAAAGGAAATGTAACAACAATACATGTACTTTACAGAGTATATGCCATGCCTTCCTCCAGGGGATCTTCGGGACCCAGGGATGGAAGCCCAGTCTCTTAGGTCTCCTGCGTTGGCAGGCAGGGTCTTTACCAGTAGCGCCACCTGGGAAGCCCAACAAAGTGTTAGTTTATGTTTTGTCCAGATAATATCTGTTTCATGTTTACTGCATTTTATTTTTAGGCTATTTTCTTTATTATCTGATAAATATTTGATTTGCTAAGCCCTTTAGGAATGCATATTTTAGTTAAGATATTTACTTTTATTTTAAGGAGCGTATCCATGTACTTGGGCTCCCCAAGTGGCGCAGTGGTAAAGAATCTGTCTGCCAGCGTAGGAGACACAAGAGACTTGGGTTGGATCCCTGGCTTGGGAAGATCCCCTGGAGTGGGAAATGGCAACCCGCTCCGGTACTGTTTCTTGCCTGGGAAATCCCATGAACAAAGGAGCCTGATTGGGGTCACAAAGAGTTGGACGCAACTGAGCATGCCTGCAAGCGTGTACTTAAATTTAAAATTTATAGCAATGACTATGTTTTTTTATTCCATTTTAAGATATTTAGACATGCATTCTTAAAAGTTGGGATTATAGTGTATATGCAATTAAAATTTAATCTTCTTTATTCCATATACATTTTTTATGTTTTAGGAGCATAGTTGAACACATACTTTAATATTGTGAGCTATGATAGAGATTTACATTCAAGATAAATGAATTATTCTACAAAGACATCTAAAATATAGCTCCTGAGAAATTTTACCGGCACTCCAGAAGCTTTTTGAGTTTGTTTTTCATTATCAAAACTCTCTTCTTTTCCCTTCAGTGATAAATGGTCGTTATGGTAACTTTTAATTGTACTTTATAATAGCAGGTTTTAAAAACTGGAAAGGAGATTCATCATGGACAAACACCAATTGATGAAGTAAATATTAATACTGTGTTTTCAGAAAGGCCATCTATAAGTTAATAATTTGAGAGAAACATACTTTTTTTTCCCCCCTGTGAAAAGCCTAACTGGTTGATAAATTCTATGGCTAGTCTGTATAGTCTATTAACCAGTAATGCTTAACTTTAGTGTTCAGTTGCATACTGGGTTTTGGACTCTGTATTTGAAGCCCTCACACTTTGTCTTGGCAGGCTTCCTCATATGCTAGCACTCATCCTTAGAATCATGGAGTTGGAGGGCTGGAAACACTCAAAAAGAGTGCAGATAAGTGTGAAAAAAGCTGTGGCGCCGGGGAGTGTAGTGCTAGAGAGTAGCCTTTGTGGGTTTCTGGTCCTGTTTACTCCGTTTCCTTTTCCAGTGGTTTGCAAGTTCTGTCCTCTTTGCAAACTCTTTGTACTTATTTATGTTTTCAAATGAATCCTCGGTAGCAGAACTCCATTATTTATATCTGTATAAAACTCTAGGCGTACTACTTTTTTAATGTGGAGATGGAAAAGACTAGAGACTTGTTGGGGCTCTTCCGTGGGACAGCGTCCTCCCAGGATCACAGGGACTAAACCACTGCCTCGTGTGTTATTGAACCTACTCAGCCCTTCCCAGCTCCAGATTGTGCCCGATCCAAAATTACTGGGTTGCCCTACCCTCCAATCAAATGCCATTCTGGCCAAGTTTAGAAAGAAAATAGGATTGAACTCACTCACACCGCTGGGTAAATAACTGATCTTCATTTCCCAAAGCGCTTGCAAGTTTTTGTATTTGAATCTTGTTACTGTAAAGGAATCTTATAGTGTTGAAACACCTACATGAAGTAGAATGTTGGCTCTGTTGGAGTGCTTAGATCATCTATAAATTTTTTGCTTATGAGTTGGAAACTGTTTAAAAGTTTGTTAAAAGTTTTGGGAAAAGGCAACATCTTTCTGTGTATGTTTGAATTTAAAGTTTTGGGATGCTTTTAATGCTTTCTAATAGGTTGTTTAAAAATTTTTTTTAAAGCATAAACTAACTTTGAAGACTTCAGGGCAGACTTACACGGGCCTGCTTTTAAAAGTGAAAATAATGATTTGAGATCCTTCTAAGAGCCAGATTAATATAATGGAAATTTATATGTAAAACAGCTGCTGCTGCTGCTGCTGCTAAGTAGCTTCAGTCGTGTCCGACTCTGTGCAACCCCATAGACGGCAGCCCACCAGGCTCCCCCGTCCCTGGGATTCTCCAGGCAAGAACACTGGAGTGGGTTGCCATTTCCTTCTCCAATGCATGAAAATGAAAAGTGAAAGTGAAATCGCTCAATCGTGTCCAACTCCTAGCGACCCCATGGACTGTAGCCCACCAGGCCCCTCCGTCCATGGGATTTTCCAGGCAAGAGTACTGGAGTGGGGTGCCATTGCCTTCTCCAATGTAAAACAGCAGGTTATTTATTAAAGTAAGAATTCATTTATACTGATTTTTTAAAAATAATTAAGAGAGACCAAAATAAGAGAGACGAGACTTGGGCACCTGTAGAATAGAAATTGTATGATTGTTACCTTCTGTAGTAGATGTTATTTTATTCCAGATGATAAAATTTTTAAACTTATGTAATTCTGATGTACTGTGATGCACATCAGACTTCTCTTCAAAGCACACTGTGTTTAGATGTTAGAGTTCAGTGGTCCTCTTACAGACACATCAAAGATGAACAGCATATTTCCTAGTTTCTAGTTTGGTGTGGTAGAGGCACAGGTCAGCAAACCTATAATCCAGCAGCTAAACATTACTTAAACATTTTACTGCTTTACAAAAACTCATTTGCTCTACACAACCGTTTTTTTGTTGTTGTTGTTGTTGTTTTTTAAAGCTGTTTTTAGAACTCAAAAGTTTCGTGAACCAGACCTTTTCAGTTATTTGCTCACTTTTGGTTCCTTAATGTTTTAGCAAATGTTCACATGTACAAAATGTTTTGGTAGTTTTGTAGCACATTCTCGGTGTAAAATAGAGGTATATCATAGAAAGCTTAAAAGAGAAACTAAACATCTTTTAAAAAATGCTTAATTATGCAGTCTGCTAACCTTGAAAAAATACTTTGCAATATTTTTGGCTAATGTATAATCTTTTAGTTTCTGGCTAATAATTTAAACTACCAAGCTCCCCATAAGTAATAAGTGAGCAACATATATGCATGAACCACAAAAGGCTGCAAGTGAATGGGTATGTGAAGAAGTAAGAAATCCTGTAAGAAAATTGGCTTTACATATTGTCAATGTAATGTGGTTTATGACTTTTTTCAGTTTAAATTAGGTCTTTTATATTCTTTTATATGTACAATTCAAACCTTTATTGGGTGCAGTGATTGAGGAAGCTGGGTGATAGAAAATAATTATTCTATATCCCTGTTTTTAATCAAAATTACACTTTTTTGATGTTACAGTTGGAGAGAAAGCAGATTTTCTGTTTTGGGCTAGCATTTTATGTAAAAGGATAAATTATTTTGTATAATGGAAAATGAGAAGAAGATTAATAGTACTGTTGAATTTTGTAGTACTGTGGTGAAAGAAGTATAAAGGAGGTCAGTAATAATTACAGATAAAGTGACCAACGAAATTCTGTAATTTTTACCTATAAAGAATTGGGTGTATAGATTGAGATTGCTTAAAGGGCCTGTTCTATTTCTCATAGACTGTGTAGCTTAAATATAAGCCCAGGTACCGATCAGTTCTCAAGGGTATGGCACTGAGCCTGGTCTAAGAAACCTTTGTGTATGAAGTCTTTATAGTAGTCATCTCTCTGTCTCTTTTGGGCAGATGTTATTTTTGCTACATTTGCTATTTTAACCTGTCAGTTAAAAAATAATTACTCTGTCAGTATGGCTGGCGGCTCATATAGGAAAAATATGCTGTCTCTTAATCAAAGGTGATTACAGTTTTTTCCTGTCTATAAATGTGCTTGTTGTGTAACGAGAATGCATTAGTCTCAGCCTGATGTACGAAATGAAAGGCAGCAAGAAGCAGCACCATTGTTATCACTCCAGGCGTGTCTAATGAATCGTGTTTCCATGTTCTCTCGGTCACGCCGTAGAGTGCCCTCAGCCAGGGCTAAGCCTCCTGTAAAATGCTCTTTAAGATTATTGTAGCAAGAACAGAAATGCTGGATGAGTGGGGGTGGGGAGAGAATGCCAATGAGACAGCTGCCTTTCAAACACTTACAGCTGCAAGGATTACTCACTGTAATAGCAGTGACAGACAACTGTTTGAGCTTTAGTGTAAAAGGCAATTTGGAGACTTTCTCTGTTAAAATTTTAGTAGCAGCCTGGTGTGTGTGTGTGTGTGTGGGTGAGTGGGTGGGTGGGTGTGTGTGTGTGCGCTCATGCAGTCTGGTGGGGGTGGGTGTGTGTTTGTGTTTCAAATCAGGTTGTTTCTGAAGAGTGGAAGGAAATATTTTTAATTTTTACTGCTCAGTTTTGCCAATGTTGAAATCAATAGTTGAGTCATCTTCATTAAAGTCATTGTCTTAGAGAAA
Source organism: Bison bison bison (assembly GCF_000754665.1). Taxonomy (NCBI): domain Eukaryota; kingdom Metazoa; phylum Chordata; class Mammalia; order Artiodactyla; family Bovidae; genus Bison; species Bison bison. The sequence goes on from NW_011495054.1 coordinate 2,176,325, forward strand.
GTTTATAAAATGTTCATTTTGCAGTATTGATGGGTTTAAATGTATATTCTAACGGAATCATATGTCTGGTTTTCCTTTTTCAAAATTTAATTTATCTTGTGGCGATTCCTGTCCTGAGGATGTTACCTTTCTTGTAATTTATGAGCACGTAGCTTTTTTTTTTTTTTAAATATACTGCTCTTTAATAAACAACAGTAGACATTTAAAAAATCTATTTCAGATATGATGTCTCTTTTTAAAAGTAACATGTTCGTTAAAGAAGATCGCTAACATACACAAAGAGGTAAAAAAGAAAATAATAATTATTCTATTAATTTCAGTGGCTGTTCCTCTAGGCCTTTGTTTGTTTATGTGTATTATAAAATTAAGAGCATATTAATAGCTTGAAAGGATAAAAATTAATAATTACTTAAAAATCTTTGAAAGGAGTAAAAAATGGGGGCAAGTTTAGTTCTTCGAAGTCAGTAACAGCCATTGTGCAAGATTTTTTTTCATTGTGTAGCTATTAAAGTAGCACAGCAGCCTGACTGTTTTCTGTAGCAGTTGTTTTTTGAAAGTCTTGTTCAATTTATCTAGAAATTTAGTTTTATGGTCTCCTTCAGTTTAAAGTTTAGTGGCTTTTCATGGAGTCCTGTGATCCATTGAAATGCTAACTTAGGTCATGTCTCAACTGCTTCAGTGGTGTGTAGAAACCGTCATTAAAATTCTGATTATCCTGCAACTGGCAGAGAACTCATGCTGTTAGAGATTCCTTAGTTAGACATTATACTGTTAAAATTTTGAATTACAGCTGTGCTTCTGTCTGATAAATGTTGTCAGTGTTCGTCATCATGTAAAGTGGCAAATAGGTCGAAACAAATTGACCATTTTGATATATACCCTATATCTCAAATTCTTATTTGATTGATTAATTGACATTGGGAAAGTTAAAATCCATTTCAACATAGATTTGTTAAGTGATAGCAAGTATTCTACATCCATGAACAATTCAGGGAAATCAGAGCTCTAGGTGGGTTGATTTTATATAAGTAATAAGTCAGTCCATTTAGTTATTAATGACTTCAAATATAGATTTTACAAGGCAAATCGATGGCAGCATAACTGTGATCAATCGTGTTGTATGTAACTGGATTTTTTATGGGTATTGTGCTATATTTCAGAATTAATGTAGCATTATGCTACTTTGTTACTCAGTTTTTTTATAAGTCAATTTTAAGAAGACACTGTAAATCAGCTATACCCCAATTTAGAAAAAGAAACAGCAGATACTTCAAAAATCTCCATCTATTTATCTTGAAAATATTTATTGCAACCCTTAAAATTAAATGGATAAATGATAAATTGTTAAATGTTATTATGTTTGCTAAGTATAATTCCTAGGTAGTAGATTTAATTAAAAAAAAAAAAAATCTAGTGGGCTTTTTTATATATTGCAGATAAAGGTTTGACCACAAAGGCTGTGGGAAAATTATAAATTCTGGATTCAGAGCTGTATTATCTTTATCATTTTGCTTCTGAAATCTAACTGAGAAATAATCTTCTTGTTTCATGTGCCTTGCTTTAATCTGTGTGTATTTCTGGAGTTTGGCACACAATTTGATTTTCAGTAATTTTAATGGCTGAATCAGGAGTGCCATCCCTGGAAAGTGCCCCTCCCCCCTCCAGTATTTGCAGTGGCCAATGTGGTTACTGAACTCAATGTTCTGGATAATAGGTTTCATTAGTTTTGATGCCTGAGGTAAAAAAGCAGTAGGTGGGAGTAAGAAGTGTTTTTGATGTCTAGACGTTCATTTCAGCTGTTGCCGCAATATGATACATTAAAAGGAAATATGTATCATAGCTCTGAGGAAATATGTATTCTTTGAAAGTAATTCTACTTTTAAACTGCGTAAGGCAGGGTGACCTGAATTCTAAAAGCATGAGCTTGAATTTCTTGAAGGTTTCACAATTTTTATGCTCCTCCCTTACCCTATTCCATTCTCCCTCCTCCCTTTTTTCCCCCTTCAAGTAAAGTATGTCAGTTTCATTTGTCGAATTGGAAGAGATATCTTTCCGTGATCTCTGCTGGGAAACACAAAATCATTGAAGTATATGCTGCTTTGATATTTTGCCATATTGACTTTTTTTTCCCCCTGAACGTTTTATATGATTTTTCTTTCAAAGAAGCTTATTAATTCTGCAAGGAACCATGTTTAGCAAAGTTGAAAGAATTTGTAGTACAATTTGTGATGATTTAAAAAAATTATTTGTGAACTAAGCAGTAATTACTGCTATTTAAATTTTTGCTTCTAAAACACTGTCTCTCCACTAAAAGAAAACATTTATGTAATAGTTTCACAGTTTAAATATTTGATTATGAGGATTAGTATATTTAAAAAGGTTAAATAACAGCCATTTGAACAAATTCTGATTATAGCTTTTGCAATTTAAGTTAGATAACTTTAGTGCCAAAATTGTTTTTCTTTGTAAGTAGGCAGTTATGGTTGTACTTAATTTTATTTTTCAGTTTCAGTCTGGCTTTAATCGACCACAAAACATCAAGAGCATGTTTTAATTTAGGAATTTATTTTGGTTGAGTTTTGCCAGTCATTTTTGGTGCATTCATTTTACTTCTTTTGTTGCTTTTATTTCCTGAGACTGTTAACAAAGTTTTAGAAAAAATTTTCCATTATATAGAGTAAGTGTATTCTACAGAGACAGTCTTCTTGATAATTTATATTCTTAAGGAGTTAATAAGCATTTTAAGTTGAAACTTGAAAGATCAAAAGAATTAGAAAGGCTTTTTTTTTTTTTAAGATGAAGACAGTGTGCCCTGGGGAGATTGTAGGTTTCTTAAGGATAGGGCCTAGCATCTGCCTACCTTCTTGTAAAACTTCTTGGCAGTTGGCTTTTCTTCTCAGTCCAATTGGAAGGGAGATAGAGAATTAAGTAGTAAATGCACCTCATGTCATTTATAGCATCTTAACCTAGACTAGCTACTTTTTAACTCCTCCGTCTGCCAGCCCCCCACCACCCCCCCTCAAAAAAAGAATACTTTTTGGAAAATCACAATATAAAGTAAATGAAGTACTGGTTTAAATTTTACCTTGGGTGGGGGGTGTGTCAGATATATTAATTTTAAAAATCTGTGATTTTCTTTGACTTTATCATGGATCTGTACAAATAGATTGCAGAAGCACTTTCAGTTTTGCTTAACCTTTGAATAGGTTACTTTACAGTTATTTAGAAAACATTAATTTAAGGTGCAAATTATGAATCCAAGGGGAAATTTAAGTGTGAAGTTTGCCTTTCTACTTGGCATGAGAATAAAAGCTGGGGTGGGGCAGTTTAACAACAAAAACTTATGGAGAAGTATGGTGTAATAGTAGAAAGAGCATTGGGCATTAGTCAGAAAACTTGGATTTGAATCCCATCTTTGCTGCTAATCCTCTTTGTTAGATATAAGAAGATTTTAGATTGAAACGAATTCCAATGAAATCTGAAAGATGTGGACACACATACTAACAAGTCAATTTAAAACAGGTTTATGAGTATCTGCGATGTCCTAGTCAGTGCAGTTATGGAAATAAATTGCTTCCCTTCAGGAGTTTAATTAATGGACTAAGTTGTATACTTTATTGTTTATAAAAGTAGATACAAAATGATTTGATCCCATTAGCTGTTGAGTGTGAAAGTGAAGTCCCTCAGTCGTGTCCGACTCTGTGACCCCACAGTCTGTAGCCCACCAGGCTTCTCCGTCCATGGGATTTTCCAGGCAAGTATACTGGAGTGGGTTACCATTTCCTTCTCCAGGACATCTTCCCGTCCCAGGGATTGAATCCGGGTCTCCTGCAGACGCTTTACCGTCTGAGCCACCAGGGAAGTCCTGTTGAGTGTAGTTACATTTAACACCAGATTTTTTAATTTATTATGTGACCATCAGGAAGTTTATTTTTTAAGCCTTAGTTTTCTCAAATGAAGATTAGAATAAAGTATATTGGTCAGTGTTTTTAGCTGCAAACTAAGAAGAGGAGTTGGGTAAGAGAATACTGAGTATTGTCTTTTAGGATCAGTGCTGCATATGTGGTCTGAGAAAACTATGTTATCACCACCAAGCCCTTGATGCTACAGTACCTCAGGAAACTTAATCTTGCAGCCTCTGTTTTTAGTGCTGACAGAAAGTTCTCTCTGTCCACTCCCTTTTGTGTCCCAAGATCTAGGGTCAAAATTATGGTGTAGGAGCACCTAGCATTTAGCTTATGGATCCTTGTCCCACTTGTAGGAGAATCAGCATTTTCGTCTCCTGTTAGGGGTGACTGACCATCTTTGTTCCCAGCCAGAGTTCATGAAGTAAGCAGCTTGCAGTGTTGGGGAGAAGTCAGGTATTGAGTGAGAAAAAGGAACGCTGCGTGTCCTTTCACTCTGTCTCAGAGTGTTGTGAAAAGAGGACCCTTCCCCTGCATCTGCATGCACTGATGGAGTGCTTGGTTCACACTGGGTACATGAAGCCTCAATTAAATGAGAAAGATTGTTTATTCCTGAAGAGAAAACTAACCTTGACTGTTTATTTTGCTTTCCTATTAGTGTTTTAAAAGAAAAGAGTTTCAGCATTCAATAGCAGATTTGAAAAGTATTTAAAGTAATTTTGCCTCACAGTGGTTTTCAAAGTCTGTTTGATTTTTGAGAACATTCCTGATTTATAGCCAAGAACGGTTGGCCAGTGATTATTGGCCAAATATCTATTACCAGACTCCAAAAATGTCATTCTAGATTTTGCTTCTTTTGGAATTTTAGAGATTGATCACTCTTGTATTTCTGAAAATTCTGTATGTGAAATTGATAGAAATAAAGTATGTTCTGACTTAATGTTCCTTTCTACAAGTTTATTGGGTATATATAAATAGTTAATTAAAAGGGTTAGTATATTAATGCATTATCCTTAAATCCATAGCTTATATTGATGGTTTTTATTACAGTGGTTAATCTTTGATCACAGTTGCTGACTTCTAGTAAATTATTGACTGCTTTGAAATCTGCAATAAATCATATGACTTATGAAACTTAAATGTTTATATGAAGTTCAAACACTGTATCCTTTTTAATTACCTTTACTGACTTATATTTAAAAATTTACTGGTTAACTTATAGGATAATTCATAATTTTCTATTATTGTTTCAGCTTTAGTATACTTTTCTTAAACAAGAGCTTAATGTGGAGGAATCTGTTTTACTTCATGTTACTACTTTCTTCCCTGTTGTTTTATTACATTGGTTCCTAAATTTTGTTATACTGTATAGGGAGACATGAGAATTTAATTAATAATACTAATAAAGATACTTTTTCATATTTTTAATATTTAAAAAGCAAAAACATCTTTCTGAATTATTTTCATCTCTTGTTATGATGGTGGGTTAGTTGCTAAGTTGTGTCTGTCTCTTGCTTCCCCATGGACTGTAGTCGGCCAGGCCTCTCTGTCCATGGGATTCTCCAGGCAAGAATACTGGAGTGGGTTGCCATTTCCTTCTCTAGAGGATCTTCACGATCCAGGAATCAAACCCAAGTCTCCTACACTGCAGGCAGATTCTTTTCAGAGTGAGCCAGGAAAGAGACTCTCTCTTTGTATTATTTATGGTGATTAACATAGAGTACATACTATAGATAATAGTATATTATGTTGTTTGGGAGGACTACTGTGGTTGGGTTTGTGGTCTCTTTTTGTTTACAACTGTTTTTTGCTTTTAATAATTTAGGTTAATCAAATATACACAATCCTTTGAATAAAAACAATTATGTTTAGAATACATATTTAGAGTAGGAGTTCTTATAATTCACACTCTGTTCTCATTTTCAACACTAAAAATGTATTTTAAAAATCAGTTTAAGCATATTCCAGAAGCACCCCCAACCCAACCTCCATGCCCCTTGCCCCATTTTCTCATGTCTTTATGTTATGAGCCCTCCTCTCACCACCCCATCCCTGGAAACCACTGAGTGGTTCACGTTACCTCAAGTTTGCCTTTGCAAGAATGTCACCCAGTGAAATCATATGGCATGTGGCCTTTTAAGTGTGACTTTCTCCATTTAGCCTAATGACATTCATTCATGTTTTAGGTGTATCAGATGGAGTAGGAAATGGCAACCCACTCCAGTATTCTTGCCTGAAGAATTCCATGGACAGAAGAGCCTGGTGGGCTATAGTCCATGGGGTCACAAAGAGTCAGACACGACTGAGCGACTAACACTTGAATGACATTCGTTCATGTTTTAGGTGTATCAGTAGTTCATTTTATTTCTGAATGGTATCTCGGTGTATGGATTTTCCAGTGTTTGACCATTCCCCAGTTAAGAGACATTTGGGTAGTTTCTAGTTTTTGTCAACTATGGGGGCAAAAAAAAAATTGCTGCAGTTTTTCATGTAAACCTAAGTTCTTATTCCACTTGCATATATACTTAGGAGGGATATTGCTAAGCTGTATATAAAGCATATTTTTAACTTCTGAAAAATTGCCAGTCCGCTTTTCCAAAGTGACTTTACTAATATTGCATTTCCGTTAGCAGTATAGGACAGTTCTAGTTACCTGTATGCTCACTAGCACTTAGGATTTTCAGTTTTTCTTTCAAGCCATTCTAATGGGTGATATCTTACTGTGGTTTTAATTTGCATTTCCTTAATGACCAATGATATTTTGAGCATATTTTCATGTTTTTATTTGCCATTCGTATATCTTTTTGGTGAAGTGTCCAAATGTTTCTCCATTCTCTAAAAATTTTTTTTAAAAATTGTGTTGTTTTGAGATTTTTTTTCAACAACAGCATTTTCTGAATACATGTCCTTGACAGGTATGTGATTTGTAATTGTTTTCCCTCCATCTGTGGCTTATCTTTTCTATAGCTTACTATAACTTTCTGTGTTTTTTAAAGAGCTAAGTTATTATGAAGCTCTGTTTAACAATTTTTATTTATGAATCATGCTTTTGGTGTCAGCTTTGAAGTCTTTGATTAACCTAAACTTATAAAAGGTTTCTCCTATATTTTCACAGTTTTATAGTTTTAGGTTTTGCATTTTATTTTATGATCCATTTTGAGGTTTTCTATATGGTGGGAGGTATGGTTTGAGGCTCAATTTTTTTGTATCAGGATATTCATTAATCCTAGCATCATCTGTTGAAAAGACTGTTTTCTTAACAAAACTGCTTTTGCAAGCTGTGTTGGAAATCAGTTGACAGTATATTTGTGGGTCTATATCTGGACTGACTTCTGTTCTGTTGATCTGTATGTGTATCTGTCCTCTCTGTAGTACCATATTGTCTTATTTATTCTAGCTTTATAGTTAACCTGGAAGTTAGGTAGTGTTAGTCTCCCAATTATAAGATTTACACCTAAGAATTTCATGGGATTTGGTGCTATTGTAAATAGTACTCAAATTGTGAAAAATTTCTAATTATTCATTGTATTGTATAGAAATATGATTATTTTGTGTCTATTGACATTAACTAACTTAAACTCAGTTTTGGTTCTAGTAGCTCTTCTTTGTTGATCCTTTAGGATTTTCTAATAGTCACGTCATCTGTATAAAGATCATTTCTTCTGTTGCAGTTAGTATGCCTGGTACTTACTCTCTTGTACTGGCTGAGACCTCCACTGTAAAGTGGAAGAAGACTGATCAGAGCAGACAGCCTTGCTTTGTTTTTGATATTAGGAGAAACATTCAGTGTTTTAACAGTATGATGTTAGGTGTAGGTGTGTTGTAATTGCTCTTTTAAGATTTTTTTCAAAGAAAAATTTCTAAGGCCTATTTTAAAAATTCTTGAAATCAGGATAAGATCACTGTGCATCATAGCACAGTGATGTAGTTGGCATTACCTGTGCATGCTAAAACTTGTTTAGTATTCCACAGTGCATGACCAGACAGCTATAACCCTTCCACATTTCAGTTAACAAAGTATTTGAGGATCTTTTGAGGAAGAAATAGAGCTCTGCTTGTTGTCTGAGAGCTTTCCTTTGACATCTTCTGTTAAGATCAAAGTAGTGCCAACATTAAAGAATATGATGAGGAAACAATCAGATGTGAATGCAAGGTATTCTGTAAAACAACTAACCTGGTTTCTTCAATAAATAAATGGCATGTTTGAGAAAAGGAGATGAGATGTTGAGATTAAGGAGTCTTAAGAGATACAACTTGACAGGCAATTGATAGACCTTGTTTAGATTCAAATTTTATATATACTGAAGTACTTTGGAGTGGGGTGTGCTTCAAAAATATATCAAGGAAAAAAGAGAGAAAAAGGAAAGCAGTGTGGTTGAAGCAAATGCCACTGTTGATAATTTGGTGTTGGAATTTATTTGAGGCCTATTATTCTACACTAAAGTATGTGTGAAGGTTTTAATTATAAAAGTTCCTGTGTTTTTAATGTGCAGAATAGGTGCCACCAACTTGGAAGAAAATCTTGGAAGGACGAATGGGATACTTTTTTCATAAATACTGCATCATCAACACTCTTTATGGCACTAAAGACTATAGAAAAAGCTGAAACCAGTGACTGTTTTGAAGAGTAATTCAGAAGAGCTGGGCTTTGTTATTAAGTTTTAGGAATTTTTAGCTTATGTTAGGAAAGAAGAGCAAATTAATATGGGGTGTTCCTTTCATTGAAATATATTAGCTTGCTTTCTCACTCAGAAAAGCTCAACCCCAAAGATAAATGTGTGAAAGTAGAGATTCATGATGCCTTTACAGGACTGTAGAAAACGTTTGGATGTTTTGTCCTGAGCAGAGATAGTCTGTTGCTAGCCGGAATGTTTATTTGCTATACTTTTATTTCCATTTATCTAGTTAGAAATAGTATAAAATGTCTCTTGTCAGAGGTTAATTTGGAAAAATTTGGTAGGTCATGATACGCCACATAGGAAGATAAAAAAATTACCTGACATCCCAAGAAAAGAAATATTTATACAGTTTTATCATTTAAAAAAAAATTCGTATAGAGAAAAACCCCCAAATGTAAGTATACTTTTTCAAATTCTAATTGGAGAATGAGGAGATGCAATTTGAAAGATAGTTGGTGCGGTAAATGCATGAAAAGTACATTGTGGATTTAACATGTGTTTTAATTCTGTTACAATTTTCTCCGGTGAGTACTTTTGTCAAGACAGCATGTTAAAAAGGGAGAGGAAAATTTTCATCTGCAAATGTTGTCTGCATCCTTTGAATATTTTGCTGTGTTGAAATGAACTAATGTAATTTAGAAGAAAATTAGCTATCTTCTCTCAGGCATTTTATAGTTTTTACATATGAAAAGAATGTTAGGAATGCATGAGGTATATTGTTGGTCTGTTGGATTCTCTGGTGTTAAAGTTCCTTGCGGCTCTTCAAGTGATGCTGCAGCATATTTCAAAGGCAAATATTAAACAAATATTAAAACTTTGCCAAATGTTAAACATTAATGAAATTATGAGTTCAGGAAATGAATTTGATGTTATATTAAGATTTAATTTTCTGACATTCTCCCTAAAACCATGTTTTAAAAATCCTATTCAGATACCTGCTTTCAAAACATTTAGAGAAATTTGTGTAATGTTCCTTTTTTTTTGGATTTTCTTTTTTGGTTTTCTCTCTGAAAATACGCATGATTACCTTTGTATTAATCTGTGCCATTTTGTTATTTTAAGTAGAACCTTAGTAAAATTAATCTTTGAGGCACTATTAGGTAGAAAGAGTAATTTGAGATTTTTGGATGGTTTCAGACTTTGCAGAGGCAGGTTGGTAAGACCTTTGTGTGAGGGGGATGTGCCATGCCCATGTTTCAGTAACTTTAAAATTGAGACATTATTCCCTCTGTACATAAGTATTTTATGACTTTGGGCAAGGATTGAACTTATTTTCTGTTTCAGTGTAAGTTCATCTACTTAAATTAACTCATTAACTTTGCTTTAGAAAAATATTTTTAAAGTTTCTTTTATTTTTATTTGGATGCCCTGCTTACTGGTTCATTTTTTTGTTTTGCTTTGTTTTGTTTTGTTTTCAGTTGTGGAAGAAGGACTCTGGGAAAATGGCCTTTCCTATGAATGTCGGACGCTGCTCTTCAAAGCGATCCACAATCTGTTAGAAAGGTAAGAGAAGGAGCGGCAGCATGGTGGTTTTGACACCCTAGTGTAATGCTAGATACTCAGAAGGTTCCTGTAGCTCTCAAAACATTTCACATACAACTTTATGAAATTTTATATAAACTTCTCATTTTTTTTTAATATTGATATAATTTCAGACTTACGGAATTTTTAGAAATAGCCCAAAGAACTCCATATATCCTTTTACATAGATTCACTTACAGTTTCTCTTTTGCCCAATTTGCTTTATATTCCATGTGATTCCTCACCCTCTCACCCACCCCCAGCTTTGCACTCAGTGTGTGTTGTGCGTGCACATGAGTGCATTCAGATTTATTCCCTGAAACGTCATTTGCGCAGTTGAGATTCATTTTTTATAACTCTAAAGTATTTAGGCATACATTTCCTAAGGACAAGGACATCCTCTCATGTAAGCCCATAGGAAATATAACATTGATAAAATACCATTATCTAATCTGTAGTTCAACTCAGCTGTTATCATCTGTCCCAGTTATGTTCTTTTTAGCTTAACCTCTCTCCCGCATGCCTCCCCCCCGCCCCCCCAAGATTAGCCCTTAATCATTCATTATATTTAGTTCTGAGGTCATTTTAAAATCTGGAAGAGTTCCTTAACTTTTCCTTTTTTTTTTCCCTTGGGGTCATCATTGACATTTGGATGGATTCAGGCCATATGTTTTATATAATGTCTCTCAATTTGAGATATTTTCCTCCTGATTAGATTTACTGTATACTTTTTCAGTAGTGACACCATAGAAAAGGACTTGTTAACTATGATCCTTATTTCTGTCTTTGATATTAATAAGTAATTTGTGGCCAGATCCAATGTTATTGTTGTTCAGTTGCTAAGTCGTGTCTGACTATTTGCAACCCCCTGAAAGCATGCTAGGATTCTCTGTCCTTCACTGTCTCCTTGAGTTTGCTCAGACTCATGTCCATCAAGTCAGTGATGCCATCCAACCATCTCATCCTCTGCCGCCCCCTTCTCCCATTGCCCTCAGTCTTTCCCACTGTTACGTTCTTCTCCAGTGAGTTGGTTCTTCGTATCAGGTGGCCAAAGTATTGGAGTTTCAGCTTCAGCACCATTCCTTCCAGTGAATATTCAGGGTTGATTTCCTTTAGGTTTGACTCTTTGGATCTCCTTGCAGTCCAAGGGACTCTTAAGAGCCTTCTCCAGCACCACAGTTTGAAAACATCAATTCTTTGGTATTCAGTCTTCTTTATGGTCCAACTCTCACATCCATACATGGCTACTGGAAAAACCACAGCTTGAACTATACAGATCTTTGTCGGCAAAGTGATGTCTGCTTTTTAATACACTGTCTAGGTTTGGCTTAGCTGTTCTTCCAAGGAGCAAGAGTCTTTTAATTTCATGGCTGCAGTCATTGTCTGCAGTGATTTCTGAGCCCAAGAAAATGAAATCTGACCCGATTTCCTCTTTTTCCCTATCTGTTTGCCATGAAGTGATGGGACCAGATTCCGTGATCTTTGTTTTTTAATCTTGAGTTTTAAGCCATCTTTTTCACTCTCCTGTAACTTTCTGCCATTAAAATGGTATCATGTGCATATCTGAAGTTGTTGATATATATCCCGGTGGTCTTGATTCCAGCTTGTGAACCATCCATCCCAGCATTTCGTGTGATCAAATACAATTGTGTAGTGTTCCTTTTCGTTATCAAAATCTAAATCACTTGTTTAAGCTTCTATTGATGGTTCTTGTATATCATTTATTACTATGTGACTTTGATGTTAATTTTCAAATGTACCATTCCTTCTATTTTTATTTAGTTGGCATTCTTTTGTAAGGAAAAGATTTTCAGTTTCTTCCATAGATTTATGCATTTATCTGTCTCACTTAATCTTTTTATCTTTATAATTTTGGAAAAAAAGGGGTTCCTGGTTATTCAATGAATTATAGTTTATTATTATCACTTAATTTGATGTGTAAGTTTTTCTGGATTTGTCTGGGGGAAGTCCCTTCATGATGGCTCCTGTGGTTTTTTGACCTGTCCTCCTCATTTGAGCACTTCTTTACTTCCATGTAAGAGTATGTCCCAGGCTCTGGATGGTGTTTTAAGGGGAGAGAGCTAAGAGAAAGAATGGGCTATTTAAGAATTTCTGTGGGAAAAACTTTGTATTTCTTTCCCTGAGTTTATATATAGTTCTTTTAGGTGATCAAAACTGAAAGGGCGTTTTAGTACCTTTGTTTTTATCTCAGCTATATCTAGGGTTATAGTGCTACAATAGAACTGCTTAGAAAATGTAGTCTAGGTCAGTTTGAAATAACTTCCTTATTTTATAAGAAAGTTAATTGTGTCATATGCAGTGTGACATGTAATAAAGCTTGAGTTCTGAAGAACTTTGGGTTAGATCTTGGTTTGGTTTCAGGGTCTGTTACTTGGACAGTTGCCTTGACCTCTCTTAAGTCTTAGTTAATTCCCTTTAAATTAAATAGAGGATGAAACTCCAGTACTTTGGCCACCTCATGCGAAGAGTTGACTCTTTGGGAAAGACTCTGATGCTGGGAGGGATTGGGGGCAGGAGGAAAAGGGGACGACAGAGGATGAGATGGCTGGATGGCATCACTGACTCTCTCGACGTGAGTTTGAGTGAACTCCAGGAGTTGGTGATGGACAGGGAGTCCTGACGTGCTGCAATTCATGGGGTTGCAAAGAGTCAGACATGACTGAGCGACTGAACTGAACTGAACTATGCATTTGGACGTTTTGTTAGATAATGTATATGATGCCTTCCACTTAATACTTGACCTGTTTTCAATAATTTTTAATTCCTTTTCCCCATAAAGTATTATTTGGCATATTTTGATTTGGATCCTAATATAAGTTTATTTTGAAGCAAAGAAAACAGTGTTTCTTTGAGAAAATAATGAATAATTATGCTGTTTGGCTCCCTTCCTACTATTAGAATGGATGAGTTGAGATTCTTTTGAAAATTTGTAATAGTTTTTTGTCCTTTAAAATAATGTTCTCTTTTCATCAAACTTTAACTGTGCTCTGTGAGTGAAAATTACCCTACTCATGAGACAGGGAAGCATTTTGCATGGTTGTTTTTAGCTGTCTTTATTCATTGTCAGTAGAAGCTGGGTTGGCCAATACATACTTGCCCTTTTGTTCTTCTCATAGCTTAGACCACTTGCTGTAACTTACTTCTCTCTTTACAACCTAAATTTGTTGAAATACAGTTCACTATCTTATTCTGAACAATTTTCTGTTACATCTTTTTTTTTTTTTTTTAGTTGTTTATTCAACAAGTCTTTGCGGCAGGCACACAAAACTCTTTAGTTGCTGCATCTGGGTTGAACCCTGGCCCCCTGCATTGGGAACATGGAGTCCTAGCCACTAGACCACCAGGGCTCCATTTCTATTTAGATAAGATTGACTTTCTGTTTTGATGAGATTATCTCTCCATTTCTATTGAGATAAGATTGACTTGTTTCCCAGGTTGAATATGTTTAGAGTTTCTAGCATGAAAGCCAAAACTGAGGTTATTGAAATGCATCATCAAAGAATGTATCACTTGAAGGGTACTTGTGCTTCCTGAACCATTTTTTCCCTTCAGTTTGCATTTTAACAAAGCTCCTACAATTTATTTCTTCTCTTAATTTTTTTAACATACAAAACTGTTTAATTAAAAAGTAATTCCATTAACTATTTTGAGAAGCTGTCACAGCTTAGCAGTAGTCATATAAATGGATCTTCTATATGGTTGCTAGTGTGTACAGAATGATGGGTCACTGCAGTGATGCATAAAACATAATTTCATTATAGAAATTAAGGTCCCATTGTAAACTTCACATAGAGTAAGATCAGTTCATTCCCTGTTACTGTTGATTAGTGCTTAGATAATACTATAGTGATACTGTGTAGAGATTTTCTTAATCTTTTTTTTGATTTATTGGGCTGTGCTGCACAGTCTGTGAGATCTCATTTACCCTACCAGGGATTGAATCCAGCCACAATAGTGAAAGTACTAAATCCTAAGCATTAGACCACCAGGGAACTCCTTAGATTTTAAATTCTAAGGTAATTTGACTTCAAATATTTTTCATTTACTCTTGAGTAAATCTTTCATTTACTCATTTCTCCCGTAACTTTTCTGTATTTGCATACAGTATGTCGTATATATTTGGCCTTGGCTTTGCTAATTATATATGACATGGGCAGACGATTTAAGTCACCTGAATTCCTATTCCTTACCTATAAAAGGGTGAAGGGCTGGTTTCCTCAGCACAGTAACTTTCTTGTTAAAAGAGCTCAATAAATGGTTAACTGCTATTAATATTAGCTAACGGAAGTATTGATGTTACTGTTGCTACAGTTGGACACAACATTAATAGTCTGTTTACCCAGCTAATTATGGAATTCCATTCTATAATATCCTTGTTAATGTAGTCATCTGTCCTTTGCTTGAGTACTTCTGATTATGTGAGCCTCGCTGCCCAAGGGAGTTCTTTTTATCTTCTGAGTACTCACTGTTACAAAGTTTCTTATGCTGAGTAGAAATCTGTATCCCTGTAATTTTCTTTTCTTGATCTTGATTCTGTTCATTGGGGGTTGTATATAATTCATCAGTCCAGCTTCCCTGTAGCGGCCTGTTCACTAGCTTGGTCCCCTGAGTTAATTTGGAGTTTCCCCAGTGGCTCAGTGGTAAAGAATCCGCCTGTGATGCAGGAATCACAGGACACACAGGTTCAACCCCTGAGTCGGGAAGATCCCGTGGAGGAGGGCATGGCAACCCACTCTAGTATTCTTGCCTGGAGAATTCCATGGGCAGAGGAGCCTGGCAGGCTACATTCCATAGAGTCACAAAGAGTCAGACGAGACTGAAGCAGTTTAGCTTGCACACACTGAGTTAATTATTTTTTCTGTTTGTGGTTCTTTACTATATATCCTTATATATTTTTACTATATATATCCTCACCCTTTCCTTCAGCCTTTTAGGATTTCCTCTAGTCAGTCCAATTCTCTTCATTTTTTATTGCTACTGGCCTAATTTAAGACTTCATGGGTGTTTCATGTAGTATTGCAGTGGCCTCTCTAGTCAATCTGAGCAAAACTCTAGGAGATGGTGAAAGACAGGGAAGCCTGGTGTGCTGCAGTCCATGGGGTTGCACGGAGTCAGACATAACTCAGTAACTGAACAACAGCAGCAACAACTTCAGTCAGTCAGGTTAGACTCAGTTACACTGCAGTAACAAAAGATCTGAAAGCCATACTGGCTTCTGACAGTTGAAGTTCATTTTTTGCTCACGCTTCTTGTCCATTGTGAGTCGTTTACTACAGCCCTTCTCTGTATCCTCTTCCCTCCAGGCAGGAATTACACGGTTGGGGCACCCCTTGTCAAAGACTCCTGGTAAAGAGCAAAGAGCAATGGCAAAATACGTAATAGCCCATTGAAGCCTCTGTTCAGAAGTGGTACATGGCATATCTGCTTATATTTCATTGACTAGGACATTTACCACCAAGCTTAAAGTCAGTGAGTGAGAAAGTATTAACTATCACTGAGAGGTATTAAAGTCCCACGGCCAAGCTTGATGTCAGTGGAAAGGAAGGGGTAGCACATACTGGGAAAAGGATACAGTCTACCATGTCTCTTAATTAAGCTCTTCTCCAAGAATTATCTTCCAAACAGGTGCTAGTTATATTACTAAAACCAGATACGTTTCTGAAACACAACTATTGGTGTATGTGTACATGTTTTTAAAACCTTTGACCATGTTGGCTTCTTTTGGTATTTTCTTCACCTGTGATTTCTGAGTCATTTTCAGTACCTGAAAGTATGTAGGCCTTCTAAGTTTTATATCATACGATCATTGTTATTTTTCCTCCTTTCTGAGAAAGGGTGCTGCTTGTTTTCTTAATGTGCAGTTATCCCTTTTGGCAAAATGACTAGAATAATAAAATACCATTAATTTTTTTTATTCCTATAGAATCTCTGCCAGTTTGACTTGACTCCACTGTACCTCACCTTTTTGTGCCTGCTCACTCTCTTTTAAAGTAATGTTCTATTTCAAACTGTTCTTAATCAGTCTTTGCAGCTTCATATGGGTTTCTGTATGTATTTCTAATGAACTTGTCAAAGGTTACACTTTGTATTTTAGGTTTAGGTTGTCTCACACTCCTCATTAATAGAAAAGTACTAAAGTACTTTAGCTGTGAATAAATTTTGGAAAACAAAAACTTGTAGTCTTTTTTCAGACGTTTCTTCATTTTGGCATTTTTAATATTACAGATATAATGGCTGTTGCTCTTATAATTTGTATAGTTTCCATAATGTACCATACCTTCCCAAGTAACTGTTTAAATGAAGTGAAACATTTGATTGAAAAGCTTTTAAAACAAATTCAGGAAATGTGTGTAGTTCATATCACCCAGAGTTTTTATTATTGCCTCAGTGATTTGCACCATATATGGGACTTAGGAAAATCTTGCTTTTGTAGCTTTGAAGACATACTTAAAATGCCTGCCATGATGCTGTCAAATTGCAATTATGTGTGGGTATATGTGGTAGTATACTTTAATTTTAATTTTCTTAAGCTTTTAGAATTAAACACAGCTGATTTTGATGGAAAGGGTTTTTTTTTTGGGTTTTCTCCCCTCTTCCCCCCCATCCCCCCCCTTCCCTCCTCTAAAATGCAGATCATTGGTTTGCACACAGTGGAAGATTACATGGGTCTTTTGATGCCATTGTGCTCTGTCCAGTCCACGCTTACTTCTTGGTGGTGTTTAGTCACTAAACCATATCCGACTCTTTTTTGATCCCATGGCCTGCAGCCCACCATGCTTCTCTGTCCATGGAACTGTCCAGGCAAGAATACTGGAGTGGGTTGCCATTTCCTTCTCCAGGGGATCTTCCCGACTAAGGGGTCAAAGCTGAGTCTCCTGCATGGGCAGGAGGATTCTTTGCTACTGAGCCACCTGGGAAGTCCCCATGCTTACTTAGGGAGACTTTAATCTGTGAGTATTTGATTTTTGTAAAACATAATGGCTCTTCCGAGTCATCCATTGGTGCTGCTTTTTTAATGGATTGTTGGCATATTCCCCCCATGGAAGTTTATAACACAGCTGTAAAATTGCCTTTGGTCTGGAGCTTCTAAGTTTGCCAAGAGTTGGTATTTTAAGTGAAGATACTCAATTTGGAAAAGGACATTAAAAATAACATGGAGGGGATTAGAATTATATGATAACAATAACATTGCATTTGTAAATTAGTAGCTTTCAATACCCTATGGTATTGTGATCCAGTAGAGGTGATTATCAGAGGGCAGATGAGCAAGGTCCTTGGATGTGGTAGTTCAAAATGATAAATATATTTCAAAATGATAAATACATTCAGTAGAGGATAGTGAGTAGTGCAGCCTTAGTTGAAGAAATGGTGATGTAACACTGCAACCTTGAGGGTCCTGGGGTAATAAATGTAATTAGAGCAGGAAATGACTAATAAATTCTCATTTTATTGAATTGCTGCAGTGTAGAGTTCTTTAAAAGAATTAGAAAGATGAGGCTTTAGACCTAAGGCTTTAGACCTAAAATATTTATTAATATTTTTAGGACTGGGAAAGGATTAAGACTTTAAATTTTAAATATAAATGTATTACTATTATTTGTGTGGTTAGAGAGTGGGATCAGACACTAAATGTTCAAAACTATTGTAGAATGGGCTTTTCAGGTTAGGCCAGTCCTACAAAAGGCCTTAGCCTTACAGAGATTTTGGAGAGGATGGAAATAATAGGGATTACTTGGTTGGAAGAGACAGCATCCACTCGGGCACAGTAGGAACCCAAAGTACTGAAGATAGAAGGGATCCGTTGAAAAAGATGTCTTTAACCTTAAATTGGACTTCTCTGGTGGCTCCGATGGTTAAGAATCCACCTGCAGTGCAGGAGATCTGGGTTCAATCCCTGGGTCGGGAAGCTCCCCTGGAGAAGGGAATAGGTGCCCATCGAGTATTCTTGCCTGGGAAATCTCATGGATGGAGGAGCCTGGCAGGTTACAGTCCATGGAGTCACAAAAATGGGGTTTCTTTTATTTAGTTGGGAATTGGGAGCACTGCAGTCTTGGGAAAATACTTCTTTGCATACATGTTTGATATAGATTGGGCTGCTGAGGTGAAGACTACTGCTGGTGAGGTATGAAGTTACATAAAATTTGGTGTATTTGAACAGCCCTGTAAGTAGATGCTTGCACAAAGGGGCAGTTGAGTTGAGCATGTGGTGGAGGAATGCTGTCCTTGGACTTTTGTATCTAGGAAAGCTATGGTACCTATGGAATATGAGGGCTCAGAAGGAGCCGCAGCCAGTGTTGGCTCCCTTCTAAACCTCCCAGCTATCCTACCTGGGAAATGGATTGCTGATTTATGCTGTGGTTACTGCTGTGGCTCTTGTGATCTTACGTCAAGTCTGCCCGTGGTTGTGGGATTAGAGATTGGGGCTTGCCAACTTCAGAGTCAGGTTGTTCTTGTAGTCAATTAACTTAATTATTTAGAACCATTTGGCATGATGCAGAATCATGTGTCCACAAACACACAACTGGATTTCTTTTTTATTTTTTGGCTCCTGTTTCTTCTCTTCTTGAAATAGTGATTTTTAGGGAGGTAGTAGGGGACTTGGGATTATTTCCAAAAAGAAATACTTACCTAGAATATTACTTACAGAACACTTTATAAATCTGAAAGCACATTGTGATCTTTTAAGACATTGTTGTACTACTTTACAGAATTTTGTCATATTTTAGTAGTAAGGTAATTTTTTAAATCTCAACAATAATGAGTGGGATTACTGAGTGGATAGCCAGGGTTAACTGATAGAAATTCTTAGCACTATTTGTAACGTTGATTTAAAGCAGTTTTTGGCAGATGAGGTATATCTCTAGGTTTACATATTTGTCAACTTAAATATAAATTTTGTCTCTCAAAAAGAATAAAAGTTAATACGGTATAAAAGAGGGAAATTGTATTTCTGGCATACTGTAGTTTTTATATCTTAGCATTATCTCTTTTGGGATATCCCAGATGGTCCAGTGGTAAAGAATCCACCTGCCAGTACAGGAGACGCAGGAGACACAGGTTCGATCCCTGGGTTGGGAGGACCCCCTGGAGAAGGAAATGGCAACCCTGTCCAGTATTCTTGCCTGGGAAGTCCCATGGACAGAGAAGCCTGGCGGGCTACAGCCCATGGGGTTGCAAAGAGTCCGACACAGCTGAGCATAGCACAGCATTCTCTCTCTTTAAAAAAAAAAAAAAGCTTAATTTTGTTCTTCAGGTATAATTAAAGCATAGGAATACTAGTGCCAGTATTCCTAAACATTTGTTAACACTGGACAGGGAGGCCTGGCGTGCTGCAATTCATGGGGTCGCAAAGAGTCGGACACGACTGAGCGACTGATCTGATCTAATTTTCCACATATTGAGTATCCACTATGATTTTAGTCTGGAGTGAGTTGTGATGGGCTGTAAGGAAATGAAATATATATATTTGCCCCAAACACATACACACAAGAAAATTCAATTAACAATGTGAGGTTGCCCCTGATTAGTGGTTACAAACAAGAGGAGTTTCAGTATTACACTGTGAATAGGAAAATACTCAGCGTATAGCATTCATTTCTGACATACTTATTGAGCACCTATTACTTTTGAGCAGAACATAAAGCATATTGCATATCATGACTCCAAATATACAAAGTATATTACATGAATCATGACCCCAAAATGATTGAGAAGCAAGGACTTATTAGTATCTCAATATATTATCTGCTACTGAGCCAGCATAGTTCCAGGTATCAGTCAGGTGGCAGAACTGTCTTTCTTAGCAGAGCCACATGTCTTCTCACAGTTCCTCCCATAGCATAAAGCACAAGACTCCAGACGGGAATACTTTCTGTACTGCTTAGTCTTGAAGGATTCATGTGTATCACTGTGTGTGTTTATGAGAGAGAGAGAGAGAGTGTGTGTGTGTGTGTGTGTGAGAGAGATTGTTTGTTTTTTGGGTCAGCCATAGTGGAGATTTAAGAGATTGCGGAGTATAAAAATTAATAATGATAGTTGCTGAGTTCTTTTAACCTGTTCATTGACTAAAAAGAAACTTCTTACCCATCTCTACATCTAACAGCATGTCTGTACTTCTCTATTGAGTTGGGAGTCAGAGGATAGAGAGGGAGCACATTCAGCATCTTCACTCATTTGGTCCCAGCCTTCTCTGAGGTACTTGGTGACTTTGCTAACGTTCTGTCACATCACTGGTGACAGGGTTACTTGTGATAGCTCCCTTATGCAGAAGTCAGGCAGGCAGGCAGTCACAGATCTAGAACAGTATTAAAAACATGGCTTCATCCAGTGCAACTGTGCATTCTCATGTTTTCCTTCCAGTGCGAGGAAAATCACTGATCATGTAGACACTGGTTATTGGCTGAAAAATCACAAAAGTCATTTATGACTCTGATTTGGAACCAGATGTTTTTGGATTGAAGGAGCAGTCGTTTCCATAGCTGTTTTGTGTATTAGTGGTAATAACCTTTTGTTGACATTGCCTGACAAAGAAATATGATCTGTAGTGGAAACTCCAGGAGATGTATTAGCACAGAGTAGACCCTCAGCATTTTCATTAGCTTTTTGCCTTTTGCCTTTGTCCTTGGCTGTGCATTGCTGCTCCTCCACTCCAGTCCCTCATTTGTGCTGGAATGAAAATTGTGAATAGAATTTGTTGCTTTTACTTCATAGAAGGGCAGGGGTTTTGAAACAGACTACACATTGTCCTCTTTAATGAGAGATGTTATACTGTCAAAAGCCTTGGAGTTTTTTCTTTCCATAAACTGTAAATTCATGTTTTCTCTGTTATTGAACAAATGGGTTTTTTGAATTCTGACCTTTAAGACTTATAAGCTAATGAATACATTATTTAAAAATGGTATTTAGTAAGTGAGGATGAGTGTCAGTAGAAGACAGTGTTTAATGTTTGGTGTGACTCTGTGCATGTCCTGTTGCTTCCATTATTGATTTTAAGATATACCTTCAATTTAGTAATAGCTTTTGGAGAATAAAGAAACATTAATCAATTACAAGATAAACTTGGACTTTAAAAATGAATCAAGAATTGCATGAATGTGACAGCATATATGTCATCTACCTAAAAAATGCAATTAAGTCCCTTAACTAGAGAATAAACTGTTAATTTTATTTTTTAGTTTTGCTTCTTGAGCACTTCCATCTTATGGGTTTTCCTTATTTTCTATTCTAACTTTAATGGAGTCATACAGTCTTTAATCCTAAAAAGCAAGTTTATTTATAATTTTAGAACAGTCTGGTTACTTTGAAAATGATTTTTTTTCATTGTAAATTAAGGAAGTTTGTTGTAGAAATAGTTTTCAAAATAAAGCTAGTTGAAGCCAGTGGCTTTTTGATGCAACACTGTTTTAAATTGGCTCTGCCCACAGGGAGTTACATTGTGGCCAACAGAAACTATTGCCATTTACTAAGGCATCTAATCTGTAATGAGTTGGGTGAAGGTTTGAATTGTTTCCATCCTCCTTGATGGAGTGGGAATTACAGAGGCAAAAGCCACGTGCAGAATTGCCTGAATATTCAATAAAGAACTGCTGTGCAGCTCTTTTGCTGGTGGGTACAACCTTGTGTAGAAGAATTACATCTACCTTTCTGACAGGTTTTCTTACAAAATATGTATGATTTCATTGAATAGTGTTAGAGATTACTGTATTTCATCAATTTCAAAATGCACATTCTCTCCCACATTTTTATATTTTCAAAATCAGTGATATTCTTTACAAATGATGGCAGCTCACAATTGACTGGGTGGCAGTTATGATATAGTTGTCATCTGCCTGTATTCCAGTGAACTTGGTCATAGCTATCTGTATTGTTGTCACTTCGGTTGAATTGTGTGCATTTTTGGTATTCTATCAGTTGAGTTCAGTTGCCATTAACATGTATTCAGAAGGAGTACCCTGTGACTTGACATGGGAAAATAATGTACATAAAGTGGTGTGAAAACTGAAGCAGGGCACAATTTAGATATGAAGAAAGCAAATATTCATTAGTGAAGAAATGACTGCAGTTCCTCTGTTTGTTTGTTTGTTTGTTTTGGCAAAGCCATAATGAAATGCTTTACCATATCTACAAAAGGAAAGTACCTAGTTGAAGAGAACACGTGTACACCTGTGGCGGATTCATGTTGATGTATGGCAAAACCAATACAATATTGTAAAGTAATTAGCCTCTAATTAAAATAAATAAATTTAAAAAAAAGAGGCTCTGGTATGCTTTTGTTACCAAAATCCCTGCTAAAGAATTGACTGCCACACACCAAGCAAGTCCAGCATTTAAACTTGCAAAAAAGGGCATCAGACACTTGGAAGAATTTCTCTGAGGTATTCATAAGAAATGTTGTATGTATTCCCAACATTCTTGATCACAGAAGAATTAAAGTCACACAGAGGTGTGATTGAACTTGAAGTAATTCAGAAGTGTAAAATGCTTCAGGAATTTTTCAACTTAATTCTTTTTTTTTTAATGTGTAAGAATAATATATAATGGAAGTCTGTGCCCAAAGTCAGAAAGTTCTTTCAGTTTAGTATAGTGTAAAAATTTTACACTATAAATTGATAAAGTGATGAGAAAACATTTTGCCAATTTAATTGGTAATGGTTTTATTTTCAGTTGTGGATCTTATCTGATTATTGATTCAGTGACTTGCTAATTCGTTATTAAAACTGTATTCTTGATATAATTATTGTAGGTGCCTAATGGATAAGAACTTCGTTAGGATTGGGAAATGGTTTGTCCGACCCTATGAAAAAGATGAAAAGCCAGTCAACAAAAGGTGAGTCTTTGCATTGCTTTTGGTCTTTTGGTTTCTTTTGCTTGACTGCACCTATCTTTGGAGAAGAGATGAATGGAGGAAGCAGCTTTTATTTACTTTCCAATAATGTTAATAGTTTGAAATAGTTTGATGTTTGAAACAGATTCCTGGATCACATTTTGTTAAATACTCTATTACTAAGTTTTTGTGAAATATTAAATTCAGCTAGAAGAATTATTGGTAACGCATGTCTGATTTCCTTATAGCCACACTCTTTGGAATTGAATTACTCTATTTTGTTATTCTCATTATTCTAATTTATCTTTATTCCTTAAAGTGTTATGTGGCATAACTTTACATCAATAGTCAAGTGAATTAAAATGGTAACAGTTTTTATAGAATTGTTTGATTCCCTTAAAAGTTGGTCAACACGTTCTTGATAGTTGCCAGACCAGGACTGGGAATTACTTATCTAAACAGTCCTAAACTTTTTACCATCATGTATCATATGCAAGGCTTTAAAGGCAGTCTTTGATACTAAACAAACGTGGAATTTTAGATCAATCAAGCCAGAATCAAAATCCAAAACCATCAAAATCTAATATTTATCTCACTTTCCTTTGAACACAGTGTGAGTTTAATGGGAAGTTGGTGATTATTTCATTTTTTATAGAACTGAGGACACAGTCTTGATTCTATTTTACTATCTGTGAAGTCGTCCTAAGCTAAGGGTACCAGCTAGTGGCTGTAGATGGGAGCTCTTGAAGCCCTTGTGGAAGGTTCAGTTTGGTTAGTTGGCCAGAATTTCAGTTGGCTACTCTGACTCATCTTCTGATAATACCAGCCTTCTCTCCAATCTGTATGTCATAAAGCTTTGATTTAAATGGTTGTGGAATCTCCGTATTAACTAAACCTAATTTATGAAAATTGGGATTTTTCAAATCAGATAAATTAGGGATTGACTTTTCTTTTTCTTTTTCCAAATCATCATTAACTTCCTTGAAATATTTCTCCCCTTTTAGTACACTTAGCATTTATTTAAAATTGTGTTTAAGTAGGTAGTAGGTATTGTGGGTATCAAAGTTTGCCTGAAAAAGGATAATGATTTTTAGAAAAAAGGTACTAATGTGTCTGGGTGTGATTCTGTTTACAGATGCTTTGAATGATGGAGAGGAACTTCTTTTTCCTTTTATTTTTACTGATTTCTTCTAACTGATGAATGTTTCATGGACATAATTCATCTTAGCATTTTCTTTAAATTTATAGAGGTCTTAACTTTCCTGCTGGTTAAAGTTTGGGCTTTTATTGTTGGAGAGTCTGAATGGTGATGCATGGTCTTGCTTTAGTGTAGGGTTCTCCTTTGCCATCCTTAGCGCGCCTCTCCATGCTCAGTGTGCATTCTCACAACTGGTCTCTGATGAATTAACTGAGCCAGTCCTGAAAGTTTTGACCAAAAGGTACAGATATTTGTGTGATGGTTTGTGAGGAATTTGTGGATGAAGAGGAAATGTAGAAATAGGAGTAGCTATTGTAGCTAAATGTAGAAATAGGAGTGGTTGAAGGAGTAGCAATTACTATTTTAATATAAAAAATAATGTTTAACAGTCAGATGTACTTCTTTTATAGCTTGTATATCTTTACACTTTATTTAGATACTCAGAGTCTTCCTAACTTGAGCAAACCAGATGTAAATAATACATGTAATATGTTTGGATATTTGATTTTGTGTACCTGGGAGGCTATTGATTTCTGAGTTGTGTAAATTATTTTATTATTTTTAAGACTTTATAGTTGTAGTTGAATCTTGTGCAACTTTTCATGTAGAAATATTGATACTTTTAAAAAGCTATTTTGGAAGGTGTTAACGATTAGAAAACATTTTAAAGCAAAGATTCTATTAAAAAATTTGGCATATGGTATAATAAAACTTTATTAGGGGTAGTGACTTTTTCACTCTTGTTCTCTGAGTGGAAAATAGAGTATCTTGTCGGATGTTGAATAGAATCTCAGTGTTTAAGTCATTTTGGGTGGATAGGGTAGTGCTGTAGGGGAGGTCATTTAGGATTAGAAGAGTTAGTATCACATCCTACACCTCTTTTTACAAGTTATTTGCTTTTATAAAAGTTGTTTTGTTTTTCTGAGTTGAACTTATATTTTTTGCTGTTATTAAATTTATAATGATATCTTAGAGGATTATTGTGAAGATTAAATGAGTTAATTTATATGACTAGTTTATAATTTAGTTGAGAAATAAGAACAAATTAATCTTTAAGCTTCTTGTTGTTTTTCCTTTTTTTTTTTTGTACATACCAGTTTAATACCAATGGAGAGGAAAATTTGCTGCAAATGCTAAATGCATTGTATGTACAAATTAATATTTTTAGGAATTCCCTAATTTGATATCATTAGACCCAAATAAAAAGAACATACTGTAAACAATAATATTCTAAATATAAAGTAAACTGATAGTAGCATATAGATACTTTAGAGCAAAAGCACCACTTAACACACTGCATATTTTAAGTAAGCTAAAATAACTCTTAATAGTGGCGACAAAAGAATATATTGATGATTAGGTTTCATGAGTTTGATTAATAATATATTATTTTTTGAGCTATCATTTCTCTCTGTA
>NW_011495054.1:2201987-2248290 GCF_000754665.1 Bison bison bison
CTCTGTATTGATAGTAAAAATAAGTTATTTGTTAAAGGACTCTGAAATTAGAGTTCTCAAAGTTTGATATGAGATGATGTTCAGGATAATTAAAGAAAAATTATATATGTGTATAAATTTACACACACAGATTTGACCAGGCAGGTCCAGGAAGATAAAAGAAATTTATATCATTTTTTGTTTTTGCTATAGTAGTGTGTCTCTTGTTACTCATTCTTGGAAATATAATCAGTAGGAAAGAGAACTTGGCTTTGTCCTAAAAAGTTGTGACAGCTGACATCAAACAAATAAAATTTCTGATTTCTAAGGTATGTTGAACTTGAAAAAGAATACTTCCAGAGTATTCTTAAAAACAAACCAGTAAAAAAATATTCTTTTAAGATAACGTAAAAATTATCCAGTGGGGGAGGTTCTTTCTATTGGAAAGATGTCAATCTTCTACTTTAGTCTAGTTTCAGCCCACATTTGACTGCCACAGAATTTGAAGTTTATATTCCTTAGTCTTTGAATGCCATTTTTAACAGAATAATTGATTGTCCCCAATAGCAGTTTGGCTCTTTGATCTTTCCTGGTATCAAATTTATGGTAGCTGAGTTAACACAAATACGAACTTGCCAGTGCATTTTTTGAATTAATTTGCCATCTCTTCCTCATCGGCAAACCTGCCCTGCTCTTGGGTAATGCTCCAAGTAGCCTCACGTGTTTTCAGATCTTTTCATTACTCTTGTGTGTGCTGTCAGCGGACGCACATGCACGTACACAGTGGGAAGTGTATTACGCTGAGTGCTTTTGTGCCGTCTCATCTGGATATTGTCTTGACCCTTAAGCCTGGAATTATTTCTGTAACTTCCTTTTTATGTTCTTATACTACCTAATGTGCAAGAGATGTACTTGTCCTTTGATTTTAGTTTCTGTGTAACAGGATGGAATGTTTTGAGGTACCAGTATTCTCTAGCACTTTAAAACTTTCCTTCCCTCTCTTTCCTCACCCTCCCCTGTCTCTTCACCTCTTCTTGTTTTCCTTTCCATCTTCCTCTTTCCTGTACTTTCCTTATAGCCCCAGTCATCTGTGTTTCCCTCTTGAGATGCAGAGATAAAAATTCAGGGAAAGGGATCTCACTAGAGGGTAAGCAGATATTTAAACAGGCACTTCATTATGAAAAGTAATGAGAATCTCTTATTGGTGTCCAGAAAAATAAGGTCATTAGTGATAGCCTTGTAATTTTCCATATAAATTTAATTTGCATGTGTATGGTGCCTATAAGAATTTATGATGGGAAATTAATTTAGAAGAGTAATGGGACAATTTGGATGTATTAATCATACATAATAATTTTACCATATTTTTTGTTTGCTTTTGGTGGATCTATAAAATATGTAGTCATTTTCTGCTAGCTTATCTGATGGAAGATATATCAGAAGGTACTATGTATCTGTCTCTTGAATTTGAGAATTGTATGAAAAGTGAGAAGATGAGGTTAGAGTCCTGGGGAGCATCTGCATTTACAGGATGGGTAGAGAAAAGGGATACATAAAGGAGGCTAGGGAAGGTCAGTGAGAAAGGAGACAGACCCAAGGGGTTTGGTATCACCAAAGCCATGAATTTCTAAAGTGTCAAGAGTAATCAGCTGTCTCTACCAGTGAGGACATGTAAAATACATTCTAAAAGGTAGTTAGGCAGTCATGATGGACATGACATGAGCAGTTTCGTTGAAGTGAATTTCAGGTTGTGGTAGCCTAAGTTATAAATGGGAGTTGAAATGAAGATAGGAATGTAGACTTCTTGCTATATTTTGTCACAGGTATCTGCACAGTGGTAAACTGTTGGATCTATTACTAGGAAGGCAGGAGACATTTAATAAGAGCCTCTGATGAGTCTTAGTGATACTGTCTATCCTTCTTAAAAGTATCCTTCATATACCACGCACTCTGCTTTGTACTTTCACAGACGTGATGCTTAGAGTGTTAAATTGAAAGACTGGCTCAACCAGAAGTAGCTTGTTCACTTTTTAAAAATTACTTTCCTTTTTTTAAAAATAACCAAAAGGCAATCATCAATGTTGGTTTTTGGATTTTGTCCTATTAGTAGTCTAAAAAGTACGCAATAAAGACTTATATCCTGAATATCAGTAATGGATTTTCACAGTTTAAATATATACTGTCCAGTTTCAAAATGGATTTTAAACACCCTACAGTAAGAGATGTGTTATGCTAAGTCTTTTCAGTCATGTCCAACTCTTTGCAACCCTGTGGACCGTAGCCGCCAGGCTCCTCTGTCCATGGGATTCTCCAGGCAATAATACTGGAGTGGGTCACCATGCCCTTCTCCAAGGGATCTTCCTGACTCAGGGATTGAACCCATGTCTCCTGCATTGCAGGTGGATTTTTCCTTAAAAATGTACCTATATATCTGTAAACATATACATATATAGTTGAACATATATATACATTGAAGAGGTTTTGTGAATAGCATTGTTTTAATTCCTGCTAGAGGACCGAAACTAAGCTGGAAACAGAGCTATCCTTGATCACTGCTCCATCCAGAAATATGGATGGTCTCCCATTAACTATCTGACCTTGTGGGACTTACTGAATCCTGTGGACTTTAGTTTTAGCATTTATTATTTCTAAAATGTTTCCAGGGAAATTGTAGAATCTGGACAAGTCCTCGGTGTATGTACACACACACACACACACACACACACACACACATACGCATATATATCTTTTCTGCCTTCTTTGTCTACCACCAGAAACATACTGTTTTCATTGTGTTTCTGTTTGGGCTGTAAGCAGAAAGTAACTCCTTTATTTACCAATTCAAGGGATTTGATTACTGTTCCAAAAGGTCTGAAAGTTTTCAAGAATGTGTCTAGAGAAAGGGATTGTGTTAGTTTCGGTAATAATGTTCATAATGAGATTAGCAAGAGGGGAGAAGAAATTTTAGGTACCAGTGGGATTTATAAGTAGTTGGTTTACTTCTTTGATGTATTTGGACTGTTAGAGGACATAGGGCATTATAAAAATGAAGCTTTTATTAAGTGTGGTTCTTCAAAGGTGTTAGGTTTCTATCTGAGAACCTGACAGAATGTGACAGTTATTTCTCATGTAGGGTTTCCTTAATAGTTGTGTAAGTTTGAGGTATTATAACTCAATATTTATGGCTAAAGAATATGGAAGCTGTGAGTGTTCAGATGAAATCTTAAATTATGTTAACTGTGAAGCTTCCGTTGGACTGTTCAGGTCTGGTCTGTTGTTACCGTCTTCTGCCTGTCTGGATCTTCTGACTTCAAGCTGCTCGTGTTTCAAATACCCTTTGTATCCTTCTGTTCGACTGCTTTTGGTGAGGTGCTCTCCTGTATAAGACCATAATGTGGTGTCAGTGTTTAGGGTGTTACCCGAATTTTATCTGGCATTCTTGTTCCCCAGAAGAAGCCTTTTGTCCAGACAGAGTTGCCCTTCCCAGTTCCTAGTAGTATGGTTTCAACTCCTTTTCTCTTTTGTTCCCGTTCTTCCCCCACCCTGCCACCCTGCTTCTGTCTTCTCTGGCAACTCAAGTTAACTTTGATCTCTCGTCTTTGAGCTGCTCCCCTGAGGCAACTTTTCTAGCTGTTTTTTTCCTTGACATTTTACCTCAATATTTATCAATAGTATGTTTTTACTATTCTTGGTGTGTGTGTTATTTAAAATTTTTTATTTTTCTCTTGAATTTGTACTAAGATGAGAATCCATTAAAAAATGATGTCTTAAAATTGATTTAATGTAAAACAAAATATCAAAGTTTTTAAGATTACATTCCCATTTTCAATTATTACCTTTTATAAATGGGTTAAAACATTTGTTTCTTATAATTGTCAGTTTTGCATGAGTCTTTTCTCAATATTATTTAGTGATTTGTTCCTGTTTCAGGTTTGAGCAGTTGGGCTCTCTTTATGATGGTTACTTTAGTTTAAGTATTCCATAAGTAAAAAGCAGACTTTACCCTGTTGGACTTTGCCACCTGTTGCTGGCCTGTGAGTTGCAATTCTGCTAGTGGAAACAGACTTAACATGTTTTGAGTTCTTAACAGACCTCATAGAAAAAAGGAGGCTTTTCTAGTTGGTTGCACACAGAAGAGCCTAGAAAGAACCTTGTTGGGGAACATTTGAAGCATTATTATGTACCACTGAAATTGACCCAGTGTTGTTTGCTGAGTTTATCTGGTACTGAAAATGTAAGAAAACAAAGAAACATCTCATCTTAGTATGTATAATTGAAGACAGTTGACTAAAGTATTTCTCTGTTAGGTGAATTGTTAAAAAAAAAAAGACTGTAGAAGGTACGTTTCACTTAAGGAGAAAATTGGACTGTTAGCTGGAGAATTTTGAGGTTTGTCTCAGTGGACTTTAAAGTATTACATCAATTTCAGTGCAAGCATGCCACCTCCCCTTCTTTGTTTCTTATTTATAATTTCAAGATCTAAAAGTTAAGCTTTATATCAGTGTATGGTTCACATCCCTGAAATGACCACTTTCTTCTCCTAATGATTTATTGGATCCTTGACTATTTCTAGGCCTTGATTTCAACTAGAGTTTTTTAGGAAAGAAATAAGACATTGTGATAGCCCTTAAATACCCAGTTTGTGAAAATAGAAAAAATGGGATTATATGCTTTTACTTTTTGACTTTATCCCTATAGCTTTTCCTTTACCTGGTCTCTAAAAACTTTACTGGTTTGAGACACATGATTATGTTCATGTGCTAAATTAAACATGTACTCTCTTGCATTAACCTTGATCACTTTGTGCATGTTTTGTAGGTTCAAAAAGATAAATTACTAATAATGGCACTAATAAAGGACCCTAATAATGACAAGGCCTCCCTTTACCCCAACCCTTAGAAATATATGCAGTTAAAAATACCCAGGAAAGACTCAATAAAGTACTTGCTAAGTGCATTTCAAACCAGAGGATGCTTCAGTCGAAGTATCATTTGATTCTGTTTGAAGTACAATACAGGGTATGTTCTGTAGCTGCTGTGGAACAAAGCATTCTGTATTTGTGCTTTGATTTACTGTAAACTAAGCTTCCTAAGTTTCAGAGCTCTTTTAATTCCTCCAAGTATATATATCATAGAGAAGAAGCCTTCAGTTGGGCCATTGGCACATTGTATATCTGATCTCTTTTAAGGATTCATGTAGTGCTCCTGTAACTCCTTTGAACACATAAGATATTTTCAGAAGCAGCTGAAGTCCCTGAGCTGCCAGGTTGGAGTTGATGTGAGGATGACATCAGACAGGATGAGGCAGCTGAGTAAGGACCAGTCATCCTGACCTACCATGTAAGGATTCAGATTCATCAGTACTGAGTTCAGGAATTAGAACTTCATGTACCTGTGATTTTTTTTCAGAAATTGGATGCACAAATATATACATTATTATAAGTGTTACTGATGGGCCTGCATCTACCATCCAACAGACTGCTCCTTTGGACATAAATGACAGAAGTTTAGGACTGTGTTATGACTCCTGGTTATGCTGTTAGTGTACATAGTCAAAATGATCCACTTGCTGTATCCTGTGTTTCGGTTCCTATTTTTCCCCCCCCTAAACTCTGAGTAGGAATAATAATAAGGGTATATTGATGTCTATATATTGGTTGTTTTGGGGATTAAGTGGGAGATACTTAATGAATGGATTGACAGGTTATTTAAAATCTATTTCATAAGTTTCCTAGATTCTTATAGCACTTTATATACTCTTCACTGTATTATGAATGAAACCTTTCAGCTTTTCAGAATTAAATGATCATAATTCAGGAATAGCATTGTGTGTCACTTTATTTTTCCATTTT
Organism: Bison bison bison; assembly: GCF_000754665.1. Classification (NCBI taxonomy): domain Eukaryota; kingdom Metazoa; phylum Chordata; class Mammalia; order Artiodactyla; family Bovidae; genus Bison; species Bison bison. The sequence continues at coordinate 2,207,818 of NW_011495054.1, forward strand.
CAGATTATTTAATATTATTTGTATCCTTGGAAGGAAAGTTATGACCAACCTAGATAGCATATTCAAAAGCAGAGACATTACTTTGCCAACAAAGGTCCGTCTAGTCAAGGCTGTGATTTTTCCAGTAGTCATGTATGGATGTGAGAGTTGGACTGTGAAGAAAGCTGAGCGCTGAAGAATTGATGCTTTTGAACTGTGGTGTTGGAGAAGACTCTTGAGAGTCCCTTAGACTGCAAGGAGATCCAACCAGTCCATTCTGAAGGAGATCAGCCCTGGGTGTTCTTTGGAAGGAATGATGCTAAAGCTGAAACTCCAGTACTTTGGCCACCTGGTGCGAATAGTTGAGTCATTGGAAAAGACTCTGATGCTGGGAGGGATTGGGGGCAGGAGGAGAAGGGGACGACAGAGGATGAGATGGCATCACTGACTGGATGGATGTGAGTTTGAGTAACCTCCGGGAGTTGGTGATGGACAGGGAGGTCTGGCGTGCTGGGATTCATGGGGTCGCAAAGAGTTGGACACAACTGGGCGACTGAACTGATACATCAGAAGGCTTCCCTAGTAGCTCAGATGGTAAAGAATCCACATGCAATGTGGGAGACCTGAGTTTGATCCCTGGGTTGGGAAGATCCCTTGGAGAACGGCATGGCAACCTACTCCAGTATTCTTGCCTGGAGAATACCCATGGACAGAGGAACCTGGTGGGCTACAGTCTGTGGGGTTGCAAAGAGTTGGACACTACTGAGCAACTAAGCACATATATGTCAAAGTTGTATTATTTATATAAAGCATGAATTAAAAGTAGTAGATACTTCCCGAATTTTCCTCTTGCTTGAATAGGCATCTGTCAGACCTTCTAGAAACATATTTTTGCACTTGCTTTTTACTTCGCTTTTTTCCCAATTGTTCCTCATAAGGGTGCCAGAAAGGGGACAGTTGTTTTCTATTCTTTTTCCTTCTTAAACACATTTATCACTTATGTAGCTTGAAGTGAGAAGAATGATCTAGATAAGAATATTTGACATGGAGTGAAGAATGATAGGTAAAATTTGGACTCTACTGCAAATATAAAATGAATAAATGCCATATATTTTAATCAACTCATTAATTAGTGAAAGAACAAGTAACATGTGAAAACCAATTCAGAGATCATTTGAGTAGCTAGCTTTTTCTAGAAAATTAATTGGTATTTATGCACCTACAACTTAGTAGCTATTTGAACAAATATTGTACATAAATTGAAAGAATAAAATTTATTTTTTTTCTTACCTCGAACTGCTTATAAATAGGACACGTGTCTGTTGAGCACCACAGCTTCCCAGACCTTGGAGTCTGGTTGGCTGTCACTGCTCTTATTTCCTGTCCCTACTGATCTGACTTTATTGCCGTGAATGCAGTATAGTGTAATATTGAGACTGTAGACTGCCTTGAGCTAGTGGTTTGTGTAGAGTCCAACAGATGTCACTTTATTCCCCTGGCCTTGCCAATCTAAAATATCCCGGCACATCCGTGTGAATTTACTGCAGTGTTCTGAGGTGTTGGGTACATAGTCGAAGAACTGAGACACTAGCTAATCCTTGGATTAGCTGTTTTCCCAATACAGTATTGTAAGGACAGCCTGTCTTCCATTGACCTTATTTCAGAATTTTGAATAAATTTCTTTAAAAAGTACTCCAAGGAGTATCTAATGCAAATTGTCAAATTTTCTTTCAGAAACAACTTGCACAGAATGGTGGTAGTGCCATTGATTTTCCTGGTACTGTCCATGATTAATAAACTACCTCATGTTTATCCTCAGTCCGTGCCCAGTGTGTAGACTGTTCTAGTAGGCCAGTTAATCATGGCGCTTTGATACATTTGAGCTATAGTATAGCAGTTTCTTGAACTTTTTGACTTCACAACACCTGTGAACGTTATTGAACACCCAATAGAGCTTTTGTTTATTGGGTTATACTTTTCAGTATTTAAAGAAATAAAACTGGAAAAGTTAAAATGTTTATAAATTTTAAAAATAACAGTAACAAGGCCATTATATGTTAACACAAATAACTCTTTTTTAAACTAAAATAACACTTTTTAAAAGATGAAAATATTTAGTTAGAAGAGTGGCACTGTTTTTGTGACTGTCTTTAAAGTCTGGCTTAAGGGAAAACAGCTGTATTCTTGTGTCTGCTTCTGCTTATAGTTTGTTGTGACATAAAACACCGTGTAGTCTCTGGAAAACTCCATTGTGCACTTGGAGAAAATCAGAGTGAAAAGGATAATGTCTTCATGTTATTTTGAAAGTAGTTTTGACCTGCTGCCTGCTTAGCATTCCTGCACTTTAAAAAAATTTCAACAAAGATGTGGTTTGTCTGCATTTTATTCTTAGGCTGGGGCAGGTAAACTTTTCCTGCACATAGTAAATATTTTCAGCTTTGAAGGGCATATGGTTTCTGTCAAAACTAGTCACATCCCACACTGCACTGGAAAAGCAGCCATAGACAATATGTTAGCAAATAGGCAATAGACTGTTCCAGTAAAACTTTATTTACAAAAAAATAGGTGACCATGAAGTGGAGCAGGACCTAATGGTCCTCCCCTACCTTCACCCCACTCATATCCCCAGCTTGCCTTTTGTCTGTGGAAAAATTTATCCAAAGAATAAGTTTAATCCAAGAAGTGAGAAAATGGAGAAACAAAAATCATCAAAGGAGACCTAATGAGCAAAGTCAAGGACCTCAGGGGTTATAGATAATATTCTAAGCCATGTCCTTTGAGCTGTCTTATAAATATTAAAATCCCCACTAGGTGGAAGTTTACATGATGACCAGACTCTGGTCAAGACATAAGCTACCCTAATTCCAAGAAATGGCCTCAAAGAAACCAATTTCAAGATGACTGTCAGAGCTAATGGTGCTGTTTCTACATGTTGCCGCCTCGCTCTGTCTGTAAAAGCTCTTGCCCACCGATGGTCAGTGGTGGGGAGTTAGCCGTTGGACAGGAGTCTGCTCTCCTGCTGGTTGCCACCCTCTGAAATAAAGCAAACTCTTCTTTTCACCAACTGGCCTCTTTATTGACTTTCCAGAGGCAAGCAGCTGAACCCCCACTCTCAGTTACAATGGGATGTAGTTGGCCCTGGTACCTAAATTTGAAGACCTCTGCCCTTAAAAGGAAATTTGCCGTCTGGATAGGCTAAAGTGATTGGCTGGGAAGCCACATAGCTAGAAAGTCGAGGATTCAGGTCTAGGCATTTCTAGTTTCACAACCATTATTTTTCCTCAGTTTTTCATGCTGACTTCACTAGTAAGGTTAATGATTATGCCTTTAATGTAGGAGTGATCATTGATTGTAAATAAATTTTTTGAGGTAAATATTTATCTAATTACAGAGTTAATATAGGGGCTAGAATTTAGAATCTCCATGGATACCCAAGAGATGATTTTGTATGTGTCTTTATCACAGTAAATCTCATGCACAGCATAGCATTTTAATTTTCATGATAATGCACTAAAATGTACATATCTGGCAGTGTTTTCTCTTTAACCGAAAAGCTATTTTATCCTATTTAAATTATTGTGTAGAATGGGAAATAAATGTATACAGTGTAAAATTTAAACAGCACAAAATTACATAGGTGAAAATATCTCCTCCACTTACTGCCCAGTCAGTTTTTCTCCTAGTGTTAAATCATGTTGAACCTGGAAAAACATGAAAATGTTGGTTGTTCAGTTGTGTCTGACTCTTTGTAACCCCAGGGACTGTAGCCCACCAGGTTCCTCTGTCCATGCAATTCTCCAGGTAAGAATACTGGAGTGGGTTGCCATTCCCTTCTCCAGAGGATCTTCCCAACCCAGGGGTTAAACCATGGTCTCCTGCATTGGAGACAGGTTCTTTACCATCTGAGCCACCAGGGAAGCCCCCAGGTTCTTTGTGTCTTTCCAGAGATTAGTTTATGCAGATACGCAGTGTGTGTATTTCCCTTTTCTATGCACATAGTATACCACATGGTGCACGCATCCTACCCATCGTTCCATTGCTTTATTTCACTTTATAGTAATGATGTATTGAAGATCAATCCAAGTATGTACCTATGGGACTATATAGGAAGTTTACTAGCTTCAGGATTTGTTTACTTTGTTATCTGTGTTCTGTGAATAGCTTTTCTAACAGTTTGTTGTTGTTGTTTTAATGGTTTTGTTTTGGTATTTGGTCAACATGGATAAAATAACTTGACAAAGTCCTTCCAAAGATCTTACTATTGTCAGGAAGGCAAGATATAAACACTTAAAGCAATTAGAGATAAGACACTATATATAATTAGTGTCTTGGTTTGTGAAATATTAAGCACTAAAGGGGAAAATTGTAAGATATTGATGTGGGTTCTAGTGGAGAGAAAAGATTCATGAAATTAACTGTATTTTGTCAGATCTGAGGTTTGGGTGACTTGGGGTACAATCGTGGAGAGGAAAATAGCAAGGAGACATATCCCAGTGGTGTCTTAAGCAAAGACTTGACATCTCAAGAGGAAGGTACGGTGGAAGATAAGAGATAATTTCTAATAGGAGACCTCAAGTGATCTCGACAGTTACATAGAAGTTCTTTTATGACATTTCTCTGTTGTGGGCCCAAGATGTACGAAAGATGATGAATTGCTTTGCAGGACCTGTGTATCACTGAATTTATGTGCTTGTACTAAGAAACTGTCTAGGTGTTCATTTTTGGTAGAGAGCTGAGCCACAAATGAATTTTGCCTGTAGACACTGTTCTGTCCTTAAGCCACAATGATAGATTTGGGGTTTTTATTTATTTTGGTAAATGAATGTGGGCTAAGGATATGTTCCTTGAAAGAGCATAACATCAAAATAGCAAGTTTAAAACCATGACAGATTTCTACATTAATGAAGCTTTGATTACGTGTAATAGTTCGTGAGTACAGATAAGACACTTAAACGCTATTTTAGTAATGTCTAAATAATTAGAGTAGTTGTTAGAATTTAAGAATTGCAAAAGAGCCACCAGTAAACATTGTCCTGAGAATTAAAGATCTTAAACAGAAATACCAAACTTCTTTTGATGGCTCAGTCCGAACTGGCCACTGAGTTGTGGAGATTCATCTATAACTTTTCCCTCTTGCTCTTGACTCCTTGCTTCTGCAGATTTTATTAACATAGTCTGGGACTCTTTTTAGTTAGTGCCTTTTGTATTGTCTTATTTTCTCTCTTGCCAAGGATTTTAGCATTTACAACCTGCAGGCTCTTACTGCTCATGATAAATTTTTTTTGAACCTATCAATGTCTCACATTATTGCAATTGAGAGGCATCTAAGCCTTATTATAGAATTAACAGGGATTTCTTTATAGCGCTCCCTGGTGCCACTTTGGCCTCTCTGTGTGGGTTTAATCAATTGGCATCTACTTCAGACTCAAAGAGAAGGCATCAGCAGAAAGGCAGTCATGCTTCCCAGAGTCCGCAGTATAGGCTTGGATGTGTTCTCACAGTCAAATTGAAATGGTAGAATAAAAAGCCAACTAAGATAGAGATATTCAGTAGCAAAACTTCAAGTTGGAAGGAAAGGGAGCTAATATTTGTAAGTTAGGAATATTATTAATTGAGATACTGTGCTAAATGTTGTACATAAATTATTTCCAGTCTTCATTACATACTTGGAGCTTTGTGTCATTTACCTTGGTTTTACAGATGAGATCGTGAAGACCTAGAGAATTTTAGTAACAGAGTTAAAAAGTGCCAGAGCTAAGAGTGCATTTTCCAGGAGAAGGGCAAGACCTTTCTGCAAACTGCTTGCTGGGTCCTTGTGTCTTATTATTGTGGCTCAGTGGTAAAGAACTCGCCTGCCAAGCAGGAGACACAGGTTTGATCCCTGGGTCAGAAAGATCCCCTAGAGAAGGAAATGGCAACCCCTCCAGTATTCTTGCCTGGAGAATCCCATGGACAGAGGATCCTAGTGGGCTATGGTCCATAGGGTCACACAGAGTCGGAGACGACTTAGTGACTAAACAACACCAGCATTCCTCAGCCTGTAAGGAGTGGTGGTGAGTGAGACTAGACTGCGACCAGGGCACAGCGGGATTTCTGTTCTCCCAGGGCTCTTGCCCATGATTTCAACAAACGAAGAATAAGTACTGTCTTCCTCCAAAAAATGAAAAAAGTTAGAGAAAGATAAAAAGTACAGGCTTACTATTAGGTGTGACGTCATAAAGAACAAACAAAAAACAAATGATTTCGCTTTTTACCTCCTGGGCTAACTGCAGACAATGGAAAACTATTTTGTGGAGAAGGGACACAAGAAAAGACAGAGATGGCAGTGTTCAAGGTTTTGAAGGAGATTCCTAATCTTGCTTTTCTTTTATAGACCTTGCTTGCACTATAAAGCCCAAGTAGGACATTTAAATGCATATTTAGAAGGAAGAAAGAGTTTCCAGGCCTTGGGCATTGGTTGGGCACTTGGCCTAAGGGTCTAAGGTGCAAGCTGCTCAGTTGAGGGCTCCCTTGTGGTCATCACCTGGTTTGCTTCTTCCCCTAGCACTGTCAAACTGGAAGTCTTTCTAGGTGTCACTTTGAATCTTTGGGTCAAAGGAATAGAGATCAGGGGTACAGAGAGGTGAGTTTCTACCCGTCTTTTGAAGTTTTGCCTAAATATTCAGCGACTGGTGCTTAATAGTAATTTAAGAATACACTTTATTTGTGGCATTTAGCCAAAATTAGAATTTCGGAGGAGAAAATTATTACCATCCCGTCATTTATTCATTTATGTATTAGATGAGGTGTGAGAAAAAGCATTCTTTCAAAGCTTAAAAATTGAACATAGGTTAAATGCTTAAGAAAACTTTAAGTTTTAATATTTAACAATATGTTTTATTCAAGAGGTGTGAAACGGGGAAAAAGTACAATAAAGAGATGCATGTTAGTAGGAAGTTTTGAGAAAGCTGCCTGATAACCACCTAACCCTTGTATTGGTCACATGAAGCTGAGAAGGACAATAAAATAACAAACCTTAGTTTTGTCTGTTAAGAGGGCGAATGTTAAACTACAAAGAATAATTTCATGCATTCAGATCCATCTTTAGGGAAATCCATAATGGGGTTAATATTTAGAGACAGAAAGTATGACCATCAGTCAATTAAGAAACAAGACAATATCCTAACTCCAGCAGAGTTGTAATTTATGTGATTGATAATAATTTTTAAATTTAATTACTTTTCTAGCATATGTTTGGAAAACATTCTAATAAAACATTCAGGTCTAGGTCCAAGTGTATATTTATTCACCTTTGTCAGTAATAGATTTCAGGTTTTCACCAAGTATATCTTTTATACCTTCTTTTCTTTTCCGCAAATTAAACATTTTCAGAACTCTGTTAGATTTGGGCGGGGGGCTGTTAATTATTTTTATTATAGGGAAGTTAATTTGCACTCTGTCTTTTGTTTAGGTCCTGCTGTTATTTCACCATTTGATGGACACACTTAATGGCTAAATGAGAGAAAAGTAACCTAAGACCAGTTAATATAAAATTGAGTCCAGTGGGATAGTAACACACTGAGCAGTCTCATTCTTGTTTTCATAAGAAAGCTATAATGTTGTACCTCAAATGTATTTCCCAAGCTCACAGAGCCAGACAGAGGCAGACTAGTCACCTTTTCTCCCCGTCCGTATTCCCTTGTGCTTTCTGCTGTGTTACATAGCCTGCGATGATTTACGTGCTCCTGAGTTTTTTAAAAATTGGAGGTTCAAAAAAATTATAAAAGTAATAAATGCTCTAGGAAAAATTAGGTAGTTTAGAAGGCAACAAAAACCTCCCTCTTCAGCTGTTTTGCTCCCAGACTCGTAAGAGGTAGTCCCTGTGAATGGTCTCTTAGGTATTCTTTCAGAATTTTATTCAGAGGACTCTAATATTGTATCTCTGTATTAGTAATTTTTATTTAATTTACCATAAAATTAAGAAAAATTAAAACACTTTACATTTTAATCCAGTTTCCTAGCTTCCAAGTGTGGACTTTCAAACTACTTAATGCTACTTTTTAATAAAAGAATCTGGTTTGTTATGTGACTGGAGTTGGAAGAACCTGTGAGGTAAGAAAGTCCCCTTAGCTTTTTAAATAAGAGGTTAAGTGATTTGCACAGAGCTCCATAGTGTTTAATTCCAGTAAGTGGTTCCAACCTTTAGATTTCTGTTCTTCCCACTGCCTCTCAATTCATTTTATAGGCTTAAAAGTGAACTGTGTATCATAGCAGGTGTGTTTCATATGTGTTCTAAAGGAGTTGCTTTAAAAAATCCAATCCATCAACCACCTGGCACGCAACAGATACTTGAATATTTGGGTTTAAATAAAGTAATTTTTCATTACAGTTCATTAAAAAAGTGAGGGGGTTGTTATTTTTAAGAACTTTTCCATAGTAAATGCGTATGATTTTAATTTTAGTTTCATTCTGCTCTCAGAATCAAGTTGTTTTTCTTCGTACTCAAAAGCTATTGTGTTGGTCCTGACCACCTTTCCCAGCAGACAAGAATCTACTTGGGCCTCCTGCAATGTTTGGTCCACTCAAGTGCCAAATTTCCTATTAATCCGTTTCCTCCAGTTAAAGGGAAATTTTAAAATTATGTTATGTTGCAAGATGGAACCAGGTTCCCACACATTTCAGATCAGATTACAGCTCTGTTCTGCATACTTGAGTGAGCTAATTTTATGAGCCAATAGTCCCCCTCATACCCGGGGCAGGGGGAGGGGTATGGCTGGAAATTGGAGTATGAAGTTTGAGTCAGGAAACTGATTGGAATTTAAGTGGTGGTGCGGCTGGTGGTGTAGTGTCAGGGGACAGAGCATGGCCCGTGTGAAATAGTGCTTACTGGGCAAGATTTGGCAGGAATCATATCTGCCAGTTACCTTGACATAGTATAATATGAAATAGTGTGCAATCAGCCATGGGTATGTAAACACATGTGAAGTTTGAGGGAACTCTACAGTTTTATAAAATTCATTTATATGAAGAATCCTTGCCTTGTTTTGTCACTGTATATGAAATATAACGAAAATATTCCTTGTGTTTAAACAAGTACAGTTGAAAACAGGGCATTAAGGCTTGTTAACAAAAGTATCTTGATCTTCCTGGTGGCTCAGACGGTAAAGTGTCTGCCTGCAGTGTGGGAGACCCAGGTTCGATTCCTGGGTTGGAAAGATCCCCTGGAGAAGGAAATGGCAATCCACTCCAGCACTCTTGCCTGGAAAATCCCATGGACGGAGGAGCCTGATTGGCTGCAGTCCATGGGGTCGCAAAGAGTTGGACACGACTGCAGGATGTATCAAAAGTATCTCAGTCAACAAAAGTATCTGCAGGATGGCAAGCCTGCTTATTCTTCAAATAGCAGATCAATAGCTTGCTGAGAAACCTATTTGAACATATAATAAAAACCAGCGCTAGCTTAATGTTAAATCAAATGAGATATAAAAGCTGAAAACCTAAAAGTTTTAAGTTTCCTGAAATATAAGGAATTGCTTCCCAAAACTGATGTGAATGCTGATTTACCACAGTTGGAGTGCCTTTAACTAATTGGATTTATTTGAGCTCACTGATTTGGTATACAGATTTAAAATGGCAAAAAAAGATACTTAAAAAGATTATTTTAAATATTAAAACTTAATTATTACTAGTTTGGAGAATTGAAAGATACGTTAAGAGTCTTACTTGTCCTGTAAATTAGAGTAAGAAAAAAATCATATCACATTAAGCCGTTATTATGGTAGAAAACCCAGAAAGATTGTGTAAGAGTTTTGTTTGATTTGTATAAAAGTATTGTTCTGAGTATGGCAGGGAAAGGGCAGTTTACTTGAATATTTTTCAACACTACTTTCCTTGCCCTTTGCTGTACAGGGCTTGGAATTTGAAGGCTTGCTTATGAGGACTGTTGATGTTAGTACACTGAAAGTGTAAATACATGCCTTTTGAATAGGTATCCATCTGAATAGTATTGGCTCTGCCTGAAAGTTGTTTTTCACGGGGTACCCAATTTAGAAGAACAGAAGTTCCTTTTTTCTTCTAATTCGTTAGCATATATGGAACCAAGCTGAAACATACTACGCTAGAGCAACGCCGAGTGAGTGATTTGGTGTCATCTATACAATGAAAGAGGATGAGTTTTATTTCCAATGTTTGTCATTAATTAGTAATCACTTTCTCAACATGTGACTCAGATTTTATAGAAACTTATTTAAATGGTTTTAGAAACCATTTTAGTTAGTTGGATTCAGTCAATCATGTCTGTTGACTGAACTTAATTTACGTTAAGCATAAAGAGTGGAGAAAGCATTCTTTATATAAAACAATTGTAAGTGGAGTTAATGCTTCTTTCTCAATTGAAGAACATTTCTGTCTTGAAGCACCTTGACATTAGTTGAGTTCATGAAATTTCATCTGTTTTCAGAATTGAAAGAAAGTATTATAGCTGTCATCATCGGAAAATTAAATATTTATCTCAAACTGTATATGATGATATTGAAGTACTAGTGATTGTTGTTTTCTTCTTCCTACCCTTGTATTTCTTGGGGGTTCCCCAGTGGCTCAGCAGGTGAAGAATCTGCCTGCAGTGCAAGAGACACAGGTTCTATCCCTGGATTGGGAAGATACCCTGGAGAAAGAAATGGCTACTCATTATATAACCCGCTATATATATATACACACACACACACATACCAAGTTTCAACTGCTAGTTATTTGTAAGATTCATTTAACAATGTTAAGAGAAAAAACTAGGCTCTCAGTGGCGGAGAGTGATTTCTAATACAGTTCACTACTTTTTACGTTCTTAGAGCAGTGTTACTAATTTGTATTTTTAGAGATTTCTGTACTGGGTATAAGTTTAATCTTGGAGTACTTGTGTATTTTATATGTCGTCTTAACACTGTGGCCCTCAGCCAGCTTTGGGCCTCTGGGGGACTGTGCGCTCTGTGCCCAGCCTTGCACTGTGTGCTTTATCATCGTTCTGACCATTATGCTGGGTGCCGGGCAAGTGCTTTCAGTGTTTTGAGGGGCACTTTAGTGCGGTACTTGAGTGTCGACTTTGAGGTCAGACTGCCTGGATTCAAACCCTAGGTTTCCTGCTCACCAGTGGTGTGACCTTGGGTAAGTAAAGTTACTTAATGTCTCTTTTTCCAGTTTATCTATAAAAGAAAGGTAATTGTTGTTCCTACACCACAGGATTGTTACGAAAATTAAATGAGTTAATACTTACAAAGTGCTTAGAAGTGTGCCTAACATTTATTTACTAGTCAAATGAACATTGATTTAATCCTCATAATAACCTTTACAGAGAGATGATTATCTTGCAGATGTGAAGAGTAAAGCTCAGAGAGATTATGTGCTTTGCCTAAGGTCACACAACTAGTGATTGTGGCTCTGAGATTTAAATTCTGGGCTGTCCAAAAATGTGCGTTGGAATTATAAGTACCTGTTTTATAATAGCCCTTGCATTTGGACACGTCCCCTGGCAGTGATTTTATCTAGTTTAGCCTTTAATGCATCCTATCAAAAGTGACTGATGCTTATGCTATGTAAAACTTGACGTAATTATAGTCAAGTATGCGTGAAAAAATAATCAGGCCTGATTCTAATGGGTAAAAAGGGCATATGGGGGATTGTATTACCTGTTTCTAAGTCATGAAAAAAGTAACAGTTGTTTAAATTTTATGATACTTAGTACCCATCAACTACTCTCCTACCCACCCACCCTCCCTAAAAAACGTAAGATACATAGTTTAGAATAGAGTCGGCTGTATATGAATTTAACAAGTACTTGTTTGAGTGAAATAAAATTATTGAGAAGATAAACATAATAAACTGAGAAAGGTGTGTATGTTAATATGGAAAAAACCTGAAACTGCTAATCAAAATATAGGCACTGAAGTCAAATGTGAAATGAAACATGCTCATTAAGCATAAATACACCAAAAAAACTTATTTATCTTGGCTGTACTTTAAAATGAAGCTTAAAAGAAATCCTGTTGAACCAATAATAATTTATCTGTATTTTGGTAGTTACATTAAAAATTTTTCAAAAAGTACTTGAAAACCAGCATTACTAATAAAAATAATAGCAACAGTCTGATCATGATAAATATATCAAGTATAATATCTAGGAAATACTGAAAATGAACACATTAATTAGACCCTTCTCTTTGCAAATGGTTAATAGATTAAAAAAACAGCCATTTTTTATGAAACAAAGACTCAGTTTCAGTCAGTCTTTACAATAATCTTGAAGGCAAAGTTTGCAAGAGAAGTGTTTTGTTCACCCATCCTATTAAAACACTCTTGCAACCCCATGGACTGCATGCAGCCTGCCAGGGATCTCTCTGACCCAGGAATGGAACCTGCATCTCTTGCATTGCAAGCAGATCTTTACTGCTGAGCCACCAGGGAAGCCCCCAAATAAATGCAGATGGAAATAAATGGGAAGTATACATTCATATATATTAATGAAGCAAAAATAAAATGGACAGAACCAAGGCTGGTGACACTTAAGGGTTGCCTCCACACTTATTTACTGCAACGCTTTAAAAAAAATGTTAATGAATCCAGTCTTTCTAGATAGTGATATTGTACTGCAAAACAAGAACTGTAAAATTCATGTTACCTTTCACCTAGTAATACCATTTCTGGCAAATGGTGTTACGGGAAAATTTTTTTTCCATTGTTGTTTCTAGTTGTATTATTTATGTTTGACCAATAAGTGGGACCTCCCCTAATTTTCAATAACTCAGCAAAAATATTTGTTTGAATATGGATTTATATTTTCACTCACATTGAGATTTCTTATAGTATTTAACATGTGCTTCTAAGTAATCAAGAATACCAAATGTGTATGATGCTTGCATTCATATAAAATAACTTATTAATAATGATAAAAGTCCTATACAAATCTTGGTGGATACCAATTTCTTTATCTGTAAATGAAGGTGTGAGACAAAATGATACCTGGCACAGATTCTGTGAAGCCTGTGAACCAAAGATAGCAAGAGGTGATGGATTCTTAAAGTTATTTTTTGTGGCCAGGAAGTTCCTCCTCGCCCCTTCCATCCCTGTTTGATGGTATTTGACTTATACTTGGCTGACTGATGACTAGTGAGTTAAGCACAGGGTCCAGTCTTTTGTTCAGGATTTCTATAAGTCAGTGGATGATAGGTGGATAGAAAAATCAATGAATGATCCTGTTATAGTTTTTATTTCTTTAAATTTTCTCCCAGTTTTATTGAGATATAATTGATATTAACTAGTTTTTATTTTTTGTAAAGCTGGCTGAATAAGAAACACATGCTATTCTTGCAGTATTTTTACCCCCAGTGAACCTCTTGTTATGTAAAATATATAAATGGAAATAATATCTTAGCACTTACTGGTTAAAGTAGTACTGTATACTGCTTTTATAAGCATTTTTTCAAAGATTACTTAATTCTGATAATAATCCTATTAGGTAATAATTACCCTTGGTTTATGGATGTAAAAACCTAAGGTGCAGTAAGGTTAAGTAACCCACTCAAAGTTGGACAGCCAGCAAGTTAAAGGGGCTGGGCTTTCAGCCTGCCTTCATACTTCCTGCTCTCCCATATCTCTGCTCTTACCTCAGTGCCTTTGACTTTGGTGGATTCTGTGTTAAGACTGGGTAGCCAGAGCAAGAATTTGGGACAGGCAGGGTTTTACCATTGGACTAGGCAGTTCACCTGCAGGTTGGAAATGAGGAGCCCAGGCCAAAAGAAGGAAAAACTTGTCAGGACTTGAGTGAAGGAAGCCAGGGTGGATATCATCTTTCAGGAAAAAAGACAAAGGTTAGGCTTGTTTTAAATGAGGGATGTGTTTGGCCAACAAGTCTTGGTTCCAAGTATCAGCTTTAATAGAGCTGTTCTGGATTCCTTTGGTGTTATTCATTTCTGCCACTAAGTTTCTGACTGTTAAGAGGTGTCCACTTGATGAACTGTTGCAATGGGAAGATGTCAGATCTTCAAATAAAGTAGACCCTCCATATCCCTTGGACCTTGAGTTTTTCTCAGTCACTTTTGGAAGCAGCATCTTTGTCATTCGCATGGACCAGGTCATGAGTGCTGCATTCTCTTGAGTACCTTGGCTCTTGTGCCCAGGTTCCCTTGTTACACCCAGAGCTCTTTGGTTGTGAACTTCAAATTGAGGGCCTGTCTTTTTCCTCCCTATTAGATTTTTATATCTTGGAAACGTATGCTTTTTTTTTTTTTTAATGTGGGCTACCATGAGTACATTAAAGGTGATGCCCGTGCTAGCATATATATGGTTGTGCGTAGCAGTGATAGGTATTATTTCAGGTTAGAATCCTCACAGTCTTAGCGAGGGCACAGACTGAGTGTCCTTAAAATGTAACGTTTAAGAGTTTGAATCCAAAGCACTGACATTCTGAAAAGCATATGTGGAAAGTCAATTCAGTTTGTACGTAGAACTCGGATTTCTTACTCTGAGAAAAGCTATTGCCAGTCCTAAGGTAATAAACAGAGGCAGTGGGAGTCAGGAAGCAAATTTATAGGCCAGTGATTCCTGCTTACCACAAACAGTGTCAGTATTTTGCCATCCACCTTTGGGTTTATGCCAAGGTGGAACTCTTTAGTTGACCATTTCGGAAATTCTAAACCATGTGTCAGGAGTGTTTATATTTGACAATGTTAATGTTTGAAAATTGGTCATCAGTAGAATATATTCTTATAGGGCAGGTTATCAATACATTCTTACTTAAACTAGTATTTGTGTCAAAGGCACTTGTTAAGAAAACCAGATCTTGTTAAAATGAGCCTTGACGTTTTGGGGAGATTCTTCTGGCTTTGTGTTGTTGAGAGAGTTCTTTGCTGTTCCCATTACTCTTGTCAGTTGTCAGACACATCTGAGGCCCAGAGCACTCCTCAGTGCTGTCCTGGTGTTAAATAAGAAGGCAGTATGTGATTTTTGGTGCCATTCCCTAATTTGATTTTCCCTCAGATTTATAGGTAAAAATGGATTTTGATTTCAGGATTCATCCCGTGAATATTTGTGTTAGAGGGACATCTAAACATGGTCTTGGTGAATAAGACTGATGTTTAAGTCAAATACTTTCAGATACCATCTTTGCATCTCTCACCTCAGATAATCTAAAGTAATTTAAAAGATGAAATTAATTTGAATAAATGATCCCTATGTTGCCATACATTGAGTCTTGCTGAGTTCTGAGAATTTGCTAAAAGCTTTGTGTGCATTTTCTCATTTAATCCCCCATTTTAATCCTGTGATATAAGAACTGTTATCTTCATTTTATAGGTGAGATCACTGAAGTGTCTGTAGTGATTTTCATAATGAGTGGCACAGATAATCATGCTGCAAAACCAGAGTTGTTCGGCTCTGAAGTCTGTGCTCTTTACCCCTACAGTTATATTACTCTAATGAAGAGATTGGACACCACTGAGCAACTGAACTGAATGAAGAAGTTAAGAGGGGTGGTAATTCACGAGAAATATTTGTGGTCTGCTTTTTCTCCTTTCTTCTTGTTGAGTTCATCACAGATCGTGTTCATGTGATGTGTAATAAACCCAGTAGAGGAGATAAAACATTTGCTTCTTCATTCAGTAACCATTTGTTGAGATCTCACCTCATCTTCTGCCAGTGTCCTTTCATCCTGTATTCTGATAAGGATCTCCAAACAGAAGACAAATCTGTTAAAGTGCATGGATAAAAATGTTACTTCGTGTCTTTTCTCCCTTTCTATTAAAAATTCCACCTTAGTGGATATTTTGTTGTTGTTCAGTCATGTCTGACTCTTTGTGACCCCATGGACTGCAATATGCCAGTCTTAACTTTGCTTCAGTATTTCCTGGAGTTTTTAGATCTTACACAACACATCAAGTGCTAGTCACTCCCTACACTTCTTTGGCTCTAAAATGCATCTCCTCCCCCTCACCACCATCTTAACATCTCAAATTGTGGTCTTTCTTACTTAATAATTGTAATTAGTGCTTTTTATTCCTTAGCGTTAGTAAGATAACAGTATCTACAATTTATCATATCTTACATTCAATGAAATACAGTTAAGTGTGGAAAATTAGAAAGTAAATGAATAGCTCCATATTGGTGATGTCTGCTCATTTATTTATTTATTTAGCTGATAGGAGTATGTAGTCAAAATGGTTTATTCGAATTTTCCCTCTCCTGCAATTTCCTGCCAGTGTTACCAGGTGCCTGTTGGCAGTATAAGTGCTATCCAAGAGTCTTTTCCCAAAGTGCACTAATATGGACCATTGTAGAATTGTTGAAGCAGGTAAACTGTGATTGGATGATCAAAATAGGTATCATAGAGAACTATGTTGTTGTAGCACACATTTCAGTATTGTGTGGATTTGTTTTCTAGCACACATTTCAGTGTTGTGTTGGCCACATGACACAGCCTTGCAGAATCTTAGTTCCCTGACTAGGGATCAAACCCAGGCCCCCAGCAGTGTAAGTGCTGAGTCCTACCACTGGACCACCAGGGAAGTCCTGACCTTATCATTTCCTCATCGCTTTTAGATTTAGAAATGATCTTGGGTTTCATTTCTGTTGACCACGCATTTTTTCTTTGTGCTGCTCTTTTGCTTATTAAACATCATAGGGTTAGTCATCTTATCAAAACTTCGTGACACTGAGCATGACCTGCTCAGTTGAAAGAGCAGATACTAAAGTGGCTGCTTGTGACCACCTGTGCCATCTGTTGGTCACTGGTATAGTTGATTCCTTTGCACTAGAGATTTTTCTTCTTTTCAGTGAAAATTTGAAAATTGAAAATTCATAAATAAGGGTTTTCTCTATTTTGTTACAGATAAAATTCTTTCATGATTTTGTAATGAGATTCTATAATTAAAAGCAAAGCTCTTGCATTTTTATTACTATAATACTGAAGAGTTCTTGTAATTTTTTCTAAAAGTTTGATAGTATAGTAGTGTGTAAAATAAAGGTCTCACACAGTACTTAAAAATAGCACAATAAAGAGGTTAAAGTAAAGCAGTGGTTTTTAGAAATAAATCTGATATTTTATAACATCTTTTAAGCAAGGTTGAAGATACGAGTCCAGTTTTAGTCTCTGAACCCCATGAAAATAAATCACTCATTCTTGCTATTTCCCCATACGAGATCTGACACAAATTGGTTTTCTTTGCCTGGAAATTATTTCCTTAGATCATAGACCATGTTGAAGAAATATCCTTCTTTATTTTTATGTCTTAGTATTTCCATGGGAAAATATTAATGTTCCCCTCAATAAAAAGTATTGACCTTTTTACTTATGTGTTTCCCAGGGGCATGTGCTTTTTTTTCATGGTGGCTGCCCACGGTCGTCTTACCGAGAAGAGAATGAAAATGTATGTGTGTGACTGACTCTGACTTGTGGTTGCTTTTACAAACTACATCTGCCTCTTCCCACCCTTCTCTTCCCTGTGCCGTGCACCCGGCTCCTGCAGAATCAGGTGCTCATGTAGCCCCTTCTTGCACATGGCCGCGCGCTCCACTTGAGCAGAAAGACTGCAGCCGATGCCCTGTTTTCTTTACTGCAGTCGTCCAGTGCTGCAGGGAGCAGCTGTCATTGTTTTGCACAGTTCTGTTTTTCCTCCAAAACTGCCTGTGGCAATTTGTACTCATTCTTTATTACCCAGGGGTTTTGCAAGCAATAAAATAATGTATCTGACTACTTAATGGCCTAATGTGATTCCCTTTTCAGAGAAGCAGCAAAGTAGAAGACTCCTTTCACTTTTCCTCTTCGCTGACCATGCAGCATTAGGCCTGTTGGGACAGGTTTTTGATGTGCTGCCAGAATGCAGAAGATTCTACTGTATTGCAATCATGTTTTCTTCAGACTCTTAAAAACTGTTTATAAGTAAAGCTTAGACCTGGTCAGAAATAATATTAAATAATAATTTAATATTTAATAATATTAAATATTCCTGCCTTGCAGGAAATTTATTAATGTGATATCTTACATTTAACATAATTTTAAAACTCCATCTTCAGGTCATATTGTTAAAAAAAAATCAGTATGATGTGATGGTGAGCATGAAAGCGCTTTTCTTTATTCTTGCCATCCATTTATTATACTCAGCGTATATGTGTACATATACATAGATTCCCATCCCAAACCCCCCTTTTTAAAGAGCCTGCTGTATGCCACACATTATGATGGATGCGAGGGCTTTTAACAGTGTGGGCAACTGATGTGGCCCCTGTCCTCACGCTGTTTATAATTGAACAGCACCGTGTAAAGCAGAGCTTGACCGTGCACTGGTGTGGTGAGTCTCAGTGCTGAAGCAGTGTCAGATGGAGGAGCTGTGAGGAGAGGAATCTGCTCTCTTGGCACCTTAGTGCTCTGGAAGGCTCAGTTGCTTTGTTGTGTGTTTAAGCAGTCTTCCTTGTCTGCCTTCGCCGAAGCAGCCCTCTGTTAGACAAGCTGAGTACTAGAGAGACCCTGGGAACGCCCTTCTCAGTCTAAGACGTAACTAAGCTGTCGATCCTCTTTCTCAGTCACGCTCTCTTCCCCAGGCACTCATGCTCCAGACATCCGGGGCACCAAATTCCAAAGATTTTAAGAGCAGAGAAGTTTAATCAAATTAACCTCTCTCCATAAGAAGTAAATACTGCTATTTGTATGTTTGTGTTAATAACATAGCAGTACCACAGTTAACAGCACTAAGTGTGTGTATGTGTGTAGTACAGTTTTAAATGGGTATATTCCAGTCAGTTTTTTTTAATGGTAGCAGTTAAAAAAGGCTTTTGCCTGATTAATCTTGGGCTCTACTGATGTTAATTTATCTAAGTCAGAGTCTGTAGCTTAAATAATCCCAAACATTGCATAATTGAAATGACTCTTCCCACCCCGCCATTTCTCAGAGCACACTGCCTTTTAGTAATACAAAAAAGTGATCTGCAGGGCTCTCTTCAGGACTGTCAGGGGCTCACACATACCTTGTGAGTGCGACTAGGTCTGCAGAGAAGACAGGTGCCCCAAGTTAAGTAATACCAAACAAAGTGCTGCTCCGAGATGAGTGGACCCTCATCTAGAAGAATGGACAGGAAGAATAGTTCATGTTCAGAGAGAGGGTTTTGTTCTGGACTGTCTTATAGAGCCTGTGGAACAATCTTGAGCTTATTTTGAGGAATAAAGTAGATAATAAAGTGGAGGAGCCAGTATTTTGCAAGAAGGCAGGAAAGGCACAAAGTGTGTCTGCTTTCTATATATGGGACATCGTGTACACAGGCTTGACTGCCATAGAGGGAGCAGTTCTCTGGTAGAGAGTCTGAAGAGCTCTGGGACTTTGTGTGGTATGCAGGACTGTGAGGCCATCTGAGTGAAAATAGCCTTCAGTGCAGCCTAGGCCACTCTGGTCTTTGCTTTTTGAAGTAGATCAGAATGCGCTGTAACATTTGGTATGAAAGGAAGGCAGTATTGCTCAGAAAGTGAAAATGAAAGTGAAGTCACTCAGTCGTGTCCAACTCTTTGGGACCCCGTGGACTGTAGCCCACCAGGCTCCTCCATCCATGGGATTCTCTAGGCAAGAATACCAGAGTGGGTTGCCGTTTCCTTCTCCAGGGGATCTTCCCGACCCAGGGATCGAACCCTGGTCTCCCGCATTGCAGGCAGACGCTTTAACCTCTCAGCCACCAGGGAAGCCCCAGTATTGCTCAGAAGAGTTTAAAAAACCAGTGGCACAGAATTGATTTAAGGTATCAGTGTTTGGATGTGGCTTGTGTAATACCTTGTTATTTGGATTCTGGAGTGGATTTTCCTTTCTAGTCAATAACTATTATATCCAGAGTGTGATCACATCTTGTTTAATGTTTGTATCTCTGTGAGCTGTGCTTTATCATCTCTATTTTAGAACATTGAAAACTGAAATAGAGAGGTTAATTAACTTGAGACAGTTAATAATGGATCACATTTGAACCTGGTCCTGCCCAATTGTGAGACACTCTGACATTGCCTTTCTTAGTGCTGAACAATTGAGAATTGATTGTATATAGCCTTGCATTTAAATAGACATGTTATGTTTAACTACAGGGTATGTTAAAATAAAAAAAAAATGCATCTGGGCCAAAAATATTGATGTGGACAACTTTAGAAGGTGGAATTTTAATTTAGAACAAAAATGAAAGTTTTAGAAATAGGTGTCTCATGACTTAAAATGGAAAGAAAGAAACCTTTCCCCCAAATTTCTTTAAAATTATAATTTTTTAAATTGAAGATGAAAAAAGTTACTTATATTCTTTTTGTGACAAAAAGGCTTTGAGTTAGTGGCTAGCATGCTTGTGAATGTTAGCTGAGCCTCAGAGATGGAACAGGAAGGAAAGCGCACAGTGGAGAACAACAGGAGACACAGATGCTCTTACGCCCCTGTCCTCAGCTTCCACTTCCTCATCCTAAAGACGACACTTTAACTTTCTTCTCGTCTCTGTGCTTTCCCTGCTGTTTATCTTCAGTGAATTAATAATTCTGCAAAAGTCAAAGCTCCATAAAACCAGTGTCATTTGTGTTGATGTGTGTATACTTAAGATATGGTTTAATCTAGAATCTTTTCCCCCAGTGCAATCTAATAAATGTATTTTGTAGTTAAATTATCAAAATATTGGTGTATATATGGTTGCTTTTTAATATCTCAGACCTTAAAATATTTCTCAGATTTTTAAATACTAAGTATATTTAATACAAAGTGACACTTCTTGGCCACTTAATCCGATCTGAAAAAAAATGTACTTGATTGCTATCCTTCTACCTGTTTTCTTTTAAATTTTTCAAAATAAAACAATTTTTTAAAATTTGAGGCTTATTAGAAATTTGCCTATTTGGCACAATTCCAGATACCGTTAATGATACACAGATAGATACGTGCTCCAAGTTGAAAGAGGGTGATCCTGGACTGTTTCCTGGGGAATCTATAGGAAATATCTTGAACTTACTTTACTTTTCTCTCAAAATATATGAATTTCATATGAGGAATTATATAGTATTTGCAGGGGTTATTTTGCCTCACAGTTGAGAAAAGACAAAGACTTTTCAGATATTTTGTTTAAGGTGATAATTATGACATTGATGACTTCTATAACAACTTTTTTATGGTAAAAATAATAGCACATTTCTATTTAACATAAACTTGTAAGTGAAAATGATTATTTCACATGTCTTTATGAGCATAACAGCTTCTTGTTAGAAACAACTGTATATACTTTTACCATATTAAGATCTTTAATTAATGTATTTGTATTTTACATTTGTGGCTGTAAGTCATTCTACTAAAAGGGATGAAAAACTACTGATGTTTTAGAATGTTACTGAGGGGGAATGGAGGAATATAATAATATTTGAGAATACATAAATGTTAAATTTGGAAGTCCATAAACCACTATGTACTTTACTGTGCTGTCGTCTTATAGTAGGCTACATTGTTTTTAGTTCAGCTTTCCCTATAGGATGGTATTCTTTTTCTAGCAACACTGATTAAAAACAGTTATTAGCAACTTCTGAAAGAAAGATTTCTATTTCTTTTGATGACCTTAAAAATATTGGGGGAGTTAAAAATAGCTATATAGATGGCCAACAAGATAGCACCTTAACCTGTGGTCTGTTTCTTTTGCATTGTAGACATGAAAAAGTGAAAGGTCTTATTGCCAATTCACACTATTGTATAAACTTCTTTTGTACTTTCAATAATCTCAATGTTTGTTTTAATTTTGCTACTTATGCAGACATGTGAGCACAATAATTATATAGACCTATCTCCAGGATATATATGAGGGAAATAGTATTTTTGAATTTTAGAAGTTTAACATTGCTTAGGTTGAAAGTAAACAAATGAAGGTATATTTTCTTTATGTCCTTGTTCACTTCTTAAAATGAGAAATCAGATCAGCTGAGAAGAATGTGGGCCTCAAATCAGAAGCTGATGCCTTTTCTTTAGAACTTGTCCAGTAGGAAATAATTGCCACTTTTCAGGGTAAGGGTGCTAGCTGAATTCTTAGTCGGGAGGAAGTATAATGTATGTCTTTTGAGTGGCTATAATTGACTTATTTTAGTAATTTAAAAGGCTTAAAAACTTTTCTGTTATGTATCTTGCCAGAGATAAGAAAAATTAGTGAAGTTCTAGATGAGTCCTTGACTAAATGATAGTTATTTCAGTATGCGTTAAGACATTGGATCAAGAAACATATGTAATAATACATTTTAAAAAATACATTTTAATGAACTGAATCCTATTTATAAATGTGCTAGATATAGATAGCTGAGTGATTTAAAATAAGCCTGTAAAGTTTCCTTTTGTAACCATCAGAGCTTTTTAAAAACAAAACCGAAGTCTCCTTCCTAAATTTAGATACTTTGAATATCAAATTTTTGAAAAGCAGGGCATATTTTGAACTCAGAGTTATCTTTAATAGTTGACGAAAGTGATCATATTTTGCCAGGTGAATGTAAAAGTATTGAAATTTACTTTTGGACTATCTCCATGTGTAAACTGTTTCAGAGATTGTAATAAGGGCCATTAGTCTGAGTGTAGGATACACTAAGCTTATCCAGTGGCAGAAGAGAAGTCACCAATATCTCATAAATAGAATGCTACATCTTCTTTTATTAGGTCACTACCTAGAATTTAAGTGCTGATGACAAGGCTGATGGCAGAGATGGTGTGCAACTCTGGATAGCATGTGAATACTGAATACTCATTTAAGGCAGCTAATTAGCTCTGCTGCACAAAATAAAGGCAGAGAGAACTTTGGAGTTTGGGTGCTGGAGATTTGGCTTCTCGGGTTTACTGCTACTGTCTTTGTCATCCTTGACATCACAGACACCACACTTTTGTGTAGAATGTTCCTCTGCCATTTCAGGAGGATTATTAAATGTAATCTCTTTGGGACTCTTGACTGCCTCGTAGGGCTTTATTTTATACGCTGTGTGTCTGAGCAACTTGGAATAATCTACTGCCATTAATCCTTCAGGTGTTAGCCAGCTTCATTTTCTGTTAAATCACTCATTACTTTTCTCCGGAGATTCTCCTGATGGTCACTTCTGCTTCTAGGTTAACTTTGTTTTACAGTTACATATTTAATTGTCGGAAACAGTAAAAAAAAAAAAAAAAGACTATTTTTATTGCTTTACCAGAACTGTTTGCTCTTTTACTATTTGTGTTAGTTGTGGAGGAAATACAGTAACCAAATACATGTAAGTAACTGCAGCATACTCCTGATTTTAGTAAATCTGCCAAGTTAGAAAGACAAAGAGGTCTGTTAATTTTTAAGGATAGAAATAAAGATCAGAAACCCAAGCAAGATTTATCTTTTATCTCTAGTAATTCATTTCTCTAGGATCATTAGGTGCAATTTGAATTAGTACCCAAGATATTAATTTTATCTTTTAATTATGCAATCATTTATGATGAGATAGAATGTAATTTCTTAAAGAATCTTAGAGAATCTCATAATGATTCTCTTCTTTATGTCATTGCTATGTGGGGAATTCATAGAAAACAAATGTAGTTATTAGACTTTGAGTTTATCATCACCAGCAGTAGGTGGAACTGATCCTTACACTTAACGGTGTGTTAACTGAGGACCTACAGATGTTTACCTTTAATATTAATAGATACTGTCGAGTAGTTTCCCAAAAGTGACTTCGGCAATATAGAGTCCCATCTGTAGGGTATGAAATTTTCTGTTTCTCTGCATCTGTCAGCACTTGGAATTGTCTCTTTTAACCATTTTGGTGTCTGTGAACTTTTTACTGATAGTTGTGTTATTTTAAAAGAATTTCAACTTGACAGAATATATATTGACATGTCTAGCTATTAAGATATGTATGAAAGCTACTTTTTGTCATGCCATTTCAGTTAAGGTTGTAAAGTTCAATGCTTTTGAGAGTACAGTGCTTTGGTGAAGTCAGATTTGAATTTGAAAGATGGCCCTACTCTTGACAAATGATGTGACCATGGGCAAGTTACCCTAACTCTATATCTCTGTTTTCTTATCACTTCAAAATAGGGATAATAACATAATGCCTGTCTCAGAATTAACTGTGAGATTTTAAGGAGATAATAAAGCCCTTAGAATAGTGCTTGCCAAAGTGAGCACTCAGTAAACATTAGCTATTTATTAGTATTTCCTTTCCTGCAGTGACTTCCTTCCTAAGCTTTCAGTCTCACATTATCTCACTGAAAATTCTTTGGGCTCAGCCTTAGTCCTAAGTCCTCTACATCACCTCTGGATTCCCACAGGTAGAAGAATTGTTTTTGGTGCTTTAGAGAAACCTATACTTGTCCTCTGGTATTTATCTGTACCATCTATTATACTTAAATTTCTCCTAGAGTATAATTTGCTTAAGGATAGAGATTGTTTTACTCATATTTTTAACTCCCTAGTTGTGTTCCTTTCTAAGAATTTACAAGTCACCCAATAAAAAATGATTTTTACTCTTTAAGAAACTCTAGTACTGTAGTTTTGTTTTACATACTGCATGACACATGGAGAACTTTTCTGTAAACCTTTCTTGAAGATAGGTATTTGCCTAATAAGTGGAATAATGGATTGTAGAAAATTCCTTAGGTTTTTCTGTTGCTTTTGTAAGATACTAAAGATGAGGTTTTACCTAACATTATTCATTACATTGCCCATTGCTTTGTTGAAATATGTTTGAGTTCCTCATTTAATTAAAAGACATTAAACTCTCAATTATTCATATATCAATTATTCTTGAAAATTCTTTCTTGTTAATTTTTCCTACTTGTTTTGCTTCTCCTCTGCACTCCAAACCATTTCCCTCTGCTCTCTCTTCCCAGTCTCTAAATATGTCTTAGAGATGGAACGTATAGCCAGGTTTTAATATTAGATAAAGCAAAATAAGATTGGAGTAATTTGTCAAAATCATATAATGCAAACCAGAGTCCAGCACACGACTAGTAATTTTTGTTATTAACTGGGTAGCTTTAAGAGTGAATGATGCTTTCCAGCTTTTTTCCCTACAAAGATCACAATTGATTTAATACTATTTTAGAATGACACCAAAGCATTTTTCTCAATGGATAATGAAGAATTAATTTTTTCATCAAAACTCAGTAAAATCTTGGAGTAGTTTTCCCATTTATTAAATACTTGAAGGCTCTGTCTCTTGCAGAACCAAGCAGATGGCTTTACGCATCCAAAATCGAGGTTTTGTCCTAATAAGACCCACTACCTGCAATATTGGACCTAACAACACTCCTCACTCTCAACCTTTGTATTTCTAAACTCTTTCATCATCCTTTCAGCCTGACCTTTTTGTTTCTCTGTCCTGTGTATCAGGTCTTCTCTTTGAGCTCACAAAAGACAAGTCACTCAAGGCTTTGAATTCTAATCCTTGCCCCCTAATGACTCCTTCACACTATGAAAGACATTTACCCCAAGAAACAGTCAGTCTGCTTCTCAGCCATATGAAGTGTGCTTTTGAAAGTTAGTTAAGCACATAATATACTTTTAGACTTCAATAACAGAAAACCAGTTGACTGCTGCTGTTAAATTGAGCGGCAGGCTGTCATTTGATTCTGGTTTTTTGGCAAGTGATTTCTCAGCATATACCTCTTTAGATGCTACAAGTATGGCTGTGGTTCACCTTGTTTCTTGCCTTCATGTCAATTATCATGGCTCCTTAGGGATTATCTCTTTTGATAAAATGTGTTGCCATTTATCATTACTCTTTGCATGTGACCGTATAGCCAGCTTTTACTCCTTAATGACAGAGTTAATATCTAGATTAATTAGAATTAATTTTTCAATTATGATTTTAGAATCATAGAGATCATACAGATGATTTATTCCCCTTACTGGGAGAGTAAAACTGTATTTCTGGATTTAAAAAATTATTTAAATGCAATACTAATTGGATTCTACTATTTTATCTTAGCAAAATATGTGTTCTGTTTCCTGGTATTATATAATATTTTTTCATAATTTTTATTCTGTGGGAATTGCTTATGATGTTGAAGAATCACAAATAACCTATCTTTTGGGATTAGACTTTAAAACATTGGTTTCCTGATTTAGGTACTTTTATGTGTGTTTTTCATGCAAACAGTTTTGTGCAGAATGTTTTTAAACTATACTGTTAAGTATTTTAAAAGTTAGTATTTTATTAAGTTTTAAGAATGAATATTTCTTGAACTATAAGTTTAGAACAAGTGAATTTGGATATATATAAATGGAGCTTGCATAACTATTTAATGGGAAAAAAAAGAATTGCCATCTTCTAACTACGATGTGCTTTTAATTCAGAGAGAGAAGTCTTTAAATTTACTGCTTTTGTATTAACCAGGCTTGGCTTCTTGCCACCGATGTATTAGAATGTCTCAGTGATGTTGGTTCTTGATTTCCCATCAGTAGATACATTTAGTTATAAACTAAATTTTTGTCTTGATGTGCCTATTCTGTGTTTACACAGAGAAGTTTTATAGCATGTGCAGACTTGTCTGATAAATTTTTAATGAAATTGTTATACTATTTTCAGATTTTGTGCATCTTCACAGTTATTTTCTAAGTGCATATATTGTCCTGGCATGCTGGGATACCAGCATTAGGAAAGCAGTGCTGTCTCTTGTATCATAAAGGAGTTATTGAACTCCCAGAGTCAAAATTTTAACTTTCAAGGATAATTAGACCTAGAAGAATCTAGTTGTGAATTATCCTTTGGGGCTTTAACAGCATTCTCTTTCAAAGGCCAATATAATGAAAAATCTTCATGTTATTTGGATGTTCTGTTGAGGTTTACCATAATATTTGATCTTTCAGGAAACTTTTTAATTATTCTTAACTACGTTCAAAGAAATGAATCTTATATTGCAGTCAGCATGTATGTGTTTGTGTCTCTCCCTTTCTTAAAACAAGTCTGAAATTCTATTACACTTTCTATTCTGTTATATTTAGTTAAAAAGATTTTGATTGAAATCCACTAAATTGGTTTCAATTTAGACAAGAGGATGAGATGGTTGGATGGTATCACTTGACTCAATGGACATGAGTTTGAGCAAACTCAGGGAGATAGTGAAGGACAGGGAAGCCTGGCATGCTGCAGTTGATGGGATCACAAAGAGTCGGATATGACTTAGCCATTGAACAACATGAAGAAATTGGTTTCATGACCCTTACTGTTTGAAAAATCCTGTGCTAGAATTTTATTCTCCAGGGATTTCCTTTTTTATTTCTTTTTTCTGCTCTCCCCTTTTTTCTTTCACTTTCCCTTTCTTTCTCTCTTGAAATTCCTTGTTCATTTTCTTCTTTGAAGAAATCTCAAATATGTTCCCTAATTCTCTTTGTAATCAGAATATCCAGAATATATTTAATAGTTCCCGGAGGATGTGGGGCCATCGTCATGAATCTCAGTTGTCACATCTGAAATGCTGTCATCAGTCCTTTCATTGTTCTCTCAGAACCATTTCTCCCCATATGGAAGGGCCCTGGATGCATGCACTTTCAGTAAGGTTCTGTCTCCCAGGTCTTTTCTTAATGTGTATTTTAGTTTGTTCCATATAGTGGTAAATGAGGCTGAGTTTTTAATTAACCAGCTTTCCTTTACTATTTGCATATTTTGGGCAAAATGTCCATGCATGTTATATTTTTAGATTCAACGACTGAAGTGACTTAGTAGACCTGCCTAGTTTAAATATTTCTAAATCTTTAACCAAAAAAAGCCCCACATAAATCTGCAAATGATTCATGTATCTCTCTCTCTTTGGCTACATCAACATTTTAAATGCTTTCTCTAGAAAAGGGCTAGTTATAAAAGGTAGGAGATTCGCAGTTATATTATTAGAAATTATGTAGTCTATTCAAGAAGATTTATGCTTTGTTGATGTTAGGTTCTTTTACTAATTTAAATTGTATAAACTTTTTAAAATTCAAGTCATTTTAATTTTGAGCTTTTGGTCATGGGAAATATGTTCATCTGTGATGGTTTATGAGCAGTTATCTCTACTTACACTTTAATAGAATGACTTCAAAGCTGAGTTTCTTCCAAAAGAGTCAGTCGCTAGTATCTAAAAATAAAAGTGGTTTCAGTTACATCTTTGTTTTAATCTAGAATAGAATGCCACTGAAAATAGTAGCATTCCACACTTGAGAACATGTTAAGTAATGTAACCTGGTCCTGTTAGCATATGCCTGGTAGAAAGTTTTGCTCTCTGTATGAAAATCAGAGACTTGTTTGATATGAAGGCAAAACCAAGCTGGTCATTTTTATTCTGCCAAAGTGCAGTGTCTCATCGTAACATACTTTCTTTGTAGTCAATAATTATGCAGGGTCTGATTTTGAGAGTTAGCTGTTTCCTTGGGAACAAGGTTAAGTAGAGAGGATGTAAGTATCATTGTCTTTAAAAAAAAAGTTATTAGAAAACAGCAATTTTAAAAATAGAAATCTCTAATAGTAATGGCTGTCTGTAACTTGATGCCCTGTCCCACCTCCCAGTTAGAAGGCGTAAGAAAAGACTGCAAGTAAGATGTGGATAACTCAGCTCATTTTTCTGCAGAAAACTAATTTTCCTGGATATTTAAAAAGACGAAGATTCTTTCTGATTTATAAATTGGTTTATGTCTTAAACATTACCAATAGAAGAATGTGACCATTATGGTCTCACAGACTTATACTTCTTGGTTTGTCTCCCTATAAAATCTATTTCCTTTTCATTTTCACTGTCATATTCTGATCTTAAGTTTTCATCACTTCACTCTGAGATCCTGCATTAACCTTTTGATACTTTGATTTCCTATCCTTTTCCTGTACCTTACTCACACCCCTACCCTGAAATGCTCACATACAAATCCCGGCGCTACCAGTTCTAATAGGTGCGATCCAATGGAGAGATGAGAACTCGCTCTATCGCAGTTTCAGGTGTTAGGAAGGAAACTGGATTGGCAAGGCTGAGTTGGGTACCCAGCCCACACTCAGCCCAGGATGATGTACAGTGGTTTCTGGAGAGCTGCCCTCATGACTGTTTCTACCCTTGATTCCCTGTCCACCGTTATAACTAGTGCTAGTCAGGGATTTTTTAATTCTCTTCCAAGTTTCTGTCCCCAGATTTTTTAGATGGTAGTAAATGAGGTTTTCAGTGGAACAAGTAGAAGTAATGCATCTTTGCAAATACAGGTGTTCTGCAGGTTTCTCATAAAACCAAGTAAAAACTAACCTGAATAAAAACACATTCCATAAATGTTATAGTTAAGCTTCCCTTTTCCTTAATACCGTGTAGCCTTTCTATACTGTTGAAAGAGAAAGCAAGAAGGGAGACCAGAACCCTGCTTCTAACCGTCGAGTCTCTCAGATAAAATGTGAAGGTTATTCAGATAGAAGGACAGGGTAAGAGTTCTAGTATTGAGCCCTGGGGTTTGATCAGGAAGACTTTGCTAGAGGAAAAAGTGGGACAGGAGCTACTAGTGAGATCCCTAGAACTGGCTCAGAGACCCTGGAGAGAACATCCTTGAGCTGTCTCTGCATGGTGTTACTGCTGTCAGCGTCTCGCTCCCCATTATCTTAATCTAGTTCCTTTAATTTTGTGTTTTTAATCACTGACATTATTTTAACTTAATTTATATTGATTATCAAGAACATATCACTTGTTCCATGTAGCTAAGCTAGGCAGATATGTTGACTAAAGGAAATCCACTTACTGAATAAAATGAAAGCAGCAGATTTCCGCCCCCCCTTCAATATTTTTCTATAAATTTGTAAAACAGCTAGCTCAATAATTTTATCTTTAATTTTTTTATGTCCTTGTCAGTAGGGTGCTTGTCCTCCTTGTGTCTGAGGAAAGTAATGCATTTTCAGTTTTCTTTTTAAAAAGAAAATTTAATTCACTGTACACAGATGGAAACAGAAGAGAAATATTATACTGATTTTCTCTGCTATTAAAAATTTCCTTATGAAAGAGAAAGACACCATATGATATCACTTATATGTGGAGTCTAAAATACAGCACAAATGAACATACCTATGAAACAGAAACAGGCTCACAGATGTAGAGAACGGACATGTGATTGCCAAAGAGGATTGGGGGTTGGGAGGAAAGGGTTGGGAATTTGAGATTAGCAGATGCAAACTAGTGTATATAGGATGGATGAATAACGAGGTCCTACTGTATAGCAGAGGGATCTATATTCAATATCTATGATAAACCATAATAGAAAAGAATATGAGAGTGTATATATCAAAAGAATATGAGAGTGTGTATACACACACACATACATATATATATGTATGTATAACTGAGTCACCTTGTTGTAACACAGCATTGTAAGCCACACATGGAAGTATACTTCAATAAAGCTTTAAAAATAAAAAATAAATAAATAGTACAGATTCCTAAAAAACTAAAAATTTCCTTATGAACAGGTATATTTCATTACATTTTCATGTGTTATTCCATACATGCTGTTAAAATAGTCATATATGAAGTACTATTGGAGTTGTATTTGTTGAATTATTCAGATTCATTTATCAGAGAAGATAATGGAATATAAGATAAATGCATTACAGATATTAAGTGTCTTTTAAATGGCCATTCCAGCTGTTACTTTGGGAGGTAGAATTATTTGCTGTTGGCTTGGATTTTGCATCACAGTGTTAACAATTTCTTGTGTGTGTGTGTGTGTGTGTGTGTGTTTTTTAATGAGTCAGTGGAGGAGAATTCAAGGCCTTTCATATAGATACTCAATGTGTGTGTGTGTGTGTGTGGTGTGTGTGTGTATTTAACAATGACTATTTAAAATTAACTGATTCAACTTCTGAAAATAAGAGAAGAATCAGGAATTCTTTTCCTTGTGTGAGAACTATAAACCAGCCTATCATATTTGATTTAGACATGGTATGTTAGAGAATAAACAGAGTAAAATGGTTGAATTTTAATATTAGTTTTACAACTAAGATGTTTTATAAACCTGCGAAAGTCTCTTCCAGAGTAGATTTTATAGTATATTGATTTAGAAATATCACCATTCAGTCACCTAATTTTTATTGATTACCTATTACGTCTTGTTATTGGTGATTTTGAAAGACTGGTTAAAAGCTTGTTTCTGCATTAATAGTTTTGTTGCATTAATATGCTTCTTTTCCATTTTTACTGGTAACTTGCCTAAAGATGACTGCTGGTATAATAGTAACTTTCAACTTGAATCCTCTTTGGTAGTCATAATACTTTCTGGGTTATTTATTTGACATTCTGGTATCTTGATTTTAATCAAATGATGTTCAGTATAAGATTTATAGAAGAACACCAAATATGCAGTGCCTCATTCTTTGTGTCACACTGTAGATTTCAATAATGACTGTCCATAGTCCTAAGTCTGCACAGCCTGGTAAAGGGAGAGAAGCTTTCATACCTGGGGCTCTTAAGAAGTACCTGTGATCCCCATGTAGGAGCTGTGCAACTTCTGCTGCCAGGATGATGGGAGGGAATTGTCCAGAGCAGCTCGGATGGGGCCTGACCTGACAAAGGAGCCCTCTGGGGATGTGGTAAGGTTTTCACTTGCTGTCTCAGCCAGAGGGTATCAGTGCTATTTAGGCCCAGAATTAGGACAGCTAGATTAAAAATAGAGAAGAGAAAAGAAAGGTACATCAGTGTTCAAAAAGACTGTCTAGCATTTTATGATCTTCTTTCGAACAGTCTTCTGAACTGAATCCAGAAAGCATGTAGCATTTTACCTGTTGAGATTCACCATCTGAGAGTCACTGAAATAGAATAAGAGTGCATTTTGCCGAAACACATACAGAAGGTTTTTCTCCCTTGAATTTAACTGCTGGGATTTCCTTTTTTAAGTAATCTGGAGGGTCTCTTATAACCTCTCTGTCTGTGGCACAAGAGAGAGGAATTCAATTCTTGCTTAGCAAGAGGAAACTAGACAGAGAGGACTGTGAGTGAATCCCAGCCACCATGAACTCAAACTAAGACAGACACGTCCTGCTGATGGTAGCTTGTTGGCTGGTGTGACTTCATATTCTAGGGCCAAGATGATGGTTTTTGATGATGAGCTTTGGTTCACTTGTTTAATCTTGATTAGTAGTGCTCTGTTCCATTCCTAGATGAAAAACAAAGGACTTGTGTTCTTTCTATTAATAAATGTTTCTTTGATGTGACTATTCTAGGGATTAGAGAGTAATGACAATCATTCTTTTTCCACCTGATGATTATTTGTAGGTCATAGTTGTCAAACAAAGTCTCAGAGGTTGTCACGGTTCACATAGCCAGCGAAGTAAGTCTTCAATGTGACAGTTAATGTAGCCAGGCTTTTGAATTTCTTTCTGTAGATGGTGTGTGCTCTTCAAGTTCAGATTACCACGTATATCATGGCCCCTTTTAAAATTATTCCTCCTACTAGTATTATAGACCTGACCTTAAACTTTTACCATTTGATTTCTCTGTGCTGGTGTGAAGTGAACACAGAGCTAACACTGACTGTGTGCTTTCCTCTCTTGGGAGCTGTTTGAACTGGCAGAGCTCCTGAGTCAGCACTGCGTTTAGATTATGCCAAGATACAGACTCCACTGTTTTTCACTTCTGGATCTATATCCAAAGTTAATCGGTTAAATTTTTTTGAAAATACTCACTTATGGACCCTTTGAAAAGTACTTATGTTTGCTTTGGAACTTCTGAAACTAAACCCTGCATTTGCTTGCAATGCATGGTGTGGCCACTAGAATACAAAATTATTCTTGTGGCAAGGAAGATCCAGGAAAGAAAAGGCGCACTTCCTTCTCTTGCTGTTGGTCAAAGTAAGTAGAATTCTAAGTCACATGAACTCTTAATGCTTTCTTGACACATTTATTTAGAGAAAATATTCTTAAATATGGACAGCTTCTTTACATACAGTGGTAAGGAATTTGGGCAACACATGACTATGGCATTGGATTAACCCCGTTAATTAGGCTTCAGAGTTACTCAAGGAAGAAAACAGAGCTTTGTGGCATGGTGCCAAACACAGACCAGTTTGAATAAGGTACATGCTTTTCTTTTACTTCTCCCCTTTCCCACTGTTTGAGCATCATCAGGTCATTCTGATTTTGGTTGGAAGGGAAGAGAGCAGTCTGATAGCAGTTGGGGGAGGGGCTGTATAGAGTGGTTTTGTGTCTGGATATAGATTTTATACATAATCAAAATAAACAGATACATGCATTACACATACCTTGAAAAGGCAGCTGAAGGGTGCATTCTTGGCTCCAGGTTTAACTTGCCTGCTTTAATTAAGAAAATGATGACACTTACACTGATTATGCTAACATGTTTTAGAGCATGTTCTACTTTCCGTAAGAGATTTCTCTGGTAATGCATTTCTCTTTCTATTACCAAACATGATTAATGTGCCACATAGTGTTAACTGTGCTCTTTCCCCAAAGACATCAAATGGGAGGCAGCATGTAGAAGCTAAATTATTCGGAGAGGAGTCAGTGATTGATTTAAATATAAAAGGATTAATTGGTCCCTGAACCAGACTATTAAACTGTACTGTGATCTTGACTGAAAGTGGGAGAATTACAAGTGCATTGCATAGAATAAATTAATACATTTTTCATGGCTTTAATCCTTTTTTCTGTATTGCTTATTGTGGTTTTATGTACTGTACTCTATTGTGTGCTTAATTGATGCATAGGGGATTCAGCGTATAATGATTAAAAGGGGAGAGGGATGGAACCATCCATTGAGTTTTAAGGTGGTAATTCTTCCAGGGTCGCTGAAAGTATCTCCAGGGAAAGACTATTTCTAAGAACTCTTACCAGTGATAACCCCAGGCATAGGAGTTGTTACTGAATAAAAAATTTAAAAGTTTACTTTCTGTGAGTACATTGTTCAAGATGGACTTTGGCTAACAGGGTAAATGAGCTTCCCTGGTAGCTCAGATGGTAAAGAATCTGTCTGCAATTTAGGAGACCAGGGTTTGATCCCTGGGTCGAAAAGATCCCCTGGAGAAGGAAATGGCAGCCCACTCCAGTGTTCTTGCCTAGAGAATTCCGTGGACAGAGGAGCCTGGCGAGCTACAGTCTATGGGGTCACAGAGTTGGACATGGCCGAGCGACTAACACAGCTGCAACAGGGTAAATACAACCCTTTATCCTTGGGAGAATTGAACTGAGATGTCAGCTTTTGAGGGTAAGCAGTGTAATGGCACTATCGCCAGTGAAAGTTTTCCTTATTTTGTATAACTTTCTATTCAACTGATACTGATTTTTCTCATTCTGATTCACAAGCTGATACTTCAGTCTGACAGGATGCTGTTCTTGAAGGTTATTGCATCAGCCTCATGTCTCCTTTCCAGGGAGAATAAATCTGTGTTTATTCACCTCTGTTATAATGCTTCTTTAATAAATAGGTATTCATGTAAGCTCTGCTTTCAAAAAGTAATCCTGGTAACAAAAGGAGAGCAGAACAGTTTGGTTTGGCTGACTGGATTGAGAATTCATAGGGGTTTGGCGTTAACATGTACATACCACTATATATAAAATACATAAACAACAAGGGCCTACTGTCTAGCACAGGGAACTGTACTGTATTCAGGATCTTGTAATAGCCTATAATGGAAAAGAATTTGAAAAAGAAACATATGTAGCTGGACCACTTTGCTGTATACCTAAAACTAACACAACATTGTAAATCAACTATACTTGAGTTAAAAAATTTTTCTTTAAAGTTTGTATTTATGACTTCACTAGCAGTATACATTTCAAGCTTCAGGAATGGTGTCTTCGAGATACTTCTCTTTACCCTGTCTCAATACATGTTTCTCTTATAATTTGATGTACTTTGCCTTTCGGTATTCTGCTTCTGAGTAATCATCCCATATGGGATATTTTAAAATAGGCACAACTTACCTGAGAATCAAATTGTAGAATTATCAGAATCTGAGGATTGAAGGCACCATTGAAGATCATCCTTTCCCTTTTCAATATGCTTGAATTTCCTCCACCACACCCTTAGGTACAGCAGACATAATGGTGAAAGTCGCTCAGTTGTGTCCGACTCTTTGCAACCCTATAGAATAGTCCGTGGAGTTTTCCAGGCCAGAATACTGGAGTGGGTAGCCTTTCCCTTCTCCAGGGGATCTTCCCAACCCAGGGATCGAACCCAGGTCTCCTGCATTGAAGGCAGATTCTTCACCATCTGAGCCACCAGGGAAGCAAACATATTACCCTTCTTGTAAGCCATTTTTTATTTAAAAAACCCAGTTAGAAAGTCTTCATATTGAATTGAAATCTATTTTTCTGTAGTCTTTATCAACGGTGCTTGACCACTGTACCTGAGTTCTCTGGTATACCATGAAATTTTGACCAGTGTGTGAAATTGATATTTGCCACAATTGAGGATAGCACATACTGTTGAAGCAATCATTATAAAATATCATATTAAACAAAATAGGTTTCATAACATTTTATGCTTAACTGTGGCTTGTGTTTCATTGTATCTCTTCCTTAGGTTGTCTTATCTATTTGTTAAATATCTCCATTTCCTTCAATTATTATTATGTTGGGTGGTTTTAAGTGCTTTTGGTTATTCTCTTTTGAGTGTGCTCCAGTTACTTAATATTCTTTTAAAATGTGGCATCCAGAATTAAACTGAACATTCTATTTACCGATTTATTATCTTTTCAGTTCTGGAAATCAGAAGTCTGAAACAGGTCTCACTAGACTAAAACCAAGATGTTGGCATGGTTGAATTCCTTTTTGATTTGCCTTCGGGGCAAATCTGTTTCTTTGCATTTTCCAGCCTCAGAGGCTGCCCACATTCCTTGGTTTGTGAGTCCCTTCTGCTGTCAAAGCCAGCGGTGGCTTGTTGGGTCTTTCTGACCTTGACTCTTCTGCCTCTTTGAACAATAAATTAAAGACTCTTGTAATTACATTGGGCCCACTGGATAATCCAAGATAATCTCCCTATTTTAAGGCTATTTGATTAGTAACCTTAATCATCTGTAGCCTTAATTCCCCCTGGCTGTATAGCATAACATAGTCACAGGTACTGGAGATTAGAACACAAGCATATTTGGGAAATCATTATTCTATTTATCATAGTCAATAAGATAAATACTCATGCTTTTACAACTCATTTAACCTGATGAGGTCCAGAATGTTAACATTTTGCTATATATCTTTCATATTTCATGTGTATAACTTTTTATTGATGTATATAATATACAGTACAAAAAGTACATATATCGTAAGTGTATAAAGCTCAGTGAGTCTTTCCAAATTGAGTTCATACAGTCCATGGGGTTGCAAAGAGTCGGACATGACTGAGCAACCTAACACACATGCGCGCACGTGTGCACACGCACACACGCACGCACACACACCCCTGTTCCTGCACAAGAAATAGATGTTACTAGCAGCCCGAAAACCTCCCTCATTCTCCTTTCCAGGCACTGCCTCTCCCCTCCAAGCATGAGCACTTGTTCCAGCGGTTTAGTGTGTCTTCACATTTCATATAAATAGAATCCTACGTAGGTATCTTTTTGTTTCTGTCTTCTCTTGGTCACCGTTGTTTTAGTTATTCAGGTTGTATGTGCAGTCGTAGATCACTTATTCTGATTGCCGTAGAGTACTCCATTGTGTGACTGTGCCCGGGTTGATTTATCTCTTCTATTCTTGATGGGAGTTTAGGTAGTTTCCAGTCCTGATATATGTTTAAAGTCAGTAAATAATACTGTGTCAAAGTCATTCAGTGAGAGAGTGCTAGCTGTGATGGAGTCTTGTGTTTTGAGTGGGTGACCCTGCCTGATCTATAGAAAAACGATAACACATTTCTCCCTCACTTTTATTAGCATAATGAAAGGGGAAAATTACTTTCAATGGAAATCTCCAAATTTAATGTAAAATAGGTTGTGTGATTACTTCATTTATTGTTACTTAATATCGTGATGTTAGATTCTAGGTGTGATTACTAAATAGAAAAACTTGATATTCAGATGATAATTTGAATCAAATAGTATTTTATAACTTCATTATTTGTTTTCAGTTAATTTTATTACTAAACCTAGTAATCTTTTTTTAAAGGCGATTTTGAAAGGAGAAAATTTAAATGGATTAGTTTGATTCAGTTAAATTCATTAAACCCTAAATTGGAGTGAGTATGTGCAGGCGGAGTATGGGGGAGCGTCTCTCATCAAAACAAACAAAAATTAAGAAAAGTACACTATAGCTTTCTATTTTCTCTTCACCTATTGTTTGGAGAAAGATCATTAAAACATGCCTCACATACTGTCTTACTAAAAACACGGTAGCCTTTCCCCCACTCCTCCCACCCCCCCATGAAAGAACCTGAGGATGTCAGAATAGAAGTTGACTTGCGTTACTTCTTCTGTATCTGGACTCTTTCAAACTCAGACCTGTGTGCTTCCACTCATCCCCTTGGCTTTAACTGCTGTCGTTAAGGAACATCTTTCACATGTGATATCTCGATCTTACCTCCTTCCTTATTGATGCATCCACCTTCCTTCATAGTGTGCCTGTCTACATGTGCTGTTGGCCGCATTTTTGAAATAGATTTTAAATCCATGTCCCCCTAAGTCTTCACTGCTGCCAACCTACTCTCAACCATGCCTTTCTCTAAACCAGCCTTCAGCTGGTCTTCCTGTATCTCCTTCATAACCAATTATCAAGAAAGTAACTAAAAGTGATCCTTTCGAAATATAAATGAGACCATGGTAATTCCTTTGCTTAAAATCCTGCAGGGTTTATCAGTGTATTTAGAATAAAATCCATGCCCCTTCTCAGTATTGAAAGCTTTACATGATCCAGCCCCTGCTCACCTATTTGATCTCATTTTGTACTTACCTCCAAGGTGGTGGTAAAGAACCCTGCCAATGCAGATGTAAGAAATGCAGGTTTGATCCCTGAGTTGGGAAGATCCCCTGGAGGAGAGCATAGCAACCCACTCCAGTATTCTTGCCTGGAGGATTCCATGGACAGAGGAGCCTGACAGGCTACAGTCCGTAGGGTCACAAAGAGTGTCGGACCCGACTAAAGTGACTTAGCACACAGCAAGCCATTCTGTTCCCCGAATACAGTAAACTTGTTTCTGTACTTCTGGCTTTTGTATGACCATCTACTTAAACTTCTCTCTGTCTTGTCTCACCAGGGCTGACTTCTCATTTGCCTTTCTTCAAAGGAGACCCCTCCCTTACCCACTGCGGCCTCCCATCTAACGCGTCGTCACTGCGGCCTCCCATCTAACGCGTCGTCGCTTCTCCCCTTCCTCAGTCCACTGCCACTGTTAAACACAGCCATCTTATTTTGCTTTCTTTGTGGCTTTTTGTCTCAAAATTATCTTTTAAAAAAACTTTTAAACTCTCTGATTGCCCTAGCTTCTAGGATTTCAGCTCTGTGGGAGTCAGGACTATAGGCCTTCTTCACTGTGGTACACCTGGCATTTTTGAGCAATGCTTGTGTATTTGTAGAATTAACAAATAAACCAAAAGTTGCCTGAGCAAATGATTCTTGATAATGAAAGGAGATTCTGTATCAGAATTTTTTTTTCCCCTAAACCTTTTGCAAATTGGTACTCTAAAAAAAAAAGGAAGAAACATCCATAATTTTAAGCATTCAGATTTTTGATGATGACCAGATACTGAATGTATATCACTGTCATTAAATAACTGCTTATGTAGCTACTGTATATAGTAGACTAGTTTGAAGAATGAATACTACTGGGTGTCTGGAGTATACACTAACTTTTTAGGTGCTCCATCCATCACCTGAAGGATCTTGTGTTTTCTGTTGCTCTTAAGTGAGATGCTAATGTCATCCTTATTTACAGCAACTAACGACTCTGTTAATTCCAATATCTACTTTTCTTTGTATATCATCACTGCTGAATTTTTAGGAGAAATTGTTTTCAACTGTTAAGAATCAAAGTTAATTCTGTTTGGAATTTGTTAAACATATCACACAACTTGTAGCTCTCTTTGACTTCATAGTCTTAACTAGATTGAAAGAAAAATGTAGAAGCATCTTATGTTTATTTTTGTTGGTTCTAGCCAGCAGATTTATTTTTCTTGTGTTAGGGATAGGGGAGTTGGGATGGCAAGCAGTGCTGGTGATTAAAGGCTGCACTGTGTTTTGATTAAAGAAAAGGAAAACGTAGCTTCTGGTGTAGGCCTGTGGCATGGGAAGAGTATGGAGGATAAATTCTTGCTGATAACAGCATTCTACCAAGTAAGTGTCAGCTCCAATTTTATTTTCCTTTAGCTGGGAAATCTGTGACCTCCTTTGAGTACTGGTGAGTGAGACATTTTGCAGCAGTGCTGATTATAAAAGACTCTGCTCTCTGGTTGGTTAATGCCAAATGTTGGAAAGCCTTTAAAGAACTTGCCAAGCCACATTGAGTGTCAGCTGCTAGATGTGAGTTAGAGCGATATAAGAAGTTAGATGTTTCTCTTGTTTTATTTATCGTAGACAATGTCTTTAAAATATGACTAAAACTGTCATTGTAAGTAGAGACATAAAATAATTTCATCATACTGTTTCTTTATGTATTAGCTCCTGTTACATACATACTATAACTTAACTCTGTAGTACTATCAGTTCCTTAAATAGAATTGGGGTATGAGAGAGAAGCAAAATCTCAACGTGGATCCTTGTCTCTTTTACCTGCCTCATCTTGTTCTGGAAGTATTTAAGGTAGTTTGCATATGATCATTGTAATGAGGCAGGAAAAACTAGTGAGGGTTGATACTCGTAAGTGATGAAAAGTGTAGTAATGGAGTATGGAAAAATGACACTCTGTGACAGCAGAAAGGCTGTATACCTGGCTGCTGCTGTTGCTGTTGAGTCGCTAAGTCATGTCAGACTTTTTGTGACCCCAGGGACTGTAGCCCACCAGGCTCCTCTGTCCATTGACTTTCCCAGGCAAGAATACTGGAGAGGCTTGTCATTTCCTTCTCCAGGGGATCTTCCTGACCCAGGGGCCAAATCCGAGTCTCCTGCTTGGCAGGCAGATTTCTTTACCACTGAGCCACCTGGGAAGCCCTGTTTGCCTAGCACTTATTCATTAATAATTTTCTTTCTATTTTTATCCTCTCTCTCTCTTTTTTTTTGGTTTTTTTGTTTGATCACATAGGTAAAGTCGTACTTGCTGTTGTTCACCTGATGAATGGCATAGTGGAATTCCCATCTGCTTTATGCTTTCTGGCAGGTCGTTTCTCCCACTGTGAGCTGCTTGTGGGAATCTAGACAGATGTCAGAGGTCTGTCCCTATGTTTCTTTCAAGCTGGCAAGAACTCCACCATGTCTGCCACTCAGGCTCCTCCTCCAGCAGCAGAATCTGTCATAGTGGTTGGACGTTTGTGTAAAATATAAGCAAACAGTCACTGATTTTAAGAGGTACCATTCACATGTATTTTGTACTTTGGGAAGAAATAGCATTTCAGTTTAGCAGTAAGGAGCAACAGAGAAAGGCTGGTTTATGATCTCAGATATATATATATATATATATATATATA
>NW_011495054.1:2248390-2306332 GCF_000754665.1 Bison bison bison
ATATATGTCTTAGCTATTTTAGTGTCAGTTCAGCCTTTTTCTTAGCAATATATAATGCCTAATTGGTATCAATATTTAATGAGAAAAATGGTAGAAAATCTCTATGGTTCCCTATACCTTTCCATTACTCTACCTTCCCCCCTTCCCCCACTTTGTTACTGTCTTTTAAAGTAACGAAAAAATGGATTAAAGGTTTTGTTTTATACTTAATAAAACAGAAAAGAATCCAAGCGTGTCTTAAAGTGAGCAGTAAAAGTGCTGTAGTAGTTATGAGTTCCCTAGTATAAATGTCACTTTCATCTGTATTCTCTGCCAGGCACACTCCCATTGAATTTTCCAAGGGTTGTCCAGTGATTGAGACTAGATAATCTGGCTTAGTTTAGTAACCTCAAGAGAGAGTTTAAATAAGACCGCTTTCGTAAGTCTCCTCAAATATGGTGTATACCAGCTTCTTCAAGCACACTTCACTGACTAGAGTAACTGTTATGTCAATTTTGGCATCTTGAAAATTACTTTATCTAGTTTGTACCATCAGGATGAGAACCTGTCACACTCTTCCTGCCTTTGGATCAAAGACATACTGAGTCAGAGCCTGCACACTGTCATTTGCTCCTAGTGAGGCACCCAGGGAGGAACATTCAGTCTTGTAGACCACTGGGCCACTGTTTTTGCATCAGTGCAAGAGGTGCTGCTGCTCTGTTACCACTGCAAGACCAGGAGCAGTACCTTGTGATGGGGAAGAATTACTGCACCACTCCCGTGCTGAATTTACTGCCAAGGACCAACTGGGCTTTGAGGTTTGGCAGGGTAGAAGGGAATGGTCATAGAGCTCACTGATTTAATTTCTCATGTGCATGTGTGTATGTTTATAAATTTATGCACATGTGTATGTATTACATGCATATATATACCTGTGCATCACAAATGTATATACCTTTGTGAAGAAAAATTGTTCATTGAGGCAATTTTGTATTCAAACAATTTAATTGATTAACTATTTTTTAGCAGGGTGATTATTCATAATGTTGTACTTGATAATTTAACAGTTATAATGCAAGTACTCCTGTTTTTTGTTATTTAAATTATGTGCCATTAACTTTTCAGGACATTTTCATTGCCTTTGTAATCAGGTTTAACTTCTAATTTGAAGGGAAGATACATGAAATGGTGAAAGGATCTCAGGATTTTATAAAATAATTTGATCAACTCTTATTTGAATATTATAGTGTCACCATCTTGTAAAAAGGAGATGAAAGTTAAGAACTGTTCAATAAGAGAAAGGTCAGTATGCCAATGAGCAAAGGATTCACCATAGTCTTTGTGAAGGCTGACAAAGTAAATGGTATATTTTTAAGAAAAGAAAATGATAAAGTAACATTAGCAAACTATTCCCAAATGAGGATCTATAGAGTGAGGCAAATTACCTCTTGCAAGAGATTTGGTTAATGACAACTTGGAAAATTTTAAGATAATAAGTTCATAACACAAAAAGCATTTAGGTGAAATTATCTAAATGCATTCTGCATTGTGAATCTGTTATCAAAACACTTTTACACCCTGAAAAGAACAGGAGTTTATTAATATTCATAATGCATTTTGAAAGCACATGTAATACTTGCATTCTGAAAACTCAGTGTAAGAAGTGAAAAAAAAAATTGTTCTTAAGATTTAGAATATTCTAAGAGTAAAATGATCTGGAAAATAGTTCTTCCTTTTTTGCATTTTTGCAAGTCTTTTCTCAACAACACAGATGCAACCTACACCAATCCCTTATATTTGCCAAGTAAACAGTTTTTAAAGTTACTTGTTTTCCTGTCATTGGAAATTACATTCCCCTCCTATTAATAATAATTAATCTTCCCACTTAAAAAATATTCATTGTGCACATCAGTTTTTCTTGTTCTCCTCATGATGGAACTTGCTAAAAGAAAAGTACTCTTTGGTTATGACTAAAACTGCATTTAGCCGTGCAATGACTACTAAGTCTTATATGTCTAGGTGCTGAGGATTCAGAGGACAGTGGGAAAGACATGGTTCCTCCTTTTGGGGACCTTATTTTATGATGAGGGAGACCATCAAAATAACCAATTGCAAATTACGACAAAGTCTTGTGAAAGAAATAAGGTGGATGATGGAATCATTGGATGGGTTTCCCCAGTGGCTTAGCAGTAAAGAATCGCCTGTAGTGCAGGAGACATGGGCTTGATCCCTGGGTCTAGAAGATCCTCTGAAGGAGGGAATGGCATCTCACTCCAGAATTCTTGCCTGAAGCATCATGTAATGATGCTGGCCCTTTCTTGAGAACTCTAACATTCAAGTACACAATTTTAACTGAGGGCATCCTACCAGAATTTCTTAGTCTTCAAATTTCTATTCCCTTTTAAAGTTTTTTGGTGCTTTGCTTAAAAAAACATAAAATAACCCAAGGGCTGATTCAGGTCTTATTTCTACATGGCTAAGTCCAGCATAGTGTTTGATACAAGATAGATAGATGTGCTTAGTAAATACTTGTTAATTAAGTGAGTTCTTTTGATAATATGGGTGCCAAACAAGAGGTAAATACTCTTAGTGGCAGAGAATAAAGAGGTCTCTGTGAAAAGAGCTTATATGAGAAGGCCTTTGTATGCTGCTGCTGCTAAGTCACTTCAGTCGTGTCCGACTCTGTGTGATCCCACAGACGGCAGCCACCAGGCTCCCCTGTCCCTGGGATTCTCCAGGCAAGAACACTGGAGTGGGTAGGCCTTTGTAGAAGGCCATGTAAAAGAACTTATATGGAAAAAGTAGAAGTGATATTGGACTCTGAAAGATGGGATTTAAGGAGAGTGACAGAGTAGGACATAATGTGGAATTACAGAAATGTAGGTGAGGTGTGCAAAATATACACTGTCTTGGGTCCCAGTGAGAGTCATACCATGTTATACTCCACAGCTGTCGGTGATACCCCCAAGCAGGTTCCCTTTAGAAGACCAGATGGAGAGATTGTCAGAGATTCTCAAGACCAGGGGTAGGTTTCCCGTAATGTATTCTTGACTGGAAAATCACAGATTTTTTGTGTTTTTTTTTTCCCTTTCCCCCTTTCCCTCTTGTTCTTCTCTGTCTCATGACTCAGAATTCCATGGTTATTTCAGACTCTCCAAATAAAATGCCAGAAAATTTTAGAGGAAAGGTACAAAGTATCACAAACGCAAGTGATTAATGCAGCATCTTCCCATTCCAAGCACCATGTTAAGCGTGGGAATACAAAATGATAGATAGAACTTGACTTTTGTCCTCAAAAAAGTCAGTCAGGTGCACTAAACGTAAAACTTTACGAGCATTGAGAAGCTTTGGCCGAGATATATACAGAGTAGTTTGGGTGCATTTTGCCAATTCTGGAACTTTTAAAGATGATTTCTTGGAAAAGATGAGAAGGAATTAGGTGATGAAGGATGGGAGAAGTTTATTCTAGACGAAAGAAAAGCATGCACAGCAGCAGAGGTGTAGGAAGCAGCAGAGCCTTTGCAGTAAGCGTCTAGTCTTGACGCCACGTGGTCAATGCCTCAGGGGTGCTTCCTCCTTTTGGTTTTCAGGACTGTGTGATGGTACCCCTCCCTCTTTGCTGCATAGGCATCTGTCCACTTCCCTTCCTCAAATCAGTTGGCTTAGTGGTTTGTCTTCTTTTAATGTGCTCACAGAACAAGTTTCATTTTGTTAATCATTTCTGTTACCTCTCTTCTCCCCCCACCTCTAGTTTTTGTGTTTTTGTCATTATTTTCAGCCTTCTGGTTTCATTGAGTTGACTTGTTTTTTGTTGTTGCCCCTTTCAGCTTCTTGATTTGAAGGCTTATCTCATTTATTTTAAGACCCTCTTTTAGGCATCTGAGGATATAAATTACTCTCTAAGCACTGTATC
The DNA here is from genome assembly GCF_000754665.1 of Bison bison bison. NCBI lineage: Eukaryota > Metazoa > Chordata > Mammalia > Artiodactyla > Bovidae > Bison > Bison bison. The sequence goes on from NW_011495054.1 coordinate 2,252,283, forward strand.
TCTCTGATTTTGACATGTATTACTTTTGCTGTCATTCAGTTTTAAACATTTTGTGATTTCCATTGTGATTTCCTCTGTAACCCATGATTTATTTAGGGAGTGCGTATTCAAGTTTCCAAACAAAGGGATTTTATTTTAACCTTAAAAAAAAAAAAAGCAAAAACTGTTGATTTCTAACTAAATTGCACTATGATTAAAGAATGTATAGTCTGTGTGATATAAATTCTTTGAAACTTTGGATTTGTCTTGTGTCCTAGTTCCCAGTCCTTTTTTGTACATCTTCTATGTGTCCCTGGAAAAGAACAGATTATTTATTTCTTAAAAGCCAACATACATACTTGTTTATATATTTTTGTCTTTTTTTTGGTATTCTAAGTAATTTGCTTATTAAATACTGAAAAAAGTATATTGAAATACTTATCAATTAAAGATATGTCAGCTTCTCCTTGTAATTCTGCCATTTTTTCTTTATATATTTCTAAGTTATATTGTGTACCATATGGCTGTGTACATGCACACTCAAGATTGTTTAAATTTCTTAGTGAATTTCTCTGTTCATTATTCTGTAATGATGAACCTAAGTTTTTAAAATGTACTGTTTATTACTATCTCTATACCAGCTTTATTTTTATTTGTATTCGCCTGCAATATCATTTTCTACTTTTTTTTGTTCAGTTCAGTTGCTCAGTTGTGTCCAACTCTTTGCGACCCCATGAACCACAGCACACCAGGCTTCCCTGTCCATCACCAACTCCTGGAGTTTACCCAAACTCAGCTCCATTGAGTCAGTGATGCCATCCAAGCATCTCATCCTCTGTTGTCCCCTTCTCCTCCTGCCCTCAATCTTTCCCAGCATCAGGGTCTTTTCAAATGAGTCAGCTCTTTGCATCAGGTGGCCAAAGTATTGGAGTATCAGCTTCAGCATCAGTCTTTCCGGTGAACACCCAGGACTGATCTCCTTTAGGATGGACTGGTTGGATCTCCTTGCAGTCCGAGGGACTCTCAAGAGTCTTCTCCAACACCACAGTTCAAAAGCATCAATTCTTCGGCTCTCAGCTTTCTTTATTCTCACATCCATACATGACTACTGGAAAAACGATAACCTTGACTAGACAGACCTTTTTTGGCAAAGTAATGTCTCTGCTTTTTAACATGCTGTCTAGGGTGGTCATGACTTTCCTTCCAAGGAGTAAGTGTCTTTTAATTTCATGGCTGTAATCACCATCTGCAGTGATTTTGGAGCCCAAAAACATAAAGTCAGCCACTGTTTCCACTGTTTCCCCATCTATTTGCCATGAAGTGACAGGACCGGATGCCATAATCTTCGTTTTTTGAATGTTGAGCTTTAAGCCAGCTTTTCACTCTCCTCTTTCACTTTCATCAGGAGGCTCTTTAGATCTTCTTCACTTTCTGCCATAAGGGTGGTGTCATCTAAATATCTGAGGTTATTGATATTTCTCCCAGCAATCTTGATTCCAGCTTGTGCTTCTTCCAGCCCAGCGTTTCTCTTGATGTACTCTGCATAGAAGTTAAATAAGCAGGGTGACAATATACAGCCTTGATGTACTTCCTTTTCCTTTTTGGAACCAGTCTGTTGTTCCATGTCCAGTTCTAACTGTTGCTTCCTGACCTGCATACAGGTTTCTCAAGAGGCAGATCAGGTGGTCTGGTATTCCCATCTCTTTCAGAATTTTCCACAGTTTATTGTGATCCACACAGTCCAAGGCTTTGGCATAGTCAATAAAGCAGAAATAGATGTTTTTCTGGAACTCTCTGGCTTTTTCGACGATCCAGCAGATGTTGGCAGTTTGATCTCTGGTTCCTCTGCCTTTTCTAAAACCAGCTTGAACGTCTGGAAGTTCACGGTTCACGTATTGCTGAAGCCTGGCTTGGAGAATTTTGAGCATTACTTTACTAGCATGTGAGATGAGTGCAATTGTGTGGTAGTTTGAGCATTCTTTGGCGTTGCCTTTCTTTGAGATTGGAGTGAAAACTGACCTTTTCCAGTCCTGTGGCCACTGCTGAGTTTTCCAACTTTGGTGGCTTATTGAGTGCAACACTTTAACAGCATCATCATTTAGGATTTGAAATCGCTCAACTGGAATTCCACCACTTCCACTAACTTTGTTCATAGTGATGCATCCTAAGGCCCACTTGACTTCGTATTCCAGGATGTCTGGCTCTAGGTGAGTGATCACACCATCGTGATTATCTGGGTCGTGAAGATCTTTTTTGTACAGTTCTTCTGTGTATTCTTGCCACCCCTCCTTACTATCTTCTGCTTCTGTTAGGTCCGTACCATTTCTGTCCTTTATTGAGCGAGCCCATCTTTTCATGAAATGTTCCCTTGGTATCTCATTTTCTGGAAGAAATCTCTAGTCTTTCCCATTCTATTGTTTTCCTGTATTCTTTGCATTGATCACTGAGGAAGGCTTTCTTATCTCTCCTTGCTGTTCTTTGGAACTCTGCATTCAAACAGGTATATCTTTCCTTTTCTCCTTTGCTTTTTGCTTCTCTTCTTTTCACAGCTATTTGTAAGCCCTCCTCAGACAGCCATTTTGCTTTTTTGCGTTTCTTTTTCTTAGGGATGGTCTTGATCTCTGTCTCCTGTACAGTGTCACAAACCTCTGTCCATAGTTCATCAGGCACTCTCTCTATCATCAGATCTAGTCCCTTAAATCTATTTCTCACTTCCACTGTATAATCAGAAGGGATTTGATTTAGGTCATACCTGAATGGTCTAGTGGTTTTCCCCACTTCCTTCAATTTAAGTCTGAATTTGGCAATAAGGAGTTCATGATCTGAGCCACAGTCAGCTCCCGGTCTTGTTTTTGCTGACTATATAGAGCTTCTCCATCTTTGGCTGCAAAGACTATAATCAGTCTGATTTTGGTGTTGACCATCTGGTGAGGTCCATGGGTGTGGTTTAATTTTGCATGTCTGGTGTAAGTATTACGTAGATGGATTTAGTATTTTTCAGCCATTCAGATGATCTTTATCTTTTTGATAGTGAATAAATTATACCTGTATTTCCAAATTCACCTTACAGTTGTCGTCTTCATAACACCAGAGTTATTTATAGATTGGTTATTTAGTGATATCAGTAGTAATGCTACTATTATACTAATCATTTTATTTACATGTTGATTATTTGACCTTAGTCAATAGAGGGAGAAAGATAAGGGAGTCCTAACAGAGTAGCGTGCTGTAGTGAAGAGCAGGTAAAGCTGTGGAAATCAAGACTACTCCTGAGTGGCAGAGAGTATAGGAGTCCCTTCACAGAGAAAAGGAAAGCTGTAGTCCTCTAGCGTTCTGGGGGAGAGTGAGGTGAGTGCAGCAGCGGACAGGTGTATGGTGAAAAGGAGAGGAAGGATCCCTAAATTTCAAGTCTAATTCCAGCTATGCTTCTAAGAATGGCATTTGCAGGCCATACTTTTTATCCTTATCTTCTCATCTGTAAAATGAGGAGAGTTGACTTTTATATCAGACAACCTGAATTTGGCTTTTAGGCAGGTTTGTAGATCAGGGCAATACGGTAGTTGTTATGTGTCTGCATTGTATAAAGACAGTTGACATAGTAATCTTTCAGAGTGTCCTTTGTAGACAAGAAACTGTACATGAATGGCAGCACTTGGGAGCATTTGTAACTGGAAAATTACCTGATAAAGTGACTCAGGATTCTTTCCTCAGTATAGTCTCATTCACCATTTTTAGCACTGACATGGATAAAGATATTGATGCTTACTGATTAAATATCCAGCATGTTAGATAACAGAGTCAGAATCAAAGATGATCTCAGCAGGCTTCAACTAAGAGCCAAATGTGGTGAGATGAAAGACTGGGTTCCTCTAGTTGGGCCAGCAGGCACTGCACAGGACGGGAGGCGGGGGCTTCCTTCAGATCCTGCCTCCATTACCTTCTGTGTGACCCCTGGCCCCACATTCAAAAAGTAGAAAAGAGTATTGAGAATCCTTTCTTTATTCCCTAGTCATACCACTGCATTCCCCAAAGGCAGCCAAAATTATTAGGTTTTTAAAGTGAATCCTTCCAGAGAAATTTTATGCCAGGGTAAGCAGATTGTGTGTGCATATATTTTTCTCCCCACTCTCGCATTTTTATACAGATGGGTGTATATGATTCACAGCAATTTTGTACCTTGTTTTTTTCCTCATCTTTTATGGGTTTATGTGGTAGGTTTTTATGTATCAGTATTTTCTTTTAAGTGGTTACACAGTATTATTTTGTAGGGATGTATCATAGTTTGGTCAACCAGTCCTTTACAAATGGGCATTTTGTCTGTCTGTCGTTGTTAACTATTACAGGCAATGCTGTAAGTGTTATCTGTGTAGTCTTAGAAGTGGCAAAAGCCTCCTTAGGTCATCAGTATTGTCCTCCTTGCCCTCTTGTTTCTTGTAATCTTAGGGGAAAAAAAAGAATTTTATAGCTGAAAAGGATTTATTTGCCATAAAGTTCAGTGATTCTTGAAGCATGAACCTTGAGCTAGGAGTAGCAGCAGCAGCACTGAGAATAGGATGGAAATGCAGATTCTTGGGGCTCATTCTAGACCTTCTGAATGAGAATTTCTTGGGGTGAAGGGGCAGCAATTTGTGCCAGCATCTGACTTGACATATGAGGAAGCTGTGATCAGAACAGTAAAGTAACTTACCAAACATTTTGTAGTTACTGGTGGCTTCTGTTCTATTTCCCCCATAACTTGTTGTTTTTCTTGTGTAGTTTTATCTCTTTAGAAAAAAAAAGTTTTGTTTTTAAAAGTTATCAATATAGAAAATAGGTCACTGATTGACTTCCTTCTGTTTTCATTTGTGTTTCTCTGTGTCTTTTGTGAAATGAAGTGAAGTCGCTCAGTCATGTCTGACTCTTTGCGACCCCGTGGACTGTAGCCCACAAGGCTTCCCCATCCATGGGATTCTCCAGGCAAGAACACTGGAGTGGGTTGCTATTTCCTTCTCCAGGGGATCTTCCTGGCCCAGGGATCGAACCCAGGTCTCCTGCATTGCAGGCAGACTCTTTAACCTCTGAGCCTCTTTTGGAACATAGCAAATTCAAATTGAATTCTATTTTGAGGTTTTTATCTCGATTCTTTAGATTGAGCCAACTTTTAAAAACCAAACCTTAAATTGGCTCCCCGCTATTTTTCACATGGGAAGACTTTTGGTTGTCTCAAGGGTGACCTCTGACTTCTTTTTTCAGACTTCTTTTTCCTTTCCCATCACATCCTGTCTCTCCTCCTTTTAGAATTTCTAAGCTATATCCTGTTCTTAACTACATCTATTCCTTGCCTCACATTGCCTCTCTTACTTTTTCTTTTCTCTATACTGAAATCAAACTTTCATCTGATTTCATCTTCTTTGAAGCATTTGGACTTCGAAATTGAAAAAATCAGTACACTTTAGCCTTCCCATGGCATTTTGGTTTTCTGTTTCTGTACTTGACTTTATTGTACTGATAAGCATTTATGTCAGCCTTAGTTTATACACCCCTTGAGGACATGAACCATATTTTATTCATTGTCACTATTCAGACTTCTTGTACCATTCTGACTTCCTGATTGATAGACAAAGGTAGGTTGTGTTTGTGTTCATGCACAGTTGGGATTTGGTAGAAGAGCAAGCGCGCTCTGGGCTGTACTCAGAATCTGTAACTCTCACCAGTGGCCTTATTACTATTCGGATGACTGCTTGGGTTAATAAGCATGAGAGGGATATGTCAGATCCTCCTTCTCTACTGGATTTTACAAACGAAAACGACCAGTCCACAGTCAGTTGATGCGTATGTTGGTGTTTTACATGCCCGGAATAATGTTGTGCTTGGGGGATGCTATGTGTTCAGTGTCGTTTCCTTAAATGAAGGACAGCACATGTTGACACTCCTGTATATTTGTATACATTTAAATTACATGCATTGTTTCCTCTTTGTGAACTTGAAACTTAGACATAAGGTGCTAAGGAGAAGTTTCAGTTTATTATCTTACGATTACTCTGTTGTGCTAAATACCCAAATATCAAGTCTAGGTGTGTCTGTCCTATTGAGGAAGCTGCACATTTGAGTAAAACACAAAATTTTCTCAGATCATTGCAACGTACTTGTCAAGGAAGACTATATTAATATATGCTTCCCTGTAGGAATAGAGTGAAAATGTTGTCATTTTTATTTCAGTTTTCCAAAATCATTATAATTTTATACTTAAATTTTAATTTTACGAGTGGTACTCAAAATATACTTTATAATATTTTAGAGAACTTTTGAAAAAAAGGAAATCTTGGAAGATGAGTTTTCAAATGGTGGTTGCTTAGAATATAGTGATTTTGGTTCATCAGGCAAATGTTCTTATAAGCTGTCTTGAGAAATGGAGATGTTATGGGTGACTTAAGGCCAAAGTTAACGACTTTGAAAGAATGTGCCACTATAGTAATTTTGAAATTATTTTTCTCCAAGACACATCATTTTTTCAATTTTTAGCAAATTGTGTGGAAAATGGAGAAGTGGAATGCTTTAATAAAATTTTGTGATCAGAGGTAAATTGTGAAAATTAAATATAATCAATCACCAGTCCATTTAGAAACATATTATCTTAGCAGTTGTATATTGGAAATTTACATATAGTAGTGTTCTTAATTGCTATCTTTAGATCAATAAGTTTAATAACCTTATTGTAATGGTATAAGATTGTAAACTTGATCTTACTGTTATGTCATACCAAACACAAGCAAAACTACTTTGTCATCGTTCCTAGTCACTTAAAAGCCAGTTCAGATAGTAACACACAAGAAGGTAGAAAAACGTGTTCTTTTCCTGTCCTTGGGAGCTTATAGTTGGAGAATCTGTGCAAAGGAAGCAGAAAGCGTTCTACACAGTCATTTCCAGTTTTGCAGTGAGACCTAACTTTCTATTTATCTGGCATCTTTAATTACCGTTGTTATTTGTCCACAGCGATGGAAAGTTTGTGCTTGTTAATACCATCTAGGGCAGGCTCGATAAAGTAAAGCTGTGTCCCGTCTGTGTTTCTGTGTCTAGCACCTATTTATTTCCCACCAAAATGTAGAGCTGAGTTTCTCATTTTGTCTTTTTCTAGTGAGCATTTGTCCTGTGCGTTCACATTCTTTCTTCACGGGGAAAGTAATGTATGCACAAGTGTGGAGATTGCCCAACACCAGCCAATTTATTTGATCAATGAGGAGCATATCCACATGGCTCAGTCTTCACCTGCACCATTTCAAGGTAAGTAAACAATGATGTTCCTCCTCTCCACCACTCCCTACCTGGTGGATAGCCACCTTGCCCAGTGAAGTTTCATGGAATGAGGTAGTATCTGAAATGGACGTGTTGAGCTAAGCAGGAAGGGTTAGTTTCTGAAGAAGAAAGGGAAGACCACAAGTAAGTGATGATAGCTTGCTCATTTTTTTACTGAAAGCTTCCCTCAGCTACAACATGGTCTTAAGTGTGTTGAAGAATAAAGTGTGGAGGATTTCCTGAAGATCAAAAATCTTATAAGTTAAAGGTTTTCCTTGTTTTCTTTGTCCTATGGTTTTAGGACTGTAATGACTAACAGAGAGTTACTATTAAGCTTTGTACTCTTTGAAATTCTAACCAAAATCAAATTCCTGGAGTTGTATAGTCTGTAGTTTCTTTATTAATACCTTATTTTCTTTTAATTTTAGACTGCGTTGGTTGTAGATATTTGGTTGTAATTTAACTTACATTCATATTTTCATGAATGCTCAACTAATTACCTAGATATCACCAAAATAACATGTTTCTTTTTTTCTAGCTATATATTCTAAAGCTTTGGTTTTGTCTTTGGAATTCATAATTTTCTATAAATAACTGTTTTTAAATGTTATAATATTAAATTGAACCATATAGAAACTTTTTTTTTTTAGTTTAATCTTATCAATTCTAGAGATGCCTGGTTGAAATAGCCTTAGTATATCACAAAATGTAATTTAAAAAATATTTTTAATAAAATTGACTAAAGTATTTATATAATAGTCAAATGAGTGTTTAGCCTCCATATTATTTATATTGGTTTTTGGTTTATACAAATGATTGTAAGTTAATTTGATGAAATCAGCTTTTTCTTGCCCTAAAGATTGTTAAGCCTTTTTTTTTTTTTTAAGGTAAAAAAGAACATTGAACCTCATGTAATTTTGTCCTGATTATTGGCTGCATTTTCCTCCATCTAGCAACACATTTTAAACTGTGTACTTTATTATTCTGTAGTTTTTTGGATGTTTTATGTATGAACTGCTATATTATTCAAAACAGCCTAGTTCTCAAACTGTACACTTGAGTTGTACAATATGCTCATTTTGTGGATTGTCAGGATTATTTAAACACTATGTTTCCTTGACTCTGAAAGTGCTGAGGATCATCTGACTTTAGATTTTGTGGAGCAAAATAAAAGCATTTACTTTAAGTAACAAAAGGAATTACTAGTCATGAGAAAAGATGACTAAGCTTCTAAGTTGGGAAAGATAATACTGGCCATACTTGGTCCCTGTAGACTACTTACTTTAAATATTACTGGTTTGTTACTAATATCTCGAATCATGGAAGACTTTGTGGGGCATTATCCTGCTTATTTCCCATTATTGGTGTAGAGAAGTTACATTCTTAGGGCAGGTGTTGGTATATAGACAATTATAGTGAACATAATCATATTGATGTGGGGATTTCTTAGAAGTGTTAAAACAGGAAAATTGCCCTTGATTAGCTGTGTTGCTTAGATCAGTATTTCTCCATTTGTATCCATACAGAGTAGCAGAAGGCAACACGAAATATGTGATGTCTTTAACCATCTCTGTCTTGATTGATGTGACGTATCATCCAGCAGTTAAGAAAAAAACTGTCTCCCAAAAGGACCTCCCAGTTAATGCTTATGCTGAGATTTGTTTTTATAAATCAGAATTAAGGAAAAGTGACTTTTATCCCTAGAAAAGTGTTATTTGAAATGTCGAAATACTCACTGTGAGAATAAGAACTGAGTTATACAGTGTTATGTTAACTGCATTTTTGTGTCTAGCTCAGTGAAAATGACATCAAGGTCAAACAGTGAAAGAGTAAGAGAAAAGGACTTTTTAAGTCCTTTACTTTACGTAAAATAAATTTTATTTTTAGAGTTGTTTAATCAGCAGACCTCTAAAATAGTTGTAACTGAAATTATACATAACATTATGTTTCAGATTTGGTACATTAAGACTTTTCTGCCAATAGACGTTTTATTTATGTATTATTTTTAAATTACCTCAAATATTAGGAAGTCTCAGGAAATCATAGGGAGAGCATTCAAGTCCCAGGCTGGTTTCAGGATATATGTATTGAATGGTCTTCTGTCATGGAAGATTCAGTATTCACACTGTATGAGCTATTACCAAATTGATGTTTATATGCTTTAATGTATAGATAGGTAATATGTAGATAGCTTATGTATAGATAGCTTATATATTGTGTGTTGATGTACTTGTCTGATGGTGTTAATTATATCTCCTCCCATTTGATTTCCTTCAAAAATTGAGTTGAGAGGCATATAAAAAGTACTAAAATTAGAAATTTTTTTTAATTACACTTAAAAAGGAGTTAGGAAATGAAGAGCAGTATACATCAAATGATAATATGCCTCACCCTAAAACTACCGTGTATGTAGCATTACACTTAAGTAGGAATTATTACTCTGATGTGTAACACATGTTTCTCCTGTCTGCTTCAGTACTGGTAAGTCCTTATGGCTTAAACGGCACGCTAACAGGCCAAGCATACAAGATGTCAGACCCAGCCACCCGTAAGTTGATAGAGGAATGGCAGTATTTCTACCCAATGGTGCTGAAAAAGAAAGAAGAAATGAAAGAAGAGGAAGAGTTGGGATATGATGATGATTTCCCTGTGGCAGTAGAAGTAATTGTTGGTAAGAGAAAATGTTTTGCCTGAAGAACTTAATTCTATCTTCTTCATCTTGCTTAATTTAAAAAGATAATCATTCAGATTCATCAAAAATAATCTCCATAATTTCCCCATCTTTTTGAATTCTCTTGACACAGTGGTATTTGCTGAGTAGTTATCTTGCCTGAAGCACCAATGGTCCCTGTATTCCAAATGCTATTATGATAATGTTGGAACACATGTTTAAATAGCTATTAACTTATGAAAGGATGGAACCTATCACTTTTGACAGTACCTAATGAGAGTCTCATTTTCACCAGTGAGCTTTGACTCTGACCACTGGAATAATAAATTTGGCAGTCTGGCATGACCTTTTTCTCAGGCCTGTTCTCTCGCTCGCTCTCCTCACAGGTGGTGTTCGGATGGTTTATCCTTCAGCTTTTGTGCTGATCTCTCAGAATGACATCCCAGTTCCTCAGAGTGTGGCCAGTACCGGGGGCCATATTACTGTTGGGCAGCAGGGGCTTGGGAGCGTGAAGGACCCAAGTAACTGCGGGATGCCTCTCACCCCTCCCACTTCTCCAGAACAGGCTATCATGGGTGAGTACGATCCAGGAACATCCTGGGGGGAAGAGATCCCAGAAAGTCATGTAGCACCCCTGCCACGGAACAGATGAGAAAACACACGGAGAAATTCCTGGTGGAAGAGATGGAAATAGACTAATGTGGGATTTTACAAAATAGAGAAGGAAAATTGTAAACAATTGATGTGCTTCAGAAGTTTAATTGTGTCTATTCATCTTTACTCCAATTAAACACCTTCGTTGTTTCTCTTCAGTTCTACACATGCATCTACCCTTTTACACTGATGTGCATGCGTGCACACACATGCAATCAGGAGACGAGATGTGGCGAAAAATACTAAATCAGAGAATAGTTGATGTGCTTGTCTACTTGGCTGTTGCTAGACAGGGACAAGTCTTGGGTGAATTCTCTTTTCTTGTTATAAAGATAGTCTGACATCCAAGAGCTCTGAATAAATGCTTTGTCCTTTCAATAATCTGTCTACACTAATGACAGATATTAATTAACTTGAAAAATTTGCCCATTTCAAGATTCTTCCTTCTTGAGAAAATTCAGAAATTATTTAAATTGGGAAGATGTTTCCTTTGTCGAGTAGTATATATTCTATATTAACTTTATTGTTGTTATAGTTGACTTCGTTTTAATTGAAAATACGGTCACTAAGAAAAGGATAATCATCGCACTTGAGCTGAAGTAAGATTATTTATAGGTATTTAATGTGGGCCATATTGGCAGGAACATCAGTAAACGAAGTCTTGTCCTCTAAACTTTGAAAACAGACTATCAAGCATGATACATGTTCATCACGTGGTAATTTTCATGAGAATGAAATAAGGCAGTATTTAAAAATTGCTGCCATAGTGCTTGACATGTAGTGACATTCAGTAAATGTGCATGGTTAAATGACATATTGGGGGAAAGTATAGACTTTGTGATTGAACACACCTTTTAAAACCTAGCTTTAGTTTTTACTACGTGAGTGACCTTATTTAATTCTCTTACTTGTTTTGAACACCAGTTTCCTTCTCTGTTAAGTTCTATATAGTTTCCAGGACTGTTATACATGTTAGATCATGTACCTGACAGTGTTTGATAAACAGTAAAGCAATATACAAACAGTAGTACAAGAATTCAAAGAAGTGCTCAGAACTCCAGTTTTAACACACAGTATTGTTATCAGCTTCCCAGGCGGTGCTAGTAGCAAAGAATCCGCCTGCCAATGCCGGGGGATGTAAGAGACTTGGGTTCGATCCCTGGGTTGGGAAGATCCCCTGAAGGAGGGCATGGCAACCCACTCCAGTGTTCTTGCCTGGAGAATCCCGTGGACAGGGGAGCCTGGTGGGCTAAGTCCGTAGGGTCACAAAGAGTCCGACACAGCTGAAGCAACATAGCACACACATTAAGTTATCTGGAAGGAATAACTCAGATATTGTGTGAGGGACATAGAAATGAACTTGTATAACCTTAGGGGTTTAGGGTTTTGGTGGGTTGTTTAGGCTGGCCTACACGGCTTACAGAATCTTAGTTCTGCCACCAGGGATTGAACCTGTGCCCCTTGCAGTGGAAGCACAGAGTCCTAACCATTGGACTGCCAGGAAATTCCTAGCCTTTGTTTTTAAGAGCCTTTTAGTTGCTAAGATGGTGAAAAAATGTACTACATCCAGCTCTGAATACAGTAGAGCAGAGAATTTGGACGATCCCTTGTGAAAGGATTTGCCATCAGTTGATTTTTATTAAAACTACTTTTAAACTGAAAAAGCAGAAAAACCCTTGTATAGTCTTTTTATAATTATAATAACACCATAGAGAAGACATATTAATAAGTCTAGAATTGTCAGTATTTTGAAAAATGTTAACCATATTTCATATGGAAGTTTGGATTTTTAACAAACTACGGAAGTCATCAGTTTTTGTTTACATTTGTTACTGTTTTGCCTGGTATTTAGTAAAATTTGTGTTCAGCTTAAAATTGAAGGCCTGCTCTGGGCATGATGCCTTGACCTTTGATTAGTTCAGAACTCTTAAATTCATAATTCAGAAAAAAATGTTTTATTCTGGTGGATTTCAGGTGTGTACTTTTACAACTATAGATCTTTAGATTTCTACTCTGTGTATATCATTGTGCTACACCCTGGGTAAATAAATCTCTTGATGTCTCCTTATTTCCTAAAACAGAAACACTGAATGAGAGTGACTGATGTATTTGTCATAAAATTAATTTGTCCAGCTTTATACATCATAACATCGAATTATAGCTTAGGACCCCTAATGCTCCATCTGTGAGAATCCTGCTCAGCCTCGTCACTCTGCACTTGAATGATGTTGAACACTGCCATGCTTTCCTGGGCATAGGACAAAGAGGGTTACTTTGCCTCTTAAAATGGCCAAGAGTCTCCTAGATTGGCATGGGACCTGGGAGGGCCAGAGTTCTGACTTGTGTGAATAGATAGATCAGCTTGCCTCTTCTGTTTATGGAGATAATTTGAGAAGCATTGAATATGCATTTAACAACATGTAATACAAGTCTCATTTAATTCCATGTAAGATACCACCCACATTTTAGTTAAATCATTAAAAGCTACTGAAAAACTATTAACCTACCTTCAATCAGAAAAGAGTCTGGCTGGCTTTCCCCACAACCTCTCCTGTTTTGGTCATAAATAATTCCCTTATGATACCATGGACTGAAGGTCTGTTTGGCTATACTGTTGAGTGTTTGGGGTCAAAGGGCTATGCTCTCTACTTCTGTTTGTTGTGCTACTTTGCCTAGTTTTATAATAGGCATTTGAAAATCCATTGTAAAGTCAGAATGAAATATTTTGTCCTGTGAGCCAAGTTAGAGAACTTTTAAGATTAAAAGATAGCAGTGAAAGATCAAATTTCTTGTCTCTGTTAATTTATCTCATTTATATTATAACAGTACTTTTCTGGGGAACAAGAAAGCTTCAGTTCCTAAGAATGTAAGCATTGGGGTTTGCTTTATTAAAAAAGTGGAACTGAGACTAACCAGTTAATTCCATACAATGGTGGTTTTGCATTGATACCAAGAAATATTAGTTTGTAATATTAGGTTGCTTCTTTCTTTTTCACATGAAAGTGAAGGATTTCAGAGCACTTTAAAATTATTTCATTTGAGATATTTTGCATCATAATTCTATCAGGAATAAAACCCTCAATATGTTTATGAAATCAAATAGATAAAAGTAATCGAATCAGAATTTAATACTGAAAATTGACTTCATTATTTGTCTTGTATGAGATGAAAGTAGTAAAATATTTACAACCAATAACTAATCTTATCAACAGTTAGAGTAGGCATCATAGAAAATGGCCCTGAAGGAGGAAGTGGCAGCCCACTCCAGTGTTCTTGCCTGGAGAATCCCGTGGACAGGGGAGCCTGGTGGGCTGCAGTCCATCGGGTCGCCAAGAGTGGGACGTGACAGAGCGACTTAGCATGCATGGCACCGAAAATGTATCGCATACCAAGTACAGTTGGAAACTCTAAGTGGAAATATTAGAAACCAGTGAATTTCTAATCCTCTGATATAAAATGTTGAGTCAGTCTCTCTTTTTTTTAGTATTAGCTTGCATAGGTGGTGTCAGGCACAAGGATGAACAGTTCCACATGCAGATTTGAAATTTGACCTTGTTAAGGACTTTTCTCTCCTACCCAGGCACTGTGTGCAGTTGCTTCGCAGCCTTTTAGCTGCTTGAGCATAAAGCTCCCTCTACTGTTTTCTTCTGTCTTGAAACTCATTTACTGCATTGAGATTTAAAAACTCAGACAATCCATGCATGTTTATATCTTTAACGGTGTCATGTTTGAGTCCTCCTGTGTAAGTCATCTCCAAAACCTCTGAGTAGGAATACCTTCTGATGGATATGCCATTGCGGGTATGTGAGTGTGGGTATTGACGTGACTGAAAGCTATACTGACGCAGATCTACTCATAGCTGTGGACAGCGTTATTGTCAGGGGTAGCAGCAAAGCTGCCATGATCAGTTTCAGCAGTCAGATGTCTATGTTAAATGAATGAGGGGCTGCCCTGGTGACTCAGACGGTAAAGAACCTGGCTACAATGCCAGAGACCCAGGTTTGATCCCTGGGTCGGGAATATCCCCTGAGCAGTCTGTGCACGAGGAGGCCTTTTCAGAAACTTCTGACCTTCCAAACTGTCTTTTCCTTCCCAGGTGAGAGTGGAGGTGCACAGAGTGCTGTCAGCCACCTGGGCGCCCAGGACGGGGGGATGCTAACTATGCACAGTCCAAAGAGATCGGGGAAGATTCCTCCAAAACTCCACAATCACATGGTCCATCGAGTCTGGAAGGAATGCATCCTCAACAGAACCCAGTCCAAGTATGTGCTTCCCTTCTGTCTGGGTGGTGGTTTACCTGACATGCCTTTTATTACTACATGAAGAAGATCAGTCATACGGCTCCGTTTCGTGACCAAACCCTGAGGGGGTCGTTGCATTGTTAGCTCATCTTTCTGATCGTAATAGGGTAAAATTCAAAGCAAAGATGTTAGAGTAATTTGCTGGTCCAGGAAAATTGTGAAGTTCTTTATCATCTTAAGATTGTCATGGTATTCATCTGACATTTTTTAGCACAGCTGACTTGGAGATTCACCCTGAATATCAGGAGAATAGTTGTGGGTATGGTTTTTCCCTGTATACCTACTAATGAGTGTTCGCTATTTACAGAGGAAAATGACCTTCATTGCCATGTTTTAATTGACAGTGTATTTCTCAACTAAACGGATGAGAGTTAGAGAAGTGTTTAGTAGCTGCTGTGCTTCTGTTTCTTGATTCAGGGAAATTCTCTTCTTCCTCTACCCAGCTTCCCTTTCTTGTCCACCTCCCTCCTGTCTATCCCTTCTGACCTCCTTCCCTCCTTCCTTAACATATTTTTGGAAAAGAGTAGGAATTGATTCTAAGACGAGATATTATTTTAATTGCATGGATGATAATGTCAAACAGTAGTCAGTAAACACTTTTTCACCTATCAAGAATTTGTAAACGTATTCAGCATATTTTCACATGTTTTGATATGACTGAGATGTCCACCTTTTTGACTGATACAAGTAAACAATGAGTCTTGATTCTCTGGAGCAGAACAAATATGGACATTTTTGTCAGTAATTCCAAAGGACTCATTTAGAAGTTAAGTCAGTGTTCTTAAGTGACTACTCTTCAAAGCTTTATATATACACATTTAAGAGCTGTCCTTCAGACCTCGGACCTAGTTTTTAACAAATTCATACTATATATTTATCTCCCAGTTAGTGGCTCTAGAATGGTAGCTCAGACGGTAAAGAATCTGCCTGTCATGTAGGAGACCAAGGCTCAATCCCTGAGTTGGGAAGATCCCTGGAGAAGGGAATGGCAACCCACTCCAGTATTCTTGCCTGGAGAATTCCATGGACAGAGGAGTCTGGCGGGCTGCAGTCCATGGAGTTGCAAAGAGTCAGACACGACTGAGCAACTAACACATATAGAATAGGCTACTAAAGATTTAGTAGAAAAGAATCTAAAATAATTGCAGTTGGAAATCATGTCATGTTCTAGAATTTAAAAGGTAGCTCTGTTTGCTTAAAAATGGTCCTTTCTTTTAAAATTATTGGTACAGATATTTTCATTTCTGTCTGCAATGCCTCAACAATTTCCACGTTAACATTTTCTTTTTCTTTCATTTAGCATCTTTGATTTTTATCACCACTAACCTTTCCACTAACTCTTAACAGATCAGAGCCCTTCTATCAGCAGCACTGCACGGGGAAGTGAGATGCCCAGAAAGGCAGGGGAGGGTGCAGAGCCATCAGTGAGCTGCAGCATCAGCTGTAGTAGGATCCACAGTGCAGGGGGACTGCCCAGTGTTCCTATTTATGCAGCAATAGATGTCTTTTAGCTGCCAGTTATTATGTAGGAGACATCTTTGATTCTTGTATTTTGGTTCACATTATATACATGGAGTGCTGCCCTTAAATGCTAGTAAATGTAGATGTTTTCAGAGTGATTTAAACAGTCTAACAAAGAAATAAAGCAAAACAAACAGAACCAAAAAATAATCTGTCTGAGGGTATATGATTCATAGATGCTATGAAAAGATAATTTTTAAAGATTTAGGTTGTCTCTCCAGAATTTATGTGACTTTTTAAAAAATAGTGCTAATAGTGCCAGATAGTGTTTTCATTGCTATCTGTGCCACCCATGTTAAAATGTATATTAATCTTAAATAAAAATATTTTGAATCTGATTTTCCTTCTGGTGCACAGACAGAGTAGTTGACTTCCCCTCTGCCGCCCAACCCTACACCTTGGGTTGCTCTTAACTGTCTATCGGCAGGATACTGTTACTGTGTAAGATGTATTCATGTCTTTCTAACATCCTTTTCCTCCCCAGAGGTATGAATATTATCTCATGTTTATACAAACCACATATTTTAACCTTTTTTAGGAGGAGCCAAATGTCCACTCCAACTCTTGAAGAAGAGCCTGCTAACAATCCTGCTACTTGGGATTTTGTGGATCCAACCCAAAGAGTCAGCTGTTCTTGCTCTAGGTAGGTAGGGGCCGAGGCAGAGCAGTAATTGGATAGAATTGGACAGAATCATAGTACATTTTGTTCGTTGTCTCCTGGTCTCTCAGACCACTTCTTCCACGTCATTTTGCTTTGTTTTCTTTATAAACCTTCTACTTCCAGTGCTAGAAAAAAAGCTTGCTGTTGTTTTTTTTTTGTTTTGTTTCTATGTAAAGGATACAGTTTTATTATTGGGCCTTTTTAGACAATTGACTCTGTTAACAAATAGCTCCCACAGATTTCTTCAGGATAACTTCTTTAGCACTAAAGGCATCAGTTTAACAAGACAATCTTTTGCCATTTAAATGAGTTTATTTAGTTACTCTTAATTATAAAATTGAGATAAATATCAAGCAAGTTGGCTTGAATTAATAGAACTTGGATTAAATACACCTTCCAGAGAAAATTTTTCTTGTTGGTGCTGGTGTTTTTTGATGACTGAAGTAGATATGTGGTAATAATATCTGAGGAAAGCCTCAGATATTATTGAGGAAATAATATTTCCTCAGATATTCTGAGGAAAGAATTGTTGCTCATTCATTTAGATATTTGAGTAGAAACCCAAATTATTTTCTGAATATTCTCTTAGCAACTTAGAGTGGCTTTGCTTCCATTTGATACTGCTCAATGCTTATACAAAGGTCAGTTGAGATAAGTGTACTTGGAAGTTGGCTATCTATTTCTCTAGTTGAGACCACGGGGTTCTTAATGTGGCATATATGAATTGGCTTCCGGGTGGGGAGGAGGTCACGATGCCCAGGAATCTCTGCGAGCATATACATGTGAGTGCACATGTTTGTTTATACACATTGGCAAAAGTTTTAACAGGTTCTTCCTGTCCCCGCTCCTCTTTCCTATAAGTTGATTCTCTTTTATCAAGCCCTGCCTTGGTAGTCAGCTTTTTGTTGAGAGATGCTGTTTTAAGTACCTACTGAAACCCTTGATTGATTTTTCAAGGAGGATGTTTTCGGTGATATTCTTTGCTCATTAAGGGTGCTTTCTCTGAGCTGATGAGAATCTCTTTAGTCCCAGGATAGGAATGGTATACCAGCTGAATGCCTGGTCTGCTTTCATCTCTAGGCCATTGTTAATCATGTGATTATTTGGGAAAAAAGGTATTTTCCTAATAATATTGACTTCTGAACAGCTTACAGCCAGGTTATGGTCCACCTTTAGAAAGTACATAGGATAAAAATTTTAGTGTATTTAACTTCACTTGTGCGTTCCTCTTATATTTTCCTGCCTTTTTTCTTAATCTAGATTTATTCACTTTTTAAAATAACCCTTTTACTGATTTCTGTCACATTTTTATTCAGTACTTTGAATTATTTTTACCTAAAGTGTAAATAAATAACTCTTTTTCTTTTGTCCTCTGGAAGTACTGTTCTGTCTCCTCACCAAATTCTTATACCCTTCAGATCTTATTTGTAAAAATGCATTCCATTCCATTGACTTCTAAATATTTATCTCTACACCTGACTTCTCACATGTACTCAAGTCTTGTATTTTGCAAAGTGCTTTTAAGATATACCCTTAATATTGACGTCAAACCAGGTACCCTGTTGCAGTCATTTCTGTCAGTTTTCTCCTCCTCGGCCTAGAACTATCATTTATTTTCCTTAGTTTTCTAGATCAGTTTTATCATTGCGTTTCACACTGACTTCCTTTGAAATGTCTGTTACAGTCATTCTGCTTTCCTTATTCATTTAGTCACCATATGTTTCTACACTCTTGGCCCAGCTTCTGCCACATAGTTAGCCTTGTGAGCGTGATGGTCCTGCTGCCGGCTTCAGGGAGGTCCCATACCCACTCACAGATGTGCAGTAATGGTCTGTTCCTTACCGGTGTATCCCCTATTCTGAAGGTTCCACAACGTAGCTAAGTTGCTAAATGTAGTAGAAGAAAATGACTTTATAAGATTATCCACTTTGCACAAAGTCCTTACTTTGAAAAGGCTACTATAAAATATCTATCTCAAAAGATCAGTGTGGTTAAATGGTCTTGGAGAAAATCCACATCAAAAAGTTTTATGTAAAAGACTTTCAGAGCTTAGGTCTTAAAATAAGCACCCTTGGAAGATATAATTGAGATATTTTCAGGTGAGACATTCATCTCTCAGTGTGGTACTGGAGATTTAAAGTCCAGTTTTTGCCTTTTTGACAGTAGCTTTAAGCTACTGACTTCTTCAAAGTCAGGATTTTTTTTAAGAGTAGCTAAGACTTGGGCTCTAAGAGTGTTTTCAGATTATCTACTGCAGGATTACCGAACCCATTATGGGATGGTCCACTCCTCATACTATTTAATGGTCTTATGGGGCAGGGTGGCCATCCTGCTGTCCCACTAAACCATCCCATTATGCCACACAAATCCATTTTACTGCCCACTAGGGCATCGTTTAGTGCAATGCAACAGTAATTTAATGCCACCCTAGTGGCCTCAGAGAGTTACTGATACACTGGCAGGAGAGCTTACGTTTTTCCTGGGAATGATTTATATATTGGGAGGAACTGGCTGACCTGCTGTATAACTTTTTTGTGCAGATTAAACCTTAGCATTATCTAGTAGGCCCTTACTGAGCAGTTTCTCACACCCATGCCTGCCAAGAAGTGTGTTAGGTTGTGAGCAGACTTGCTGCTCCTACTTAGATGGGACAGATGCATTTGTATATGTGTGTCTTGTTTTCATATTCACTCACAACCTTTTTACTTCTGTCTCATTTTAGCACATTTCTGTAAGATCTAAAGTTGTCTTTTATCCCTTCTTTCTTGAATAATAGTAGCATATAAGGCTCTTAGTATATTTATCCTATTAAATATTCTTAAAACTGACCCTTAGTTTCACACTTTGTGGGAGAATTGCGTAGTTATCTTGTTCCTGATTTACAGCACTCTAAGCTTTTATAAACCATTCTCTGTTGGAGTTAGTTGGGTGTTGTAAAATAGAGATTGGAAGCTTTATTTTGCTGCCTTTCTTGACAAATGGTCTCGGTTTTAAAATACCATGTGAATAGATTGTCTGAGGCCCTCACCAAATTTGGAAGATTTGGGAATTTTCAAATTAGTATTTTTGTAGTGGTTAGAGGCATTTTAACGAATATTTCTTAAGGTTCAACTCTTATCTACTTGCATGCAATTGGTTCATTATTTCTTATCAGAGTGTGTTGCAGTTTTTAGTCATTATCAATATATTTAACACCTAGAGTCCATTTGGATGTATTAGTGTGTATAACATGTTCTTGAAAAGGTGTAACCTGGTCAGAGGCATCTCTTCTGTAGTATTAGAATGGTATAGTTATATTCACCTGTGTATTTACTTACTTCATTTTCATTCTCATTTCAGGCATAAACTTTTAAAACGTACAGTAGGCCCCAGTCGACCTCCCACAATATCACAACCAGGGTTCAGTGCAGGACCATCATCATCTTCATCTTTACCACCTCCTGCTTCTTCTAAGCACAAAACAACAGAAAGACAGGACAAGGGAGACAAGCTACAAAAGAGACCCTTGATACCATTTCATCACAGGCCGTCTGTGGCCGAAGAGTTATGCATGGAACAAGATCCACCGGGACAGAAGCTAGGCTTGGCAGGGATAGACTCCTCCTTAGAGGTGGCTAGCAGTAGGAAGTATGATAAGCAAATGGCCGTGCCTTCCAGAAATACAAGCAAGCAAATGAATCTGAATCCTATGGATTCACCTCACTCCCCTATTTCCCCTCTGCCGCCAACACTCAGCCCTCAGCCTCGAGGTCAGGAAGCAGAGAGTTTGGACCCACCCTCTGTCCCTGTGAATCCAGCCCTCTATGGAAATGGGCTCGAACTCCAGCAGTTGTCTGCTCTGGATGACCGGACCGTCCTCGTAGGCCAAAGAGTGCCTCTCACGGCAGAGGTCAGTGAGACCGCCTTATATTGTGGGATCAGGCCCTCGAACCCAGAGTCGTCAGATAAGTGGTGGCACAGTTACCATCTACCATCTGTTGATGATGCTGAGTTCCGGCCTCCAGAGCTCCAGGGTGAGAGGTGCGATGCCAAAACGGAGGTAACCTCAGAGAGCACTGCATTGCAAAGGTAAGGTGATCCTCCACCCCACCCCCTGACCACCCACAGAAGGCCAAGGTTCCCAGGAATCAGGGCCTTCAGATCCAAAATTGAAGAGCTCTTTCTTCACCATTCTAGACTCTGCATCTGGAAAGGGTTTAAAAGTCAAATGCTTTATCCAACGTGATATTTATCATATGTGTCATTATTTAAATGCTGGCCTGTAAAGGTTTCGTTGTAAGATTTCCTTAACTAGAATTAATTCATTTTTGGTCTGGTGTTTGTGAATCAAAGAATATAGCTTTATGGGACTTTCCATATTGCAGTCAGTGCCTTCTTTGTGTGTTGACACTTAGAAGGCTTTGCATGCTTTCATGTGTATATCATGCATCTAGTAGTAATACTTCAGAGTGTTATTGAGCAACCTGTTACTCTAAACAGTTTGTACAGATTATCTCATGTCATCTTCACCACAGCCATATTGCCACCTTTAATGTCATAGCTGAGAAAGAAACTGGGGTCATGCAGTTAGTAAATGACATGGATGGAATTTGTGCCCAGACAGTCTATCCCCAGAGCCCATCTCTGCTGTTAAGTGAAATCAGTGGAATCAGAGACAAAAGTATATGGCCTTGACAAAGGCTACTAAGATTTATTTAACTGTGAATATAGTCTCTCAGAGTCACTTGAAGGTGAATTTTTTAGTTTTGTTGTTGTTAAAGTTTAAGCTTCCAAATGCTTTTAAATCACAAATGTTGCTTAAAAAAAAAGTCTGGTCTTTTTACAATTTCTTGCTTAAATCGTTATTCATTTCCCCTTCCAGACTCTTAGCACAACCTAACAAACGGTTTAAAGTCTGGCAAGACAAGCAGCCCCAGATGCAGCCCCTCCACTTTCTTGACCCATTGCCTCTGTCACAACAACCTGGAGACAGTTTGGGAGAAGTCAACGACCCGTATACTTTCGAGGATGGCGACATAAAATACATCTTTACTGCGAACAAGAAATGCAAACAAGGGACAGAAAAAGACTCCCTGAAAAAGAATAAGGTACCGCATAACAGAGAGAGAGGCCAGCCAGGAGTGGGTTTCAGTCTATGTCAGTACAACACGTGTGGGAAGACTTCGAGGCAGAATGTTTGAGATAGTCTTGCCTGATTGCTCTGTCCCCATATTCATGCTCTTGGTACTACTGTATCGAACAGCGTATTGTTCCTCTTTATGTCATGGCTCACCTTTGTTCAAAAGTCAGCCGAACATAAATGAAGCCTCACAGCTTCCAGGCTATAGCTTGTACAGTGCATGTTTCCTCTCATATGCTAATTCTTGCTGGCCTATGCTCCCTGCTTATTTCTTTTTAATTATTATTCCAAAATGTAAGGAAGAATATTGGTGACAGTATCTACCATTTATCAGGCGCTCACTGTTTACTGTGTTAAGCGCTTTACCTCTAATTTCTCTGAATTAATATCATCACTACTCCAAGACTGTGTCAGTATAATTTTACTGGTTTCATTATCTCAATAATGAGTACTGGGGGTGTCTGCTGTCTTTAGCCTTAAATTTTAAAGCATTCTAAAATACTGGGCCATTTAAAGAAATATTCTTAAGAACAGAGGAAATAAGAGAATGAAAGGAGACCAGTATAGTTCAAGAGAATACTTCTTACACCTATCTAGATCCAGAAAGCTTGAAGCATAATTCAGCCTTCAAAATATGTTAAAGGCAGCTTTTAACACCATGGCAGGTCTGTGATCAAACCCCACCAGTACTGTTGAGGCATAAAATCCTGATTGACTCAGATTGAGGGGCAAGTGTGGGAGTTTTTGGTTTCAGTTTAAAATCAGGGACGAGGACATATCTTTTATTTCCTTTGGTTGCATAGACCATGGTTTATCACACTTGTGCTCATAACAAGTTCCATTCTGCCCTCTAATTCTTTGTGTTCTCCCTCATATTCCACACTTTGGGTTGCTGTTCATGTGTTTTGTTTGGCTGAATTTATTACACAGTCAGAGGATGGATTTGGTACCAAGGATGTCACTACACCAGGTCATTCCACGCCGGTGCCTGAAGGGAAAAATGCCATGTCCCTTTTCAGTTCTACTAAAACAGGTGTGTACACTGATTATTTGCCTCACTTGGACTGTTGCTAAAATAAATGCGAGGAAGATGCTTCTCTATTTAACATTATGTGCTGATTGTAATAGCAGTGATTTGACCTCATCTGTAATATATTTTCATAGTTTGTTTTTCAGTTCTTTCAAAACTGATAAGTGTATTTGGCACTAATTGTATCTCGATTTGACTGACAGCGTAAGGAAGCATTTGGCAGGCAGGGCTTGCTCACTGCCCTCTCCTCACCCCTTCTCCTTTGAGGAAGCTGCTCATTCGGTGCCTTTTGCCTCCTTCCCACAGATGTCCGGCAGGACAACGCTGCTGGCAGGGCAGGCTCCAGTAGCCTCACACAGGTGACAGATTTGGCACCTTCCCTTCATGACTTAGACAACATCTTTGATAATTCTGATGACGACGAACTTGGGGTGAGTCTGCAGTAGCTACACACACAAAAAATGCACTTCAGTGGCTGGACTTAGTGTTTCAGTATTTCTTTATAGTTTGGTCTACTGAATTGGGAGCTCATATTTCAGGTTCTAAATATTCTTCAAAAATGTTTGTGTACCTTGAAAGGATTCTGAACTTGTTAGTATACTCTCTAATAATAACCCTTGGGTTTTGTTTGTTGATGGCTTTTTTCCATTAGTGTTATTACTGTTGTAAATATTAAAATCTTTCTTTTTTTTTTTATACTCCTCAATATGAGACTAACAGGAATGTATTATGTAGTCCCTTTAGCTTAGATTTAAAAAATAATAGCCATGTAGTGGGGCATGAAAGTTGGCTAAAAGCTCAACATTCAGAAAACGAAGATCATGGTATCTGGTCCCATCACTTCATGGGAAATGGATGGGGAAACAGTGTCAGACTTTATTTTGGGGGGCTCCAAAATCACTGCAGATGGTCACTACAGCCATGAAATTAAAAGACACTTACTCCTTGGAAGAAAAGTTATGACCAACCTAGATAGCATATTGAAAAACAGAGACATTACTTTGCCAACAAAGGTCTGTCTAGTCAAGGCTATGGTTTTTCCCGTGGTCATGTATGGATGTGAGAGTTGGATTGTGAAGAAGGCTGAGCGCTGAAGAATTGATGCTTTTGAACTGTGGTGTTGGAGAAGACTCTTAAGCGTCCCTTGGACTACAGAGATCCAACTAGTCCATTCTGAAGGAGATCAGCCCTGGGATTTCTTTGGAAGGAATGATGCTAAAGCTGAAACTCCAATACTTTGGCCACCTCATGCCAAGAGTTGACTCATTGGAAAAGACTCTGATGCTGGGAGGGATTGGGGGCAGGAGGAGAAGGGGACAACAGAGGATGAGATGGCTGGATGGCATCACCAACTCGATGGACGTGAGTCTCAGTGAACTCCGGGAGTTGGTGATGGACAGGGAGGCCTGGCGTGCTGCGATTCATGGGGTCTCAAGGAGTCGGACACGACTGAGCGACTGAACTGAGTGGGGCATACTGAACTTTTTGAATTTTATGATATTGAACTTTATGTCATAGAATAGTCAGCATTTAGAGAGATGATTACAAATATGATTTATACTTTCTAGGATTATGACATCATAGTCAGGAAATAGAATTTATACACGTAGACATTAAATAATACAAGGTATCATGTGATTGGACTTCCCTGGTAGCTCAGCTGGTAAAGAATCCACCTATGATGTGGGAGACCCTGGTTTGATTCCTGGCTCAGGAAGACCCCCTGGAGAAGGGATAGGATACCCACTGTAGTATTCTTGGGCTTTCCTGGTAGCTCAGATGGTAAAGAATCCGCCTGCAGTGCAGGAGACCTAGGTTTGATCCCTGGGTTGGGAAGATCCCCTGGAGGAGGGCATGGCAACCCACTCCAGTATTCTTGCCTGCAGAGTGCCCATTGGACAGAGGAGCCTGGTGGGCTACAATCCATGGGGTTGCAAAGAGTCAGACATGACTGAGCGACTAAGCACAGCACAGCACATCATATGATTAAAGTGACAGATAAGAATTTATAATTCTCTGCAGAACAGCTGAGCTGAGTCAGGAAACGTGTGCTGTCATCATCCTAACTAAGCCTGTATCTTTGTGTAAACAGAAGTGCCCCTGTTATCTCTGGGGGACCTAGAGATGAGTAAGATAGGTCTGCTCTTCAATGAAGTCAAAGTATTAGTCCACTTTCTTTCATTTATATATTTACTTTCCCATCCATCCAGTTGATGTGATATTTGTTAATTATTTAATGATCAGTTCCTTTGTGGCAGGTTCTCTAGGTTTATAGATAAAATTAAATTACCAGTCTTAAGCTTGAGGTGCTCACAGACTTTAGGAGAAATAGCATATAAATAAAGTTTAAAATATACTTAGCCTTGTGAGTACAGTAATTTATCTGAATCTAAAGTTGCTACCTATTCAAGTATGAAGCAACAGGCAAGCAGTGTTTAAGTAAAGGCTTGGAGGTTAAATAGGAATCAGGTTTCTAAAGCCCATTCTTACTTTAAAATAAAATATATCTGGTTAACAGACACTGTACACCAGTAGTATTCTAAGTACTTCTTTCTGACTCCATGGACTGTAACCCGTGAGGCTCCTCTGTCCGTGGGATTCTCCATGCAAGAATACTGGAGTGGGTTGCCATGCCCTCCAGAGGATCTTTGTGACCAGGGATTGAACCCTCATCTTGATCCTGCATTGGCAGGTTGGTTCTTTACCATTAGTGCCACCTGAGAAACCCAAGTACTTAGAAGATGGAATAGTCATGACCTCAAAAAATGAAATTGACTTGGAATGTGGAAAGACTTGGTTAGTGAGAGGCAGGGGAGGGATGTGTGTTTGAGCCTGGAAGGAGTCTTGGTTCAGCAAAGAGAATGAACTAGCTGGGGCCTTGTGGGATAGTGAGCACATCGATCTGTTTCCTGAGTTGGGGGTAAAGATTGCTGGGGCTGGGGAGGTACTTGGCCACACTTCGAGCTTTGGACCTCAGACTTTACGGTAATGTGCTCTTCTGAAGGCTGCTGAGTGGGGAGCTGACCTGGTAGAAGTGGGTACTGTTTTATATCAGTCTGATACATGGAAAGCAAGAGTACTATGTGGTAACTTGTTGGATTGAAAAACGAGGACCTAAATTCAGGGAGTAGCTGCATGAAGAAAAGGACGTGGCAATGTGAAAAACACTGTTAGAAGAAATGACGCGTCCTTATTCTTTGACCCAGGCATTGGAGATCCATTTTGTTCCTAATTGTGTCTGTAAAGCCATATATTATCTAGGAGTGGTTTCATTGAGGGTTAGTTCAGATGCTTTGGTTTGGTGGTGGTGAGAAGAAAGTGTGAAAAGTAAAGGAATTAAAAAGAAGTAGAAAGAGAGATATAAGGAAAGAAAAAACCAAGCTTTGTACAGTTGCCCAGTTTCTGTTCATAGCCAGCATCCCTAGTGAATTTCGTCTCTGCTCTGAACCATCATCCTTACTCTCTGTATAAATTATGAATTACTGACTAAATGAAGAGATGTGTACTCTGTTTTTTTGAATATATTTTAGTAGTGTTAATATACAAAGGAGAATTGGACAGTTTTTAATCTGATTTTCATTTCTCTGGAACAGTTGTTTCTACTCTGACTTCTGGCCTGACATTTAATCAAAGGAACAGTTTACCTTAGGATAGTTTTGCTAATTTATCTTATTAGTAACTGGAATTGGGAAACTGTTGTCTGGGTTTTCACCTCACAGACTTCAGTTTCACATTTCAACTCTATAACATTGAATGTGTGTTTAGTGGCTCAGTCATGTCCAACTCTTTGAGACCTCATGGACTGTAGCCTTCCAAGCTCCTCTGTCCATGGGGATTCTCCATTGAGTAAGTGAACATAAATAAAAGGCCTTCTATTTGTGAGATTTTTTTTTTTTTTTGCTTTATCTTGCATTCAATTCATTTGCATTCTTAAAGATAATCTTGCCTATTAAGGGACTTGATTTGGGAGCTGACTGTGGCTCAGATCATGAACTCCTTATTGCCAAATTCAGACTTAAATTGAAGAAAGTAGGGAAAACCACTAGACCATTCAGGTATGACCTAAATCAAATCGCTTACAGTTATACAGTGAAAGTGAGAAATAGATTTAAGGGACTAGATCTGATAGACAGAGTGCCTGATGAACTATGACAGAGGTTTGTGACATTGTACAGGAGACAGGAATCAAGACCATCCCCAAGAAAAAGAAATGCAAAAAAGCAAAATGGCTGTCTGAGGAGGGCTTACAAATAGCTGTGAAAAGAAGAGAAGCAAAAAGCAAAGGAGAAAAGGAAAGATATACCCATTTGA
This sequence comes from Bison bison bison, assembly GCF_000754665.1. Taxonomy (NCBI): domain Eukaryota; kingdom Metazoa; phylum Chordata; class Mammalia; order Artiodactyla; family Bovidae; genus Bison; species Bison bison. The sequence continues at coordinate 2,279,802 of NW_011495054.1, forward strand.
ATGCAGAGTTCCAAAGAATAGCAAGGAGAGCTAAGAAAGCCTTCCTCAGTGATCAGTGCAAAGAAATAGAGGAAAACAATTGAATGGGAACGACTCAAGGTCTCTTCCAGAAAATTAGAGATACCAAGGGAATGTTTCATGCAAAGATGGGCTCGATAAAGGACAGAAATGGTATGGACCTAACAGAAGCACAAGATATTAAGGAAAGGCGGCAAGAATACACAGAACTGTACAAAAGAGATCTTCACAACCCAGATAATCATGATGATGTGATCACTCACCTAGAGCCAGACATCCTGGAATATGAAGTCAAGTGGGCCTTAGGAAGCATCACTACGAACAAAGCTAGTGGAGGTGATGGAATTCCAGTTGAGCTATTTCAAATCCTAAAAGATGATGCTGTGAAAGTGCTGCACTCAATATGCCAGCAAATTTGGAAAACTCAGCAGTGGCCACAGGACTGGAAAAGGTCCGTTTTTGTTCTAATCGCAAAGAAAGACGATGCCAAAGAATGCTCAAACTACTGCACAATTGAACTCATCTCACAGTCTAGTAAAGTAATGCTCAAAATTCTCCAAGCCAGGCTTCAGCAATACGTGAACCGTGAACTTCCAGACGTTCAAGCTGGTTTTAGAAAAGGCAGGGGAACCAGAGATCAAATTGCCAACATCCGCTAGATCATCAAAAAAGCAAGAGAGTTCCAGAAAAACATCTATTTTTGCTTTATTGACCATGCCAAAGCCTTTGACTGTGTGCCTCACAATAAACTGTGGAAAATTCTGAAAGAGATGGAAATACCAGACCACCTGACCTGCCCCCTGAGAAATCTGTATGCAGGTCAGGAAGCAACAGTTCGAACTGGACTTGGAACAACAGACTGGTTCCAAATAGGAAACAGAGTACGTCAAGGCTGTATATTGTCACCCTGCTTATTTAACTTCTATGCAGCGTACATCATGAGAAATGCTGGACTGGATGAAGCACAAACTGGAATCAAGATTGCTGGGAGAAATATCAATAACCTCAAATACTCAGATGATACACCCTTATGGCAGAAAGTGAAGAACTAAAGAGCCTCCTGATGAAAGTGAAAGAGGAGAGTGAAAAAGTTGGCTTAAAGTTCAACATTCAGAAAACTAAGATCATGGCATCCGGTTCCCATCACTTCATGGCACGTAGACGAGAAAACAGTGGCAGACTATTTTTTGGGGCTCCAACATCACTGCAGATGATGACTGCAACCATGAAATTAAAAGATGCTTACTCCTTGGAAGGAAAGTTATGACTAAAAGTTAAATAGCATATTAAAAAGCAGAGACATTATTTTGCCAACAAAGGTCCATCTAGCTTAGGCTATGGTTTTTTCCAGTAGTTATGTATGGATATGAGAGTTGGACTATAAAGAAAGCTGAGTGCCGAAGAATTGTTGCTTTTGAACTGTGGTGTTGGAGAAGACTTTTGAAAGGCCCTTGGACTGCAGAAAGATCCAACCGGTCCATCCTAAAGAAAATCAGTCCTGAGTGTTCATTGGAAGGACTGATATTGAAGCTGAAACTCCAATCCTTTGGCCACCTGATGCGAAGAGCTGACTCATTTGAAAAGACCCTGATGCTGGGAAAGATTGAGGGCAGGAGGAGAAGGGAACGACAGAGGATGAAATGGTTGGATGGCATCAGCGACTCAATGGACATGAGTTTGAGTAAACTCCAGGTATTGGTGATGGACAGGGAGGCCTGGTGTCCTGTGGTTCATGGGGTCAGAAAGAGTTGGACATGACTGAGCAACTGAACTGAACTTAGCAAATCAAGGAAAAACCTTCTTCAAATGTATTGAATATACATTTCAATAATTTTATGAGGTAAGGGTTTTTTTTCCCTGAAGGTGAATAGTAATTGTAGAAGTAGGAATGTGTGTGCTCAGTCACTAAGTTTTGTGACTGAGCACTAAGTTTTGTCACTGTTTGTGACCCCACAGAGTCTAGCCCACCAGGCTCCTCTCTTCATGGAATTTCCCAGGCAAGAATGCTGGAATGGGTTGCCATTTCCTTCTCCAGGGGAATCTTCCCAACCGAGAGGTTGAACCCGCATCTCTTGCATCTCCCACAATGGCAGGTGGATTCTTTACCTGGCAGGTGGATTCTTTACCACTTGAGCCACCTTGGAAGCCCAAGAAATAGGAATAGGAAGTATCTTTCATGTGTGTGTGTGTGTGTGGTGAAAAATAAGAGTAATAGCTTGGGAGGGCTTGAGGTCATCTCTTTTAGCTGCCTGCTTCCAAACAGAAGGAAAACCAGACTGATGACCAGTTACTGCTTAGAGGCACCCGCTTGATGTGATTATTGTGTCCCTGAAACTGCTTCCCTCATGGAGAGGGAATTGGCCCAAGGTCCGGGACCTCTGCTGAGCTGGCAGTCTGCCCTCCCCTGACCCGTGACAAGAAGACCCAGTCAGTTCGTTTCTCATACTTGATAAGGTTGTCGTCATCTCTTCTGTGTCACTGTCTGCTAGTATTTCTAGACGTTCACCTGGTGAAAATTTGTAAGGAAGTGTGTTTTTAAAATATCAATAGCCATACACTCTAAGCAATAGCTAACTACCGCCTTGCTTATATACAAATGTGCTGCTCGGTTTTAATAATTACTAATCTCTTCTTAGGCTGTGTCACCTGCACTGCGCTCATCAAAAATGCCTGCGGTTGGGACAGAAGACCGACCTCTTGGGAAGGACGGAAGAGCTGCTGTTCCTTATCCACCGAGTAAGAAAGGAGATGTAGCTTCAGCTCACTGCTCGTGATACATACATAATGTTCTCATCCTCAGTGGTGCCTCATCTGAGTCCCCTCCTTTTTTTTTTCTCATTCTAACAGAATACTGAAAATAAATTAAAACTTGTATATATTGGTATTCCTAGGGTGGCAGGTAGCTAAGAGACCCATTTAAATTTAAATTCTTTTGTTTTCAAATTAACTTTCATGGTTTAAACTATGAAACACGTGTTTCGGTTTGTTTCTCTCCTGGTCCTCTCCCAGCAGGGTAGATGCTGCTCAGTGGTTTTCAGAGCAACATTCTGGCGTAAGGGCTTGTGTAGAATGTTTCCATGTTCATAAATTTAATTCATACAAGGGTAATGAATATTTGTTTTCTATGGTCCTTTTTCTGATTGATATTGAAGATTTTGTGTTTCGTTAAAGATAATCAACTAGTTTTATTATGTATGCGGACAAGAAACTTCCTTTTTTTTCCTAAGAAACATTATTCTACAAGAGAGAAGAAAGTCAAGGTTGCTTATATGGGTACTCTGGAACCGAAACACAATTCCATTGCAAATCATTCTTTAATACCTTCTCATTAACTTCAGCTGGTAATGAGAACAAATTGAGGGGAAAAACCACCATGTCATAGGGATGAGTCAAAAAGTTTTATGAACCTATAAATGTACTGCTGATTTACTCAAATGTAGAAGTGTGAAGTATACAGAGATTGGATTTTGACAGCTTTAGTGGATCCATAGCTTTTTAAAATATGCAAAGCTTTCTCAAGCATGACATGTATGAAAATGAATAATGATAGCCAGCCAGTTGCTGTAGTTTTTTTAATTAAACATTTTTCCTTTTTTATTACTCTGCACTGCAGAATTTTACAAACATGAAACTCACAGATTAAAAGAAACATTATTAAAGTAGATTCATCTGGAGTAAGGCAGATGAATGAATTCTTCACTTGCATTTAACCAGTTGCTGTGCTTTTTTTGACACTCTAATATGTAATCGTGTTAGATGTTAAAATGTCTGAAAACTTGTCCAAGATCATTCACTCACAAACCAACCTGCTGGTTAGTGTCATTGCCAGTAAAGAATATGGTGTGCTCTCTCTTTTTTCTCTCATTTCTGTTCCAAAAGGAATTGCTTCAATAAGAAGCTACTCAGAATTTTATGATAAAGTACAGGATATAAGAATTAATAAATTTGAAATATTGCAAAAATATTGGCATCAGGAAAACATAGATAAATAAGAGTCAGAGGACCTGATTAACATGTCAGAGTATGTGTGCATGTGTGGGGGGGACATATACATAGTATTTCCTTCAAAGATGAGACAATGAAAATAGCATGGCAAAAAGCTCTTAATTTCTACAGTAGCTTATTGTACATTGAAGTGGAAAGACATAGCATTTAATGTCTAGAATAGCACCATCCAACACAAGTACGAGGGAAGCCACAAATGAGAGCCACATAAGGTAATTTTAAATTTTCTGTTAGTTGCATTCAAGAGTAAAAAGAAGTTTTTTTAACTGTGAAGTTAATTTTAATAGTATATTTTATTTAACTCAGTGTATCCAATATGTCATTTTTATGTCATCAGCATAAAAATACTGAGATTTTTACATTCCATTTTTGTATTAACTCTGGAATCCAAGGTACCTTTTACACACAAGCGTATCTCAGGATGGATGGGGCCCCCTTTTGAATGCTCCATGGCCATGTGGCTAGTGGGTCCTGCCTTGCACAGCATAGGTCCATAATTACTCATTTGTATATGTAATAATGAAGAAATCAACATATAGTAACAGTGAGAGTTAATTTAGCATCAAGTCTGTGTTAAGTAAGTATTGTTACATTAATTAAAATGAAACATTTCTCTTAGGTTTTATTATAAACCAGTCACTTATGAATTATCTTGGAAAGCATGTCAGTTTGAAGTATGAGACTTTGAGGAGGCAAAATGAAAGAGTCAGACTTTTGAATTGGCTTTTTATTCCACAAGAGTGCTTACTATTTGTAAGGGACAAATACTGAGAAATTAATCTTAGTGATGATGCTTCTGTTGGAAGGCTTCGGTCTTCTGCATAAATACTTGATATACAGGGTAGGAAATGGAGAGTGCCCTGACTGGTGAGTTCTTGCTGAGGTGCAGCAGGTCTTGAGGACAGGCAGGGATGAGTAAGTGGAGCTTTGTGGGCAAGACTCGTAAACTCCAGTCCGCCCTGGTAGCTGTTCTCACACTCATTCTAGTCATTTTATGGGAAGAAAATTGAACAGGCAGTTCTACTACAGGCAGTATTTTTCTATTTAGAGGACCAGAATGTTTCTGTAGGTTTCTGTTTTCTTTCTGCCTTACCTACTTTGAGTCCAGTTCCCTGTTTTTCATCTCAAAACTTTCTAGGGTCATTTCAGGAATTTCCTGTGATTGAATAGCCTTTTCCATCTTTTTCTAATCAAACCAAAATTAGCAGGGAGGACTAATTGTTACTGACTCTCACTACTTTCTGAGTATTTAGATGGACCTGGCAAACTGTTCATTTCTGTGCATACCTTATCTCATTTAACGTGCACAGAAAATATGAGGGAGATACTATTCCCATTTTGTAGATGAGGAAATTAAAGCTATAGAGAGGTTATGAGCCTTCCTGATGAATAGCTCATAATGAGAATGGTGAAGACTGCTTTCTAACATAAATCTCTGGCAAATGAAAAATCATTTTATCCATACTTTTGGTCTGTGTTCTCTTAACCTTTGACAAAAACGATCAAGGTGGCTGAGGCTTTGAAAACTGAGATATATAACTGTTCGGTAGCATCGAAAAAATTGAGGAGCCCTAAATGGCAAATGCCTTTTTCACATTTCTCAGAGAAAATTTGAAAACAAATTGAATAAAATAATTTTGGGATAACATTTTGTACCATAGCTTGAATACTTAATAAGTTAGGAAAGGGCTGTGTTTTAAGTTCATTGTCATTTTAACTCAAAGTGAATTTATATAGTCTCATTATTTTCCAAATATCTGCTTTGTTAATTAAGTTCTGTAATATAATAGGAGTTTGAAGATTTGATGAAGCAGACACGTGTTTTAAAACACTCTGCTTACAAATTAATTTTATATTTACATTGAACAGTAGCTGCTCCTTGGCTTGGGAAAAGGAATAGGGACCAAAAATTAAAGGTGATGTATATATTTCAAGAATAACCTATTTTTCTGTATTAAAGTATTTAGTCTTATTTTTAAAAAGTGTATTGATTTGGTTGCTGCTGCATCTGAAGACCTGTTTTTCAGCTGCAGGACTTATCAACTATATAATCTCTCCGTTGGTTCTATGATAGTTTATGGCCTGGCTTGTGTCCCTAATACTGTGAATTGTTATATGATCTTCGGGTCAAATACTATTACAGCAAGAAAGTAACTTGAAGATCATCTTGGGAGTTTTACAATAGGTTTTCTTCTTCTTTTCTCTCTTTTTAACTTTTTTGCCATAGCAGCAGCAGGTACTGTTTTGTCAAATGAAATCTTATACAGAATTCTATTATAAAAGTTAAATAGAAGTGGAGCTTCTCTAATGGAAGTAAAAGTTGAGGTCTGAAACCCTGCCTATTGGCCTTTTTCTCCCCTTGTTGGTCCCTGAGGCCAAGAGAGGGTAAATTATTCAGGATTATATAATTAACTAGGAAACATGGTAAAAATCATTTAATCCAGAGGTTCTTACCCTTCTCTGCTCCATTGGGTGGAGGCTTTCCCCTCCCTCCATAAACAAAAGGAAGAAAGCAAGCCTAATAAGAACCACACTCCTAGTCAAGCCTTTCCTTCTAGATGAAGGAGCTAGGCCCAGAGGGAGGAAGTGCCCAGGACACAGCAGCGCTGTGGTGGGACCACCTGAGTGGGGGGCCAGCCCACTGCCGCTCCTCTGTACAGCTCTGCCTCAGGCGCGAGCACAGGGCAGCTATTCTTTATTTAAAGTTCTGATTCAGTGCTGTAAGTCGTGTTAACATCTGTTCAGTAGTTACAGTAAATTACCCTACTATAGACAGTAGTTACTGTTTAAATGTTGAAGTTGCTAGAAAGAGCAGTGTGGTTGAGAACTGGGGAGTTAGATATGTTTCCAGATCACTGGTTTAAACTTGTGCCTCCAAATAGGCAAATACATTTGCTGTACGTGACACCCCCTAGTGGCCAGATTTCATAACCACAACTTGCGTTTCATTCCATACACTACTACTCTAAGAATCAGTGCCTTAAAGAGACACTGGAAATGATGATGGTTAACCTCAGGTATATAACAATGATTTTTTTTAAAAAGGTTGAGAATCACTGTTCTAAATATTACTTAAAAGACAATTTTTTCCCCAGTTGATTTTCAATAAATTGTCTTTTGTTCTAGGTATGATTATTAATCCTGACTATGAAGTTTCGTTTCCTTAGATTTTTCAGGGTATCAGTTGTTAGAAGGGGGAAAAAAATTATGTTTATGTAGACTTTGTTCACATAATTAACGTGAAGCCAAATTATAAAGCGTCAAGAGGACAGTGGTAAAGATTCAGCAAAGGCTAATTTTCTGCTGATGGCCTTCTTCTTAGGAACTTCCGTTATTAGTACTCTATTATGTAACAGATATGCCCATTCAGTTAACATTATTTCTGATGCCAACTAGGGGGCCTGATTATGAACTGGGATTTTTTTTTTTTAAAGAAGTCAGGCCCGTTAAAAATTTTACTTACTTATTTATTTATTTTTAGCAGTTGCAGACCTGCAGAGGATGTTCCCCACCCCTCCTTCTTTGGAACAGCACCCTGCATTTTCTCCTGTGATGAATTATAAAGATGGGATCAGCTCAGAGACAGTGACAGCATTAGGCATGATGGAAAGCCCCATGGTCAGTATGGTTTCAACACAGCTCACTGAATTCAAGATGGAAGTGGAAGATGGATTAGGAAGTCCCAAGCCAGAGGAAATAAAGGTAATTGCCGGGATATTACTGTACACAGACAGGCATGCATGCTCAGACTCTTCAGTCGTGTCCAACTCTGTGCAGCCCCATAAACCACAGCCCATCAGGCTCCTCTGTCCATGAGATTCTCCAGGCAAGAATACCCAGGGATCGAACCCACATCTCTCACATCTCCTGCATTAGCAGACGGACTCTTTACCACTCACGCCACCTGGGAAGCCCATACAAAGACGGTGATTTTAAAGCACATTTTTCTACAACTTCTTTAAAATAGTACTGTCTGTATGCAATATATACATACGTTCCTAAGGGTTCTCTGGATTAGATCATGTGGTATATCACTTGGCGTATTAATTAGTGTCTTTTGATTAATTTAAATGTTGGCATTCACATTTTCCCATTGATCAGATAAGAGAAATAGTGAATTCAGTCATTTTTGTTGCTATTACGGTATGTCCTCGAGTTGTTTACCAGCTTGATCACCAGCCCCACTTTGTTGTCACAGGACTTTTCGTACGTGCACAAAGTTCCAACTTTTCAGCCTTTTGTGGGATCCTCCATGTTTGCTCCACTGAAGATGTTGCCGAGCCAATGCCTGCTACCTCTGAAGATTCCTGATGCCTGTCTGTTTCGGCCTTCATGGGCAATCCCTCCTAAAATTGAACAACTGCCCATGCCACCTGCGGCCACTTTCATTAGAGATGGCTACAAGTATGTGCTGGGATTCTGTCAAGTCGGCTGCCATATTTAATAGGATTTCTATCATTTAACCTAAGTATTTACTTTACATGATGACAGCATTTCATTTGAAACTTTATCGGCCATTCATGTTTTTGTGCATATTCTTTTGTGTTGAAAATATTATTTTCTAAACTAAATTTCATATATATGGGAAAATTGAGGTTATTTGTATAGAGAACCGTGGTGTTTATGGTCATTCAGTGTCAAATCAGTGTCTGTCACAGAACCAAGCAGTAGATTGGAGTGGGTAATATTTTTAGGGTGACGGTGGTAAGTACTCCTTAATACGCACTTTGATGATTTCAGATGTGTTTACTTAAGGCACTTTAAGGTTAAGTATTCATATGCTAATTTCTGTTGCTGACCCTTTGTCATACAAGAAAGCAGCAATAGAACAGTGCCATGATACGGGGGAGGGAAAAGGAAGTATTTATCATAGCTTGTACGTAGTTCATCCTGTCATTCTGACTTCAACAGTGCAGAATTAGTTTTCCCTTTGATTGATAATTTCTTAATGACATAATGTAAATGCTTTAAAGTAAAAGGCCACAAACTCAAATGTCTGTCAGGACCAAGTAAGCAGTATGTGGATGGAGTGGACTGGGCAGAGCAAAATACTAGCCACTCCTGACACCCAGTGTCACTGTGGGGGCAGTGGGGCGAGTGGGGCCAACAGTAAACTGTTTGAGAGTATGTATTGCCCCCTTTAAAGGGACTTTTATTTTTTTCTTTTTGCTTTTCTTTTTGCTATTCAACCTTAGGGAGTTGTTCAGGCAGGAATGTGAGAGATTTTAATGTACATTTCCTTTTTGAAATGTTGATAGTTGGGAATTCCCTGGCAGTCCAGTGGTTAGGAATCGGCACTTTCACTGTGAATGGCCTGGGTTCAATCCCTGGTCAGGGAACTAAAATCCTGCAAGACATGTGGCGCACCTCCCCCTGCCAAAGAAAAAGTTGTTGACAGTTAATTCAGAGTTATATTCTAAAAGCTAAGACAAATTTATGCTGTAGTCCAGTTTGTGGGCTACTTTTGTGACCTTGTATAGAAATCATCTTAATGAAATCAACTTTAATTTTATAAGCAGGCTTTATGCCTGTGTTTGTGTAAAGTCTGTATTGGAATGAGAAACTGTGACAGCGAAGTACTTTAAAAGAACCTTAGACTTGGAGAAGTACATGGAGTCACAGGACTCGAATTCCTGCCTTTTTTGTTTAGTCTCTGTATGACCTTAAGGGATCCTTCTATCTAGGTCTTCTCCTGTTTAAAATGGAGTTTCAGGCACAAGATTTTTGAAACGCTCTGAGAACTAATGGTTGTGGAAGCAACATGCCACCAGCAGTATGAAAGTGTGTGCCCAGAAGCACGCTGTAGGGCAGGGCCTGGCTTATTTTCGGCTGCCGTTCTCCAGTTGTGTCCCAGCTTGTTTCACCTCAGACTGGCCCACACGGCTGCAGCAACTAGCACCCCAGGGGTTAGCGTGCTGAGCACAAGCAGCGCAGCCGCTTCAGAAGCCATTCCACCACCTAGCCTCTTATACACACAAGCTCCTCAAAACAGCAACATACAACCCTTTCCTGCATGATAGTTTCTGTAACAGATAATTTAGATAATTGTTTAGATCTATTAAATCTGTTGTCTGCCACCCCAGAGATTCTTGGTATTCGAAACTGGAGCTGTTAACAGAACCCTCTGGAATGAAATAAGCGTCCCTGCACCTTCCAGTGTGGCGCCCACCACCCTCGTGTTGTAGCTGTGCATGTGGCTTGTTGAGACCAAGACTGCATTTAAGTGCAGCACATGGGGCTGGTGGTTCCCTTACTTCCTGGACTGCACAGTTGTGGACTGTGGGAAGTCGTCCTGCTGTGGTCTCCTTCACGTCCTGCTGTGTGTGGGGGTGTGTCATTGTGTCTGTGTGTGTGTGTGTGTGTATTAGTTGCCCAGTCGTGTCTCTTTGCAACCCCACGAACTGTAGCCTGCCAGGCTTCTCTGTCCATGGACTTCTCCAAGCAAGAATACTGGAGTGGGTTGCCATTCCCTTCTCCAGAGCCTCTTCCTGACCCAGGGATTGAACCCTGGTCTCCTGCATCGCAGGCGGATTCTTTACTGTTTGAGCTGCAGGGAAGTCCTCCCGCTTTATTACAGAACACACCAACACTCTCTTGATGCCTCTCATACTTGCCATGCACTGACTTTCCTTCCTCTTTTTTTTTCACTGTTGCATACCCAGCAACTAGCATGGGGTTGGTTGGTCCTCAGTTCATTTTTCTTGAATGGGAAAAGTCAGGTTCCTATACACAATAAACCATTTTACTGCCTCGGGAGCAATTTAATTATTTAGGTTTTCAGTTAATCGTTGTAGTTCCTTTTCTGATCTGAACTGCATAATCATTTTAGACTTTTGTTGAACAGGAAAATTTGAAAGGAGTCCAATTAGAGTAAAGATCATTATTACACACTTACTATTTTGCTCTCTGAGATAGCAGTGATTGCTGATCAGGGTTTCTGGGTCACTCGTTATCTGCACTCAAAGACACCGCTGTGCCTCAGATTGAACATTTCTTTGCAGAGCCTGATTTGGATTTTCAGGTTGGTAGGTTAGGCATAGCTAATTAAAAATCAAAAGAAAATGATTCAAAGAGCCATTACTTTATGACATTCTTCTTTCAAATTATAAGTGAATGAATATGTACTTTATTGGAGGAACATTAGTTTAAGCACAGTATTAATAGAAGAATTTTAAACATTTAAAAAATATTATTTCTTTTGATACCTTCTCATTGGAAAGAGTGATCCCAATCTGTTTTACGGGTACCTCTAATAATGTATATCAAGAACATTTTATTACAATAAGAACTTTTATTACAAAATCATGGACACTGTTTTGTTTTCTTTGTGGCTGTTCCAGACAGAAGTCACTGCTTATGAGAAAACAGCACAGTGTGATTATCTCTGGGAATTCAAAATCATGGTGCTGTTTTGCATGGCGTATGGAAAATAGAAAATGAACTGCAGTTGCCTACCGCAGAAGCCTGTTAGCAGTTGGGACACTTTGATGTGGCATGTATACTTACGTGCACAGACCTAATTAAGACCAAGTCCTCTTGGCAGCATGTGTAACATTTGTATTAATTGTAATATATGACTGGCCAATGGGTTCCTCAAATAGAATTCCCTCATGGTCACTCATTACAATAAAAATGCAAGCTAGATAGGACTGCATTTTTTGGAAACTAAAAAAATGTTAAATTTTCATGTGCGTTTGATTATAACTACTATAGAATCACATGTAGATTATAGCCTCAGAGAACAAGTACACTGGCAGACTTTCAGTCTCAAAAAAGGACAAAATTGTAATTGCAAATTAGATGGGAATTTCATCTATGGTCTTCTAGCTAATTTGGCATCTGAACTCATGTGTTAAAGTTCTATTTAGTAGTTAGAGTTTTTCAGAACTACTTTGTCCAAACGCAGTATCATGTTTTCTTGTTAAAAATAGCCAAAGTTTCCTCAAAAGATGAAGAGGAGGCTTGCTGAAGTGTGGACTAAGTGGACGGGCACTGCTGTATTGAATTACTCTTCATACCTTGCTGCTTGCTTTTCCACACACTGCACTGACTCCTTTGAATCCTTAAAAAAAAAAAAAAGAAAACCAAATAAACCAAGCAATAGCACGCGTAAATAAGAAATGGCCCGGCCGGGCTGGGGTGCTGAGGCGTGTGTCTGGCACCCGTGTCCTGCCCCCTGTTCTCACGAGGTGCCATCTCTCTTGCAGCAATGTGCCTAGTGTCGGGAGCCTGGCAGATCCAGATTATCTGAACACGCCACAGATGAACACGCCGGTAACGCTCAACAGCGCTGCCCCAGCCAGCAACAGTGGAGCAGGAGTTTTACCATCCCCAGCAACCCCTCGCTTCTCTGTCCCCACACCACGAACCCCCAGGACACCAAGAACTCCCAGAGGAGGGGGCACTGCCAGTGGTCAGGGCTCTGTGAAGTATGACAGCACCGACCAGGGCTCACCAGCCTCTACCCCCTCTACCACTCGGCCTCTCAATTCTGTGGAGCCTGCCACCATGCAGCCAATCCCCGAAGCCCACAGTCTCTATGTCACCCTGATTCTTTCGGATTCCGTGATGAATATCTTTAAAGACAGAAACTTTGACAGCTGTTGCATCTGTGCCTGTAACATGAACATCAAAGGGGCGGATGTCGGGCTCTACATCCCTGATTCTTCCAACGAGGACCAGTACCGCTGCACCTGTGGGTTTAGTGCGATCATGAATCGCAAACTTGGTTACAATTCAGGACTCTTCCTGGAAGACGAGTTGGATATTTTTGGGAAGAATTCTGACATTGGTCAGGCTGCTGAAAGGCGCCTAATGATGTGTCAGACCACCTTCCTTCCTCAGATGGAAGGAGCCAGAAAACCCCAGGAGCCACCGATAAGCCTTCTCCTCCTCTTGCAGAACCAACACACACAGCCTTTTGCTTCACTGAGTTTCCTAGACTACATTTCCTCCAGCAGCCGCCAGACCCTTCCCTGCGTGAGCTGGAGTTACGACCGGGTGCAGGCAGATAATAATGATTACTGGACGGAATGCTTTAATGCCTTGGAGCAGGGTCGGCAGTATGTGGATAATCCCACGGGTGGCAAAGTGGATGAAGCCCTGGTGAGAAGCGCCACTGTGCACTCCTGGCCTCACAGCAATGGTAGGTTTCCCGGAGTACAGATTTACTTTGAGAACTGTCTCGGCATGACGATAACTCCCACACTTGCCTTACTTTATGTGACAAAATTTTAAGTTTTATTTCTTAAAAAATAGACACAACTGAAGTGAGAGCTATCTTGAAATTCGAAATTTAAGGATGGGGAAATGTTTCATGTGAAACACATTTGGAGAAGAGTAATTACGTTGTGGGATAAAAGTCATCGGGATCAACGGTCCCTATCCTTTTTGACACCTGGGACCGGTTTCATGGGAGACCATTTTTCCACCGACCAGGAGGATATAAGTGATGGGGAGTGACTAAATACAGATGAAGCTTCACTCGCTTGCCTGGCTCACCTGCTGTGCAGCCCAGTTCCTAACAGGCCACGGACTGGTACTTGTCTGTGGCCCAGGGATTGGGGAGCCCTGATCTAGATTATACAGACTGATAATCTGCACACCCTTCTGGGTCAAGTTTCCATGATACTTCTTCCAGGAAGCCTTCTGTCCATTTACAGAGTACTTTCTCTTTCCTCTGATTTTCCAGTATTTTATGTCTCTGGTAACAGTAATCACGTTTTACTTTATGTTGGGGCTCCTGGGGATGTCACTGTCTTAAAAACTCCAGGTGATAAACGTTTTTGGAGTTTGGCTCTAAGAGTGCTGAGCACCTGACTGTTCCTTTTCTTTATTCACTCTCTATCTGTGCTGTGATGTGTCCTGGGGGAGAAAGTGGTGAATGAAAGAGACAAGGTACCTGCCCTCAGGGACTTTCTAATCTATTTTGGAAAGTGACATGAATCACACAACTAACAAATAAGCATATAACTGCAAACCATTATAAGTGATGAAAGCATGGGGTGTCAGAGGACACTTCTTGAAGAAGCAGTGATATTTGAGATTGCAACGCTGGGTACAGGTTAACTGAGGGCAGGAGTGGCGAGTGTGGAGGGCCACAGTTAAGTAGGGTGCGGGGCCTTCAGACGAGCCCAGAGGCCAGCAGGGCTAGATTATCAAGAGCCTTTGGGAACACGCTGGGCCCTGGGTCTTCAGTTTTAACAAGTCCTTGATGGGTTATGAAGAGACACTGCCATCAGATTTGTGTACTCAGAAACGGTGGACTCTGACTGGAATGCGGACTGAGGATTAGAAAACGGCAAGAGGGGGTTGAAGGACACTGAGAAGTTCCTGCCGCAGATGAAGAACCAGTAGCTTGGCTTACTGTCCCAGCACAGGAGATGGACAAGAAGTGGGAACAGTCAGGGGCCGTTTGGGAGGTATTATGGCAGGACTTGGTAATGCGTTGGGTTTTGGGGATCAGAGAGAGAGAGAGAGATTAAGGAAAACACCCAGGTTTGTGACTTGTACACCTGGACAGATGGTGGCATGTTGGTCAAAAATGAGTGTTCTGGGGAAAGACTAGGTCTAAAGGTCATAATTGAGTTTGGGAAGTAAGTTTTAAAGATCTCCTTTGAGATGTCCAGGTGGACACTTGGGACTTGATGGCGTGGAGCTCAGGGGAAGGGGAGTGGACGGCACAGGGATGGTAGCCCAGGTCAGGGCGTGGTGAAGGAGGAGGCCTCACTGAGGAGGAAGCAGGTGTGGAGCCAGAGGAGGGCCTGACTTAGAGCTTTACTGCATTCTGCTGTGTAACCAAGCTCCACAAGGAGAGTGGTCAGCAGGCATTCAGTAAGTCAGGCTTCTAAGATAAGTATTAAACAGGTCTTTTGACCACAGTGAGAGCTGTTTGTGGGAGCAGAGGCCAAGCTGGAGGGATTCTATGAATGGAAGAAACATGGACCCTACTTTTGGAATCATCCTCAGTCTTGCAGAGGAGAAGGTTATATAAGCAAGGAGACTTCTGGGAGGTAGAGACGCCTGAGAAAATATTTCAAGGGTTATACTCATTTTTATAACTCCTTAAGGTTTAAGTACAATGCCTTATACTTGGCAAGCCTTGGATTAATGGCTGCTGCATGAATTTATGAATTAGTCTTTGCCTTAAAGAATTATGGGTGATTATCTTACGTGGTTTCTTTTATTAGATAGTGGCCTTCAGATAGAAAAGCAGTCTGGGTGGGTGGATGAGTAGTGTCATCTTTGGATATGAAGAATAGCATGTTTTATTGCAGATGAGATGTGGGTTCTAAATTCAGATGCTGAAAGTACCAGACAGATCGTGTAAACAAATGATGTGGAGAGCCAGCTTTGCAAAAAAGCAGTGTCCTTCCACAATATCCTATTTTGCATGCATAGGAATAGAGTTCACAAAGAATTGCCTCTGCTTTTATTTTTCTTTAACCTGTAACTCTCTTAGTCTGTCATTTTCCTACATTGGATAGAACCATGAGTACAAGAAGTACTTTACTTTTTTCTTTACTGTAAGAAGAAAAGAAGCACAGGCTTGAAGATAAAGGAGGTTAATTCTGCTTCAGTCTCAGGCAGGCAGCAGAGCAGGGGTGTCAAAAACTGCCTGAAAGAGGCAGCTCCTCGACTCTAGATGGTGGTCCTCTAGCAGTGCGGTGGTCTCAGCCCCAGGGTTGTCAGATCATTTTCCAGTTTTTCAAGAGAAGCTGGAAATCCAGATTTGTATATGAAATTTCCTGAGAAGTCCGTTTCAGATTGAGAAATGAAAACAAAACCTCTGTGCCATGGGTTTGCAGCCTGTGTTTGATTTGAGGGCGCACCTGAGAATGTCTCCAGACCCTTCACACCGTGTGTCCCGGGCTCGGTTGGTAAATAGGTCACAGGTTTCCGTCTGTGCCACCGTCCTTGCCAGCCGGGGAAGTGAGAGCAAGGAAAGGTCTCAAGGCCCCCGCTCTGCAGGCGCATAGCTGACCACCTCCAACTTCAGTGCTTCTTCCTTCAGATCTTTTAGGGAATTTGGTGAGCAGTATGGACCCTCTCCCCCCTGGGAAAAAAATACACCTGTGTTCATGCATGCACGTGCAGTTTGGGGAGAGTTTCAGAGGTTTTCATGTTCGAGGTTAAGGAGTCCTCCTGCTAGCAGGAAGAATGTGTGTTCTGAAACCGTGACTCTCCAGCTGTTCTAAGCTTCTTTTTAAATTCCTTTTCCCACTCATCATATAATCAGATAAACATTGATACTTGTAAACAAAAGTAATTAACTGGACTTCCCTGGTGATCTAGTGATTAAGAATCCATCTACCAGTGCAGGGACTCGGGTTTGACCCTAGTCCAGGAAGATCCTACCTGCCGTGGGGCCACTAGGCCGGTGCGCCACAGCTGCTGAGCCTGTACTCGGAGCCTGCACGCCGCCACAGGAGAAGCCACTGCAGTGAGAAGCCCCCACTGCAACTGGAGAGCAGCCTCCTGTTCACTGCAACCAGAAGCCTGCATACAGCGACAGAGACCCAGCATAGCCATACAGAAATAGATAATTTTTTGAAAAGTAATTAAGAAACTAAAAGTAATTATGAAGCAATCATTAAGAAATTTTTGCAGCTCTCTTTTCTTGTGAATACCCTTGGAAACAGGTCTGTATGGTTTTAAAAAGTCAGACCTATTTACCTTTCCACTTTTAGGCAGTTCTATAGTTAGCCTTGATTATATAGAATAACTTTATTTCCCCTTTTATTATTTCCAATAATAATAAAATTTATTACTTACTAAGTATTTTAGAGTCTCTACTGCTAGTGACGTCTCTGTCAGGGCCTGTTGCTGAGGCCGCGCCAGCCCACCTTGACGGGTCCTGTTCTGTCGTTTTGCTTTGCAGTGCTAGACATCAGCATGCTGTCCTCCCAGGACGTGGTCCGTACGTTGCTGTCCCTGCAGCCCTTTCTCCAGGACGCCATCCAGAAGAAGCGCACGGGCAGGACCTGGGAGAACATCCAGCACGTGCAGGGACCACTCACCTGGCAGCAGTTCCACAAGATGGCAGGACGGGGAACCTACGGTAGACCTTTCTCCCTGTTGACGTTCTTTCGGATTTTTTTCTTCTGTGAAAAGAGCAGCTTTAGTTACTGTCAAGTCTTCCTTTGCTGACAAAATAGAATCTTTTCCCTCCTGACTACTACAGTTTATAATCTCCTTGTTTTCCAATAGTCAGTTTCGGACATAACTTATTTCTTAATGTCTTTGGCATAATCAAGGTCAATGGGGCAAACAATGCCTAACTAGACTATTTGTTAGAATCTCGTCTTCCCAGTGCTCGCTGCCGTTTCATCTGGGTGAACCTCTGAACTAGTTCTGACAGCTTCTTTGTAGTCAGGACCAGAGTGCCTGTCTTAGAGGCAGGTAGATCGTTTTGTTCAGAGAACTAACACTAACCTGCTCTGCTCTGCACTCACTGAACCTTTATAAGCATGTTCTGACTCATTTAATTAAAGTTCTTCATCAGGGGCCATTTAATTAGAGGATTTGAAGACTAAGAGTATCATGTCAGCCTACAATAAAATGTCCGATGCCAGAATTAAGACAAATCGCTAGAGAATGCGCAGTTGTGGAGGTAGCGGGAAACGGACTCGCAAGAGCTTTCCTAAGCTGCAGTCTTGTTTTAGGTTCTGAAGAGTCTCCTGAGCCGCTGCCCATCCCCACCCTGCTGGTAGGCTACGACAAGGACTTCCTCACCATCTCGCCGTTCTCCTTGCCGTTTTGGGAGAGGCTGTTGTTGGACCCATACGGGGGCCACCGTGATGTTGCCTATATTGTGGTGTGTCCAGAAAACGAGGCCTTGCTCGAAGGAGCCAAAACTTTCTTCAGGGACTTGAGCGCTGTATATGAGGTGAGAGAGACACGAGAAGTGAAAGTCGTCTGTATGATGCAGGGCCTCGGACTGTTTCTAGTTGTGGCTAAATTTTAAAGGATAAATAGCTTCAAAATAGATCTCCAGGAAAATTTGCACATAGTTGGAGGACGAAGAAAAGGATAAGTTGGCAAGTTTTTCAGGAAGTACATTGTTTTCCCATCATAGCTTTATATTTTATTAGATTGAAAAGATTTTCCTCTACCAGTCTTACTAGCTGTTTTTGCCCCCGTTTATGTGCTTGAGTTTAAAAGGACTACTCACCGGGGGTTAGTGGTTGTTCAGAAGAAGAACTTCACAAAAAGAAAATACATCTACTCTTGGGGGTGGGGGGAGTTCCTGAAAACAGTATAAAAGTGTTTAGCTGGAAAATTCCTGAATCACATAGAAGTTTAGTGACTCATGTCCCTGTTATGTTTTATTTAAACATCTTAAACTCAGTTTTGGTACAGATTAATAATGTAATAACCCTAGTAATGTTAGATAATTTTGTATATTTAGTGTATAAAGTCCTGTTACTTTTGAAAAATTAGAATCATACCTGTCTTTAAAGAGTTAGTGTATATTTTTTCTGCTAAAGTACATATACACTAAAGTTTCTGTACCTTATCCTCCTAATTAATCTTCATATTTGATGAGAGTAAATGAAATTAATGTTTATAAAATGTTTGGAGCTGTGACATAATATAAGCATTACCAAAATGTTTATTAAATAAGATGCCATAACAGAAATTGATCATCTATAAATGTATGAGTACACATGAAATAGTAAATTTACATGTTGCTTCAGAGAAAAGAGAAGGCGCTTATGTCTGAAATAATGGCATCAATTAAGCCACCAAAGGAAATCCTTGGAAACAGTAATTTCTAAACTGTGCCTGGTCCATGATGCATAATAATACTGAATCACAATTACCCTAATGCAGAAAACTTGTCTAAGCAATTTTAAAGCCCAGTCATTCTTTTAAATGAAGCTCTCAGCGTAAGTTACAGAACATAAAAGGATTACCCGATCACTTCAGAATTGCTCTTTTGGCAGTAATGTATACCTGCTTCAGAGGAGTGTACACTAGAGGATTTTTTAGGGGTTTGGTAAGCCTTCTGTTCATCAGCTCTAATATGGGCTAGTTATATGGGCTCTCCTGCCAGTGAGCATGTAGTTAAGTAGCTTACTTTTTGCAGACATATTGTATTCATTCTTTACCATAAGCACCCCTTTAATGTTCTGGAGGTTAATAATAGGATCTCATTGTGCTAAAACAACTATTTACTTTTAAAAAGTAGTCAGCATGTCCACTGCTTTAGTGGCCTCTGCTCTTGGGGATCTCCAAATGTAGCAGTGTAGCAGATGGCCCATAAAATGTTAGTGTTATCCTATGGGAGAACATCCAGAGTAGGGATTACTTAAGAGATTTCAGTGGACATATGTCTCTGTCAGCCTTCGTAGGCAGGAATCCGGCTCTTTATTTGACCATTAGCAGTCAGGTAGCGCTCAGCAGTGTTCCCTTGTTGGGGAGGAGGTGCTTGGGGTGAACAAGCATTTATTTTTTTCTTCAGAAAGAACATTTTTCCTTAGAGAGGCTGGTCCAGGGTTTGGAAAGACAGGAGAGCAGATTCAAATACATTACTGGTCTGGTTGCACGTGGAAACGCTGAGTGAAGAAGGAAGATGCCTCCATGTGTGTGTCAGGCATCTCAGCGGCTGACGGTGCACTCTGAGGAGGGAGGGTCCCTGTTCTGAGTGGGGTCTACTGTGTTCTGTCAGATGTGCCGACTCGGGCAGCACAAGCCCATCTGCAAAGTGCTGCGCGACGGGATCATGCGTGTGGGGAGGACTGTGGCGCAGAAGCTGACGGAAGAGCTCGTGAGCGAGTGGTTCAGCCAGCCGTGGGGCAGCGAGGAGAGTGACAATCATTCCAGACTCAAACTTTATGCGCAAGTTTGCCGCCATCACCTAGGTAAATGGAGATTTATGTGACAAAGTCAAATTTGAGATGTAGACTATCAGATTGTTCCCCCCCTCCCCCATTCTTACCTGAAAAAATCCCATGGACAGAGGAGCCTGACGGGCTACCGTCCATAGGGTCGCAAAGAATTGTACGCGGCTGAGTGCACAATCTTTTTGTTCTAAGTAGTTAAATGTTAGTTTTCATGTGCGTGTATATTCTTGAAAAGCTATTTAAAGTAGCCTAAAGAAGTCATATCTAATTTACTCCATGTTTCAAAAATGTAGCAGCATGATTTGGTATTAACTGGTTAATTTTAACCCAGATTATCAAGAGAATCTTAGACCTAGCTTATAAGGCGTTAAACACATAGGAGCATAATATACCATGATGTCTGAGAATACATGGCCTCTCAGTTTTTAGTGAAGGTGTGTGGAATTGGTCTGAAAGGAAAATGATTGGTTTTCTTGAAAACGAAATGATTGGTTTTGTCCTTTTTCTTCTGTTCTCCAAAGAAGGCTCTTCCAGAATTTATAACAAGTGGCCCCATGTTTATTCCCTGTTTATCTACAAGCTTGTGTTTCAGTGTGGAGATAGCATTTTGGGTGTCAGAACCAGAGTATTGCAGCCTGGAAGCATAGCTCTTTAGAAAGTGACTGTTCTGAGTGTCTGCATCAGCCAGACCTGCAGGACGTCCCTGAAGTCACTTCTCTGTGTGTCCTCTTTCAGCACCTTATCTGGCCACTCTGCAGCTCGACAGCAGCCTGTTGATACCACCTAAGTACCAGACCCCACCAGCAGCAGCACAGGCGCAAGTGCCACCTGGGAGCGCTGGGCCTTTAGCTTCAAATCCAGGCTCGGCCGCGCCCTCGGCGGGCAGTGCGTTTAATCCCACCTCCAACGGCAGTTCTCTGAACCCGGCTGCAAGCAGTTCGGCCTCTGGCTCCACCGGGCCCCCAGTCTCCACATCGGCCTCTGCTCCCATCATCAACCAGATCAGCACTACCTCTTCCTCAGGATTCAGCGGTAGTGTCGGGGGGCAGAACCCCAGCACCGGGGCCAGCGCTGCAGAGAGAACGCAAGGGAGCCTGGGCTGCGCTGGAGACACCGAGCCTGGGCAGAGCTCCTCGCAGCCCTCCCAGGATGGACAGGAAAGGTACAGTGCTCTGACGGAGCCGAGTGGCCTCGGCTTGGACCCCTGGGCTACCCTTCCTCTGTGCCCCAGCCCCCTCAACTTCATGCGTCTCTAAACCTAGTGAAGCACTATATTTCTGTTCTTCCCCAAAGAAGGTAACACCTGTCAGTCTATAGTTCAGTGTTAAGAAATTTGAGAACTTCTTATAAACTTACTAGTAATTATTGTATTACTAGTATAATAGTATGTACTTACTAATTAATATACTTAGTGTAATTAATATTACTATTAATACTATATGAATATTTCTCTGGTGGCTCAAATGGTACAGAATCTGCCTGCAGTGCAGGAGACCCAGGTTCGATCCCTGGGTTGGGATGATGCCCTGGAGAAGGGAATGGCAACCCCTCCAGTATTCTTGCCTGGAGAATCCCATGGACAGAGGAGCCTGGTGGGCTACAGTTGGACAAAGAGTCCGACACGACTGAGTGACTAACATTTTGACTTTCAACCTCTTCGTATTAACATAACAGCATTATAAAACATCTTTGTAGAAGGAAACCATGGCGGTGAAAAGAGATCTCCCATTTTAGAGAAGCACATTGTCATTTTCCATCTATCTTGGTGCTGACTGACTGGGTTTGCCTTCATTTTGTTCCCTGTTGATGTTGCATTTACTCTGTAATCTCTGTCCAGGGAGTCGGTCTGCTCTGGAGTTGATGTATTTTTTATAATTTATGTTGCACATCTCATAAGTGGCTCTGTGTGCAGTGTTACAGAAAGGGAGAGAATAGGCATTCCCACGGAGCCTGACTCTGCAGACAGCCAAGCCTACCCTCCGGCTGTCGTCATCTACATGGTGGACCCCTTCACGTACACTGCGGAGGAAGACTCCACTTCCGGAAACTTTTGGCTGTTGAGTTTGATGCGCTGCTACACAGAAATGCTGGATAATTTACCTGAGCATATGAGAAATTCTTTCATTCTCCAGGTAACTAACTGCAAGTTTATTTACTTTGTTGTTTTTATGAATGTGAATACATTTTTTTTAACTGTATGTATATGAAAACAGAAAAAAAATTATTAATTCAACCTTTTAGATTCAGACATTATTAGTTAGTATTTTGCTGTTTCTCTAACCTCTTTTCTGTGTTTGTTTACACAATTGAGATCATATTTTCATGTAATTTTTTTCTACCATTTCACTGTTTTGGCAGGCTAGTGGTTGGGATTCTGTGCTTCCAATGCCGGGGCCAGGTTCAGCCCCTGGTTGGGGAACTAGGGTCCCGAAAACTGCATAGTGTGACCAGTAAATAAATGAATACTGCCAGAATAAACATCTTTATGTGTAATCTCTCTTTTATATTTCAAGTATTTCTTAAAGTGGATTCTTAGATAAAGATACTGATAAATAATGCCAGATTCCTTTCCCAAAAGGTTACAGTTACTTACAGTTCTCTCAGGAGTGGATGAGCATGCTCATTTTCACTGCACCTTTGCCAACTTCATAGTGTAATAATTTTTTAAGTTTATAATTTAATAGGTGAAAAATGATGGGTGTTTAGATTTTTGTATTACTGTCCCTTTTAACTCAAGTCATTTCTATAGAATTAATTTAAAGCCCCTGGTGTAGTCTGTTGATAGTTTTTCATCGAAGTTTGTATCTCACATGATTAGACAATAATTCCAGTGATGCCGTGCATATTAAGTGTAAGAACTGAGAAATATATTTTAAAGCAAGTTTTAAAATTTGAGGGCATAGCAACAATAAATTGAGAATTTATCCTTAAAATGGGAACAGGGTAATTTCTAAGTGACAGTGTAACTTGCCTAGCAGAGTGACACCCCTTCTTAAACTGCTGTTAGTTGTAATGTAAGACTTTGTGTCACTGAAAGGAATTAAGATTGAATTATATTGTTTGGCATTTCTGTATTTTAAGACTAAAGTTGCCTCCCCCATTCAAATAAAGAATGCATGCCGTTTCATTTTCCAGCTGCCTGTTAGCATGTTAGATCTGTTTCCAGTCTTGTTTGTATTTGTGTCTGTAGATTGTGCCTTGCCAGTACATGCTGCAGACAATGAAGGATGAGCAAGTTTTCTACATCCAGTACTTGAAGTCCATGGCATTTTCAGTGTACTGCCAGTGCAGGCGACCTCTGCCTACACAGATCCACATTAAATCCCTCACAGGATTCGGGCCTGCCGCCAGCATTGAGATGACTCTCAAGAACCCGGAGGTAGGCAGCAGCAGGGCAGAAATTGGCAAAGACTGCTTTTATATTAAAGATGCAAGCCAGGAGAGTTACTTGCTTGTTCTGTCTTCTGCCTTTATATAAGAGTGGTAGATTTCTCTAATCCTTAAGTTGAAATAGAGGAGATAACTTCTCTGAACTTGTATAATTTTTTGAGAAAGGAGGCAAGCAAACTCCTGCTTTTTTCTTGATATAACATCTAAGGCAACAATACACTTACCCTTTTTACTTTACTTACTAATGTTCAGCTTTCCTATGTTTATTTTGCTCATTAGTTTTGGAAGCTGATCTGTGTCTCGAATCAATCTCTACCTCCACCCCCCCCCCCCCAGCTCTTTCCTCCTGGAGCAGCTGTTGTATGTGTTCACTCCGCACGGACCCCTCACCTTCTGATGCTTTCTCCTCCCCTGGTCTCTGTGCTTGTGTGTGTGGATGGATGTGTTTTCTCTCCGTCTTCCTAACCCTATCTTCTACAGATGTGTACCTCCAAAACACCAAGGCAAACATGCCTTAAACAAGAGTTGTATACTGCTGTTGTTTTACTAAATCATCTTTTCCTGAAGATAGATGTACAGGGCAGTGTTGAGGACTTTCAAAGCCTTCAAAAATCAATTCCACAACTTTTGCATGAAAAATTACCCATTAATAAGAGCCAGCAAACAGTGCTTTACTGTTAGAGAACTTAATACCCAAATAGCTAATTTTAGTCGGTAATGTTTTTCTGGAAAACTAAAAAAAAAAAAAAAAATGACGTACTACTTATACCGCATTTGTTGTAACCTGGTTCAAGTCAGCTTGGTCCCAGGGAAAGGAACTGCTTAGCTGACAGCTTACATCCACCCTGGGGTTATAGAAAAGTTCTGTCTTTGGCAATTCTAGGTTAGTTTGTTGAGTTTGTGTATTTTTTACTTTGGTGAGCAAGTCATCTATTTTCTCTACTAGCTTTTTCTAGAATTGTAATAAATCCATTTCTGCTTCTTATTTGTGTCTGGAAATCATGAGTTTGTCCTTTCTGTATGCATTTTAAATCTTTTAGTTCTTTACCTCTTGTGGTTACTGTACAATTCAGATGCAGTCATTCCTTATGCTTTCATAAGAAGCTATCACAATTTCAAGTGACAGCTAATAGCAGTCTGCATTTTCATAGGAGTAAGTAAAGGCTGACTGCCTATATTAAGTTATCCCAAGGCATTATGTAATGTTTTAAAAGATTATATAACGTACTGGCAGAACACCGTGAGAGTTCATGAGACAAAGTGAGGCTCAGATGAAAATAAATTGCAAAAATATGCTTTCTTTCCTTTTGTTTTGGAACAGGAAGAGAGAAATCAATTGTTTGACTTAATTAAAAACCTAAGAACCAAACATCATGAATACTTGCTGAGGTCTTTGAGTCTTCCCTTGCGTGAGGGTCCTGGCTCACCTCTAGGCGCGGCCTCTCCCTCAGTCTGCGGGTAGAATTTCACTTTCACTCAGTGGCTGGAGCTGAGTGTCTGCTCCCAGACTCTGTGTTAGGTGTCGACTATGCAGCGGTGATCGAGATGCGAGTCCTCTGCTTCCAGGGATTCGCAGTTTCTGCAGTGGCACAGCCTCATGCAAGCTCCTGGAGCCACGATCCCACTTGCTGTCTCTGTAGGGTTGCCTGTTCTGGGTGTTTTATGTAAATGAAATCATCCCACATGTAAGCTTTTATGTGTGGCTTCTTGCACTTAACATCATGTTTTCAAGGTACCTCCATGTCATAGCACATATGGCACTTCTTCCGTGGCTAAATAATGCTCCATTATATGGATGGACCACAACTTGTTTATCCCATTAGTGGATGGACGTGTGGACTTTTCCACTTTCTGACTGTTGTGACTGCTACTGCTAAGTCGATTCAGTCGTGTCCGACTCTGTGTGACCCCATAGACGGCAGCCCACCAGGCTCCCCCGTCCCTGGGATTCTCCAGGCAAGAACACTGGAGTGGGTTGCCATTTCCTTGACTAATGCTGCTCTAAATAGTCGTGTATGAGTTTTTATGTAGCTATGTGTTTTTGGTTTTTCTGGTGTGAAATTTCCAGGTCTGTGGAGAGTGAATGGATCAGTGATAAGGTTAGGTTTAAAACTTGAACAAATTGTTGAATATCTTTGTATCCCTGAAATAAAGGAATTCGGTTAAATTATCTCTAAAGTCTCCTTTAACTTCAAAATTCTGTAATTGCATTATTACTGTTTCTTATGCTGTAGTTCATGGGCTGGCAACTCTGACTGTGGGCTAAACCCAGCCTGCAGCCTGCATGTGTATGAGCAGTTAGATGGGAGTGATGGTTACAGTTTTACAAAGAGAGGATTATGTGAAAGAGACTCGCAAGACCTAAAGTGTTTGCTGTCCGGTCCTTTATAGAAGTTTGCTGACCCCTGCTGTAGTTTACTAAATACCGATATGTATGTAATAGCTGTAAACAAAAAGGTTAAATTTCATCACAGTTTATCTAAAATATTTGTCTTCGGTAACAGCTAATGCTTTGATTTCTTAAATTGCACACACATACACATAGTAAGGTATAATATACATACTGAAAAGTGCCCAGTCTTAAGTGTTCAGTTCAGTTCAGTCGCTCAGTTGTGTCTGACTCTTTGCGACCCCATGAACCGCAGCACACCAGGCCTCCATCCATCACAAACTCCCGGAGTTCACCCAGACCCACATCCATCGAGTCAGTGATGCCATCCACCCATCTCATCCTCTTGTCGTCCCCTTCTCCTCCTGCCCCCAATCCCTCCCAGCATCGGAGTCTTTTCCAATGAGCCAACTCTTCACATGAGGTGGCCAAAGTATTGGAGTTTCAGCTTTAGCATCAGTCCTTCCAATGAACACCCAGGACTGCTCTCCTTCAGAATGGACTGGTTGGATCTCCTTGCAGTGCAAGGGACTCTGAAGAGTCTTCTCCAACACCACAGTTCAAAAGCATCAATTCTTAGGCGCTCAGCTTTCTTCACAGTCCAACTCTCACATCCATACATGACCACTGGAAAAACCATAGCCTTGACAAGACGGACCTTTCTGGACAAAGTAATGTCTCTGCTTTTTAATATGCTATCTAGGTTGGTCATAACTTTCCTGCCAAGGAGTAAGTGTCTTTTAATTTCATCACTGTAATCACCATCCGCAGTGATATTGGAGCCCAGAAAAATAAAGTCAGTCACTGTTTCCCCATCCATTTGCCATGAAGTGATGGGACCGGATGCCATGATCTTCGTTTTCTGAATGTTGAGCTTTAAG
>NW_011495054.1:2306593-2321815 GCF_000754665.1 Bison bison bison
CCCATCTCTTTCAGAATTTTCCACAGTTTATTGTGATCCACACAGTCAAAGGCTTTGGCATAGTCAGTAAGTGTACTGCTTGCTGAATTTCTATAAGTAAAAATATTAAGGAACTAAGAGCCAGAAATAAAGCATAACAAGCATCCATCTCCAACATCTCTTCTAGTCACTCCAGTGGTAATCACTATTTTGACTTGTAACAGTGTAATTTTGCCCATTTTTTGGCTTTTATGTAAATAGAATTATAGTTTACAGTCTTTTGTGTGACTTTGATTCAGTGCTGAGAATTACCCATTTTGTCGCCTGTGATGGTTTTTTCATTCTCTTGGCCATTTGATGCCCTGCTTGTGTAATTTTATCACAGCTTAGCATCCACGTTACTATTGATGGTTATTTAGGTTGTTTTCTCTTCTGAGCTTTTTTTTTTTTTAATTTAAAAACTAAAAGTAGAAGTTTTTATTGAGTTCTTTAAATTGCTACTCCATATTTTTCTTATTACTAGAAAAGTTTTTAAGCAGCCATTCTTAACTTGACCAAAATTTTAAAAAGCAAAGATATTTTGTAAATGTGTCGCACACACGGGTGACAGAACCCTACTTTTTCTAAGAGGACATTCATCTGAATAAAATCATGAGTTTTTAAGTAAGCCTCCACCAAGTCTTCTGGTAATTGAACAGAAGCAAGCCCACCATGGTCCATGGGAGATGGGTTAGACAGACAGATGTTCTTTCAGTTTTTCCATAATTTCATTCATTTTGTTGCTTGGAATTAGCATCACAGTTTGCAGGGGCTTCATTGGTACATCATCAAAGGACCATCGGCCTCCCAGACATGTGTCACTCTCCTCCTGCACCGAGTAGTTGAATTTCAGGATTGTCTTCTTGTAGAAAAATTCTTCTTCTGCATTTGCAAACATTAACTCATCTTTTTTCTGGTTGCTCCATTTCTTTTTGGAATTCTTTTTTCCTGCTTCCACAAACATCTTGCTGATCAGAAGGTAGAAGTAACACATCCCACATGGCTTGTTAGTTTTGTGTGCCTTTTTCTGAGCTATTAAAATGGATACTGTTAGGAACATGCTTATACCTGTCCTTTGTCAGCATATATGTGCATTTGTGGGTTGGGGATCAGAGGGTACATGTTTGTTCAGCTTTTAAGGCTGTTGTCAATACTTTCCCAAAGCACATCATATACCAGCAGTGAGAGAGAGTTCTAGTCACCCTGTTCTCATGAGTACTTGATGTTGTCTGTCTTTTGTATTTCACACATTCTGGTGGGTATATAGTGGTTTTAATCCTAATGACTTTCCTAATGACTAAGTTGGGCCAATTATTTATTTTCATAAAGAAATACTGGCTTGAGTTCCCCAGCTCATGTGACTTATACAGTCTTTTTGTATCATTATTTATTTATAGGACTAGTGGGGGTGCAGTCTATTGTCATTTCTCCCTGTTGGTTTCCCTCAGTGCTATATGGGGTTTGTTGTGAACACCGAATTGAGTTGCTCTGTGTTGTTACTGATTCTGATTTTGATTCTTATTTCAGCGGCCCAGCCCGATCCAGCTTTACTCCCCTCCTTTTATATTGGCCCCAATCAAAGACAAGCAGACAGAGCCGGGAGAGACGCTCGGTGAAGCGAGCCAGAAATACAACGTGCTCTTTGTGGGCTATTGTCTGTCTCACGACCAGCGCTGGCTTTTGGCTTCCTGCACTGATCTCCATGGAGAATTATTAGAAACTTGTATTGTAAATATTGCTTTACCAAACAGGTGAGGAGCCTTGGTGTTCGTGGTGCATGGAGACTGACACTGTGCCTTTTCTCAGCTCATGGATATTTCTAACTCTCCCACCTAAATGCACTGGGTACCATGTGGGTGGGTTCTTTGGAATTTTCTTGGCTTTGTCGTACTGAGTAATAGCTCTGACTCATTTGGGGACCCTTTTCCGTTTATTTGAGGTCACGGAGGAGTAAAGTATCTGCACGTAAGATCGGACTGCAGAAGTTGTGGGAATGGTGCGTCGGTATTGTCCAGATGACATCTCTGCCCTGGAGAGTTGTGATCGGGCGACTCGGGCGTCTAGGCCACGGGGAACTCAAAGGTGAGAAATTCCTGAAGCAAAGGAAAGGAAGAGGGCTGAGCTAACGTCATTAACTAAGCTGAGGGAGAAAACAGTAAAGTTGGGAGTAAGAGTAGATAGAGCACGTTATATTTTCTGATTCTTCTAAATGTACGGGGTAAACTTGTGACTTTTAGACTTTCTATTAGCAACAGAATCATTTACAAAGAAAATTTTAAATATTGAACCTAACAGAAAAATAATTCTTTATATTAATCTATAAAAGGGACACTAAATTAGAATTTCTAACATTTGTGTATTGAGTCAGTGAGAAGAACAAGTGGTTTTTGTTGTTTTTTTTTAAACAAGTCAGTTTTACCTGGAAAATTTTATATCAGATTATGGATGATCGTAAACGTCATATACAGCCTTTACTTGCATTTGCTTGTTTGTTTTTGATGGTTGATGGTGAGGAGACTGTATTGTTTCAGTGGCGTGATAACAAGATAGTCCTTGTTGACAAGGACAAGTAGTTGCAAATTTGAACCATCTTTATAAAACATCACCACTATCTGATAGTCTGTGGTCTGGAAATTTAAGAGAACAGGTGTTTTGGTTTTTTTTTTAAAGTTGAATCCCCGAACTTATATTCCTTATAAGAAATACAACAAAGGAATAAAAGTAAGTGCCGTGTAACACCACTGACCACTGGCAGCCGCCTTGGCTGATGTTGAGCCCAGCTCATTCATTATCCTCGTGGAGCTACTTGTACAGTTTTATTTGAACAGGCCTAGATTATCTTTTTTTAAGGCCTATCAATGGCGTATCTATAAGAAGTCCAGTATACGCATATAGATGTGAATTTTTTCTAAGGTGTGTGCAAAAGCAAGCATGTGTCACAAATTAGCCTGGTAGTTTTCATGTTTCATGTGTATATTAGGGCAGAGTTGGCAAACTTTCTTTGTAAAGGGCCAGATAGTAAATATTTTGGACTGTGCAGGCTAGCTGGTCACTGTTGAGCAACCCAGCTGTTCTATTGTATGTCACAATAGCCACAGACAGTACCCCCTTGAGTGGGCATGGCTGTGTTCTCAGAGACCTTGCTGACATCAGGTGGTGGGCACGACCTGGCCTTGTGGACCCTTGTATTGGAGTGTGCATAGTATTTCTTACGTGAAATTTATATCAGGTATTTGGGGAAACCCTGAAATAAACCCCCTGATATGGAGATAACTCGTCTTGTATCAAGTGCCCAGAGGGGTTAATTATTAGGGTTTAACAGCAGTTTATACAAATATATAATATGTATTAAGTGTTTGTTTAGGAATCTTCTTATACACAGAGTTTTTTTTATTATTAAATCATACTCTAGGCCAAGAGAAAAATATCACCCTTTTCATTTTTAAAAGAATATTATACTTATAATGAGTCTGTATCAGTAGCCTGGAGGTCTAATTCATTAGGGGATTCATCATTTCATTTCTGTCAGAATTCCTATCTTCTCTCATAGTATACCTTTTAGTCAATCTTACTTCTTAAAGGCTTTAAGCTACTCTTAACCCTTGGGAAAAGTTAGAATGTAATAGAAAAGAAGTAGAGGAGATGAAAATATAGCCTAGTAGTCTAGTTATTTGGTGTTTTGGAAAATTATTAGAGCTGTTGCCCTCCCTTGTATGATTTTTTAGAAGGGACACAAGTGTGACCAAGGGCTCCATCAGAAGACTGAGAGAAAACGTGCCTTCAAGGAGTAAACACAGGAAACAGCCTAGTGTCCAGGACACGAGCTTCTTCCTTTGGGGAACCGAGCTCTGCACCGTCTTGCATTTCTGTGGGGCAGTAGCAGATACGGGTCCACAGATTTCGGTTTTGTGAATCTCTGTTCTTTATCACCACAGTGTTTCTGATAAAAAGAATCATACTGGCTTTTCTTTCTTATTTGGTTCTTAAATACTGAATTCACATCTCTCGGGTTTTTCTGTGGTTTTTTCAACATACACCCTCCTCCGTGTTCCTTGACCCTTTTTATTTCAGCCACTTCTGTTCACTGTTCATTGGGAATATGAAATTTTCGTGAAAGTTTTGGGGTTTTTTAAACTTTTTAAGGGAGAGCAGCATGTGGCGGTGGACAGGTGGCATGGTGTTGCCTCGGGTGTGACAGTGCACAGCTGCACTCGTGTCACACTGATGGGCTCCTGTGTGTCCAGGGTCAGAATAAAGGGAGGGCCGAGTGCTCTTCAATTCCCAGAGTAACATTACCCTCTGCGGTTCTGTGATGAGATATCCTGCCTTTGTTTGGGGGCAAGAAACAAACAATAGAAAATTTGTGCCACCTTTTTAATCTGAACAGCTAATGTGGCGTTATCTGGAGCATGTTACTTGGACCCATTGCTTACCAGCTGTTCGGGGCATGCCAGGAAAGGGTCCCCTTGGTTCCTTCTGCTGCTCGCCTTTGATGAAACCACCAACCTAGAGCAGTAAACCAAACTGAGGTTCGCCCACAGCTGTGCTCTCTTCTGAGGAAAAGTATCCATGAGGGTGTGAAAGAACCAGGCCTGGAGAAGGAGAAAGGGCAGAATAGACTGGCATCCCCAACAGAAAGTATGCGCACATGTGCCTGCGTCTGTGCTGGGCCCCCACGTAACCTCAGTCTCCATAATGGTGGGCCTTTGTTCCCTTGTTAATGAAGTGTAATCGAGGTCAAGTAACATTTTCTTTGTAGCAAGGAGGGGAACCTGTATAAAGACATATTCCCTTTAGGGCCCAATCCTGGAAATTCAATTATCAGGCAGAACTGGTAAAACACTCAAAGCTCACATCAGTATGCATTTCAAAGACTGTGTGAGACTGTGGTATTTGATTCCAGATTGGAGTATCCTCCTCGGAGAATGTTCACTACAGACAATCAGTAAACGGCTCAAGGACGTGTGCCGGATGTGTGGAATCTCTGCCGCAGACTCGCCTTCTATCCTCAGTGCCTGCCTGGTTGCCATGGAGCCCCAGGGCTCCTTTGTAGTGATGCCAGGTAACTCTCTTGTCAGTTTTCTTAATTAGGTATCAGAGTACTTCAGTCCATTTATTCTGAAGTTCACACACAAATATAGATTGTATCCTTATGAAAAAGTTGTACTCAAGGCTCAAAAGTGGAAACCGTTTGGTCTCTTCCAAGGGAGTGGTTTGTGACTTTATTATCTGTTAACCATCACTTGGGAGAGAGCCTGAGTCCTGAGTGTGATCGAGAGCTCTTAGAGTCATGGCGAATTATTTGCCTGACCCCGGCCTGTGAGGCGGGTTACATCATTTCTTTGTGCTCTGTCCTCCTTATGACATGGGGTAGTTGGCTTTGATGATTGAATGAGATGAGTAAAGATTTAGTATGGAATCTAGCATATAGTATGCATTCAATAAATATGCATTTTAACAATTTTTAGTTGAATGGTATCATTTCTACAGAACTGCGCTGTTGGGAGAACAGTCCTTTATAAATTATTAGCAATCACAGGAGAACAGAAGGTTTTATTTTTAGAAATACTTAATTAAATCATACTTGGTTGGCTCAGTCCAATTTTATCTTAACTTTCCTAATGTGAAATCTGGCTTGGGCTATCATAGGTAAATGCTCTGAGTCAGTTTCTTGAAAATATTTAAACAAATGGGCTCAACTTTAAATGTGTGTCCATCATGGCACTTGTGTCAGACTCATATCAGTCCAGCTCAGGTCCTCTTAAAATGTATTTCTGGAGTTGTTCACTGCTACACAAAAGGAGTGAATACCTTTTCCCTGCCTTTTAAGATGCTGTCACAATGGGCTCTGTTTTTGGTCGAAGTACTGCACTGAACATGCAGTCATCTCAGCTTAACACCCCTCAAGACGCTTCCTGTACACACATCTTGGTGTTCCCGACGTCGTCAACCATCCAGGTGGCTCCAGCCAACTATCCCAATGAAGATGGGTTTAGCCCCAACAATGGTGAGTGGGCACGGTGCAGCTCGACTCCTTCACCA
Organism: Bison bison bison; assembly: GCF_000754665.1. Lineage (NCBI taxonomy): Eukaryota > Metazoa > Chordata > Mammalia > Artiodactyla > Bovidae > Bison > Bison bison. Next base: position 2,312,654 of record NW_011495054.1, read on the forward strand.
AAATGCCGTGCTACAGCACGGAGTCACTGCGCTGCGGCAGGTTCTTCTGTGTTGTAATGAACGGCTTATAGAGCATGAGCGAACTGAAGGGCTAAGCATCTTTTCGGTCTTGAGGATTTCATTTATACCATTGCCAAGGCCATATAAACACTGTCCTCTCTTGGGTAATTAACGTTCTCCTGTTTTTCATGAAATGAAAGGCAGAAAGTGTCTGTGTGCTGTGATGTCACTCTTTCAATAAATATTTCTTAGCTGGTTTGAAATGGGTGAAGACTACTGGGCAGTAGTCACACAGCATCTAATTCGCTCTGAAACAACTCCTTAGTTGATGATTCTTAATAGATATTCTTGGTTTGAATATCTTAAAGCATTTGTTAACTGAGTATAAACTGTAAAATGCTCAATATTATGCAGCCATTTACAGTGTCTTTTGAGGGGTTTTTAGCAGCATTTGCTCCCGTTAAAGGGGGAGGGTGAAAGGCCATCACCCTGCGTGTGTGCACACAGGTTAGATGTGTAGCATGATCGTGGGGTCATAATACAGAACCAGAACCAGCGGGACTGTTCTTGGTGACGAGGCTTCCCATTTTATACCTTCCAGGTTCTCTGCTGTTTGTGTGCCTTACTTCTATGATACAGGAGAGAATTTCCTAGGGAAATCAGTGTGCTTTGATCTGCTGGTGTAAGAGGCCTCCAGTTTCAGGCCAAGTTCACACCTATTAGCATGCATTAATTCAGCCTTAAGTGTTTTTAGATGCTAATTGGATATATAGATGGAGTGTGCTGTTTTCTTGGATGGCGTCAGTTTTAATTTTGTTTAATAATTAAATTGCTTCTTTAGCTGTTTTGCCATGTTTTATGTGCCTTTGGAGGCTGGAGTTTTATGTTATTTCTCTATTCTGTGCATACTTCACACTAGGAGATCACTAGAGACAGGACACAATGAAAGGCTTATTTGCAGCACCTTGAACCCAAAGGGCACACGTTAAGTCTAAGTGGTTAATGATGCATACCTAGAACAGCCCTAGGCCAGCAGACTGTGTTTTGCTTTAAGTCGGGGCTGTGGATGAGCTTTTTAATTTTTGTGTTTTTCTCTCTCCCCTCTAGATGACATGTTTGTTGACCTTCCATTCCCAGATGATATGGACAATGATATTGGCATATTAATGACTGGGAATCTCCATTCCTCTCCTAACTCCTCCCCAGTCCCCTCCCCAGGCTCTCCTTCTGGAATCGGCGTGGGCTCTCACTTTCAGCACAGCCGGGTAAGCATGACTTGGGAAACTTGGCACGTTTAAACCCACCGCAGCCTTGAGGGAAGGCCCCTAGAGGTGCTGACCTCCGTTACCACATCCGCCTTTCCTCCCGGTGGTCCTGATACAAGTGAAGTCAGTGTGGCTCTGTTGTTTCATTTTGAGCAAAGGCAGGAATTCTAAAGAAATGTATTACCATTCCTGATGACTGTGTTTAATCAGAAGAATAGTCCATTACAGCTGTCAGAGTTTTTTGCAATTGTTTTCTGAGCAAAAATTAATTTTGGTTGCTTGCCGTTTCCCAGTTAATTGTAATATTTTTGCCAAAACAGCAGCTTTTCAGAGACTAGTTCAATAATCCTGCTTATTCAACATGCAGAATAACTGTGTTAACTGAAGAACACACTGTTGATGGTTATTCGGAAAGAGGCCTCCCTTGTCTTGGTCTGTGTTTTCCACCTTTTGTAGGCAGTCCGACCTCCTGTGTAGCCAGCCTGCAGGAATGGAAGAGCCCACAGGTGGCTGATTTTGGAGATGTGTCCATGTTAATGCCAGAGTATTAAGGGACAAAACAGAGCTTACAACTAGTTTCATCTTTAAATATCCTAGGGATATTAGAGGTGAACTAGCAGAAGATTGAAGCATTAAAGGTTCTGCCATAAAGCTAGGTGATGCATGCCTTATCCTGGTCTTATACTTAAAATACTAAGAGACTGAGGGCTTGGACACAGAAAAATAGCTGTCCAGTATCTTAAACTGGACAAGTAAAAGCAATCTGTTTACCCTCATTTAGACACAAAGATGTTCTTAAAGGACTTAGGTTTCTGTCAGGTGGGACTTTTATTGCCAGCCCTGAGTTCACTGAAGGACAATCAAGAGAAGATGGAAAACTTCAGTTACAGAGCAGATGAGACCAAGGAACGGCAACTCAGTAGTCTGCCTTCATGTTACTGCCTGCCCCCTAATTTTCCCTTCTGGAGGAAGAGATTGTACGTGTCTTGACTTCCTCCTCAAGCATTTGCCCGTTAATGACAATTTATTGGCTCACTGGAGATTGTGATGGGGACCAAGAATACAACTTTTGCATTGAGTGGTTGAATTTAGGATTACCGTGATTCTGGAGGCCAGTAGCGCTGCAGCGAGGAATGTGTGCCCTGGAGGTTGGTAAACACAGCTCTGAGTTACAGCTCACTAGCTTGTGCGATCTTGGACAAGTTTACTCTACTTTTCTCAGCCATAGTTACCTTAACTGTGAAATGGAAATACTAGCAACTATCTACCAGTACTGGTGGTTGTAATTCAGCCTGTCCACTAACAAAGAATTGGTAACTGAAGTATGTTAGTTTTGTGAGAAGCAGAGGTGTGCTGTCTTTTCTCCCTTGGTTGGTGCCTCAAGCCATTGAATGTCACACTTGAAACAGTTCTGTGCTGAAGCTGGTCAGGTGGCCTTTTCCACTCCTGAACGCCTGCAGCCGGGTAACTCTGACGGGCTTTCAGCATTTCCTCCTTCTGAACCATTAACCCTTCTTTGATATTCAGTTAAGAGGCTACAACAGGAGAAAGCATTCAAAGTTGCAGTTAGTTTTTCTTAAGCAACTCAGAATTGCTACAACTTGGTGTAGTAGTTGAGGGTTTTTTTTTTCTTTGAAACAGAAGGCTTTTGAGAACAAATGAATTACTTATTATTGCTTGCATAAAAGGTACATTTTCAACTCTTGAGGCTAGCTAAGAGAGTCAAAGATGAGGAAAATGTCAATTAAAAAAAAAAAAAAACGCCCAGTAAGTCTCTCACAAAAATCTCTTACTCCTGGGATTGCTGTAAATTGAAACAAGACTTCCCACTGCTGGCAGGTCAGAGACCCTTGAGTTGTTACGACCTGTTGACAGTGGACAGTCAGGCGTCTGTTTTTGGGTGACTGCAGGGGAAAGAGCAGATGGGTGTGGTGGTGCGGCGCCTTCAGCTGTCAGAGTCTACTCCTTCCATTTTTAGTTTGTTATCTAATAATGCCATGGAGCAGATTTTATGTTCTGCAGAAAAGGAAGCAGAGAAAATAAGTCTGTTTACTCGGCTGATGTTAGTTTTATGTATATATCTCACCAGATGTCCGTGTGTGGCAGACACTGCCTCCCCTGCCGCCCTTTCTCCATCAGTTCATCTGTGTGAGGTGCTACCAGCCTGGTCACTACAGTGTGCACGGTGAACTGATGAAACCTGGGTGACGGTGTCAGAGAGGACGAACTTCCAGTTACACAAGAAGTGTCTGCAATGTAATAATGCATAGTTAATACCATATTGTAGGGACTTCCCTGGTGGTCCAGTGGTTAAGAATCTGCTTGCCAATACAGGGCACAGAGTCCATCCCTGGTCCAGGAGGACGTGCCGCGGGACAGCTCGGCCTGTGCTCCACAGCCCACACGCCGCAACAGAGACCCAGCACAGCCAGAAAGAAATCATTTAAAAACACCATATTGTATATTTGATAGTTGCTATGCGTAGATTTTTTTTTAAAGTTCTCATCAAAATAAAAACCATTCAGCTCTGTGTATGGGGATGTTCACTACACTTAAGTGATGATTTCCCACAATTAGAGCCGTCATGTGTGCATGGCAGTTATATGGATTTCTTTTGAAAAGATTTTACAGAAAGCTTTCTTTGGTGATAAATGCTGATCACGCTTTGGGACTTTGTCTTTCAGAGCCAGGGTGAGCGTCTTCTTTCTAGGGAAGCACCCGAGGAGCTGAAACAGCAGCCTCTAGCCCTTGGGTATTTTGTGTCAACCGCCAAAGCCGAGAATCTCCCCCAGTGGTTTTGGTCATCATGTCCCCAGGCTCAGAACCAGTGTCCCCTCTTCCTAAAGGTTGGTTTGGTGTCATGTTTGAAGTTTTGGCGGGGGGGTGGGGGGAGGTGCGGCGGAATGAATGACTTAAAACTCAAAATTTGGTGAGAATTTGTTCCCTGATTCTCTCATGTCTACTTGAAATCTGAGGCTGTTTTACTTACAGCTAGAGGCAGAGAGCAGAATTTAGGAGAGGAACCCAAAACCATGTCACAGAGGAATGACATTTCCCCAGGGAGGAGACCTCAGGTCACCCTGTGGTTCTGTGTAGGATTACTGCCGTCAGGGAAGTTACGCCTGGGGAGGGAGAGGTCAGTAATGACTGCTTGTCCTCCTCCTCCCCTTCATGGGGGCCAGTGTTCTTTTTAGAAGTAGGGCAGGAGTGAGCTAAAAACCCTATGTTTATGCATGCCTTTCCTGTATATTTCTTTTACTCCAAATTAAAGTTAAAAGCAAAAGATCTCTCACTTCACTTTGGGTGAAAGAACCTAGAAGAAATCCATAGATTGGCAAAAATGCAGATGTTGAATATCATACTCTTTCGGCAGGACTGTGGCATACCCCTTCTGATGCAGAAGTCCCACCACAGAGGAATCCACGTTATACACACACATACACCTGGATGGTTAAAACCAAAACAGTTTTCTTTTCCTGATGACTTTAACACAGTATTATGAAATCAAAGAATTTATATTAAAAATCCATAATCTTTACCGTCAGAATTATCTTCTCCTCTCTTAAAAAAATATACATTTTTAAGCTCTGTTTACTGAAAAGACTTAGAGATGATAGCTTAGTAGCAATAAACACCTTTTTTGACACATGTATGATTTCTCAACACCACTTACTATTCAAAGAATAAGAGTTCTCTAAGGAATGACTGATTCCAGGACCAAAGTAAGAAATTCATGATGTCCTGAGACATCTTTTCATGCCTAAAAGCATGGAAGTTACCAAAGATTATTAGAGTCTTTTCTAAGAACCAACAGCTAACTTGGAGGGGTTCCCATTGCCCAGGGATGGGATCAGTCATTTGGTCATTAGAGTGATCAGTGGTGGCAACAGACTGCTAATGCTAAGTCTATGGGTTCATAGTTGTGCTGGAAAAGAAAACATTTAAAATAAGTCACCTTTTGAAGGAGAATCAAACATTTATGTGGCCTCTGCTTTAAATATTTCAAAATTAATAAAGTAAAACTATGCTAAAACCCTTATGTTAAAGATTGATGGGGAACTTCATAGTTGATAGAACATGCTGATACCTGCTGAACCCAGGGCTCTGGCATGGTGCTTCAGGTGGGATAGCACGTGCCTCTGGACTGACGCTGGAAGGGCAGTACACCAGTGACGGAGCACGGAGGTCAGGAGAGAGGATCACGGTGACACCGTCAGCCACACCCAGACTGTGGGCCTCTGCAGATTAAAACCTGTAGAGGGACACTAATTATTTGTAGGGCATTTGCAAAAATAGCTTTTTCCCTCTCTCTATTCTAGGATATGGAGTTATTTGGAATCACCTTGGGGTTACTGAGCAGCTTGAATCCAGGGACTTACAGAAGCCCTGACTCCTAAGGGACTTTAGATAGTATCTGCTGCTGGCAGACGTGGGCTTCCTTCCCAAGTTGACTAGGCCCGAACAGTAACATTCTCTGTTCTTTTACCAGGCTTCGCTGCATCACCACATTTCTGTAGCACAGACGGACGAACTTCTCCCCGCCAGGAATTCTCAGCGGGTTCCACATCCTCTTGACTCCAAAACCACGTCTGATGTTTTAAGGTAGATTCAGACCTAGACAACATAGCAGTACAGTTTGAAATTATATGTTTTAATGAAAAACACCTTGGAAAAACAAGAGTAAAATGTGGTGTTTGTGGAAGAGATGTTACCTTTTGTGCAGTGGAGCACTGTCGAATTAGCCAGTGAGAAACCACATCCCTCCAACGCATGCCTTGGACGGACGGACAGACAGACAGACAGGGCAGCAGACGTCGTCACACCGGTAGTTGGGCATGAGCACCGCTGCTGTCACTTCCTGTTCCCAAGCGGCAGTCATGGTGATGAAAGTAGATCAGATTAGGCGTGGATAGGTAGAAAACCACGTCTGAAGCTTAAAGCACTTGACTTTGAACACATTTTCTACCCTCCCTGACATAGATTATATAAATAAAGTAAAACAAATTCCATGGTTGGGAAATACCTCTCAGAATTCTCTTGCACTTTAGCAAGCTATAAACATGCTTCATATACCTTGAGAAGATATGTAAGCTTTTTCTAATGTTTCCTAACTCTTAAATGATTTGAAAATTATAATTAAAGCAAGAACCTAATCTACATGATTTTGGCTTCCAGAGCCTCTAGAGCAACACCATCCAGTAGAAGTGAGTCACATAATTACCATCTTAATATGGCTACTAGAAAAATTTTGAAATTTTAGTAATATATAAAAATATATGATAATGATCATATAAATAGTATCATTTGAATGGTAATCAACGTAAAAATAGTCAGGAGCTATTTTCTCTGCTTTTTGAAATACTCAGTCCCTGAAACCCCTGAGCCCGTTCTCTACATATACCATGTCTGAGTTGATGAGGGGCGGTGGCTGCCGTATCGGACAGTGCAGGTCTGGAAGGAAGGGGAGTCAGGACAGGCGCTCCGGGCTAGGGCGCGGGACCACTTACAGAATGAGGTCATGCCTTCGTCCTGCGGCCGCCAGGCACCCTGACCTGTGTGTTCTCTCCGGCAGGTTTGTTTTGGAGCAGTACAACGCTCTGTCGTGGCTCACGTGCAATCCGGCCACCCAGGACCGTACCTCCTGCCTTCCCGTCCACTTTGTGGTGCTCACTCAGTTGTACAATGCCATCATGAATATACTCTAATTGGAAAAGCACTTGTTCTCTCTGGCTCAGTTCCTTCTCCCTGCAACCTCAGTCCAAGAAACCTGCGACACTCTGAAATACCCCACTTCCTCCTTTGGAGACCACTCTGCACAGTCCCGCACTGTGATTCCTTCTCAGCAGGCACATGTCATTTCTGCGGTGTTCAGTACCAGAGTGACTCGCTGACACTCCTCTCATGGACCTGGAAGCTTCCACGAGCAGTGACTTTCAGCCAGTGTTACAGTGTGTGCGGGCCCCAACCACTGGGCCACAGGAAGTTTTTCTGTTGGTTTTTAAGAGGGAAATAGAAGAGACGGTGTCCTTTTGCACAAGAGTCTGTGTTTTCAGTCTCTGTTTAACATGGGCAGTGTAGCCCTCGAGGAAACCCTCCAGTTCCTGGTGTATGGCCTGTGGGTTACCTGAACTCCATAATCTGGGACTTTTGAAAAATAGGAACCAGCTCAAGGACATGATTTCATCATAGGGTTTCTGTCTCTCGTGCTCCCATCTAGACTGGCGTGAGTGCTTTGGTTGACTTTATACCTGTGTGTGGATACAAGCGGTCTGGAGACGTCTTCGTTTTGTTTATTTATTTTAGGTTGTTCTGTCATGTGACTTCTTTTATTTTTATTTTTTTAATTCGCGAGGACCAGGTACAGTAGCTAAAAACCCAACTCAGATCCACCATAGGATTCTTTGACTACATACCTCTGTCCTAGAAGCCGGAAAAGGAGTGAATACAAATTAGGGAGGATCATGCCTACAAAGTAATAATATATTCAAACCACCCAGCAGTAGGTTTTGTCAAGAACAAACTGGGTAAACGCTCTGCCATGTTCCTTATTAGAAGTGGCCAGCGTTTCATGAAGGACATTTTTACACAGAAGGCAGTCAGGCTCCCCCCAGAGCCATGGAGGCAAGTACCTTCGTTAGTTTTATATAGTCACAGTGGAAACATATTTTCTAGTGAATTCTTACTGAAAGCCAGGTCTCTCCTCTCATTAGATCAAAAGGGACTCATGTACATATCACAATCAAAAGTGTTCGTTCATAACATCAGTTATAAATATGGTGAATTTTTTCTGGACCATAGGAATATTATTTCAAAGAAATATTACAACTTAACCATTAAATTAGTACTTGAAGTTGAGCCTTTGTGGTGGAACTTTTTAAAAACAAACAAACATGCCTTTTTAAAGCATTAAGGCTAACTGAAGTATTTTATGACTCCTCACCCCAGGCCTGAGCGGGTTGTCCTGAAGACCCCGTCTCTACCCCCTACCTTGCTGTGCGTTTCTATCTGAGGGCAGTGGGTGTGGGCTTGCCTCCCGTGAGCCACTCTGGTCAGGCTGTAGAGTTCTAGTCATCTGTAGAGAGAATCATGCAGATTTTAAAAGTTCTTCCAAGAAACTTCCATATTCTGGTTATTAACAAAAAAAAAAAAAAGAAAAAATGTAATAACTGATGATTTTGTAAAAGTATTTTTCTTGAAATAATCTAACGTTTAAAACATTAAAAAAAAAAAATGTGTGGTGGGAATGTGAAAGCAGAGAAATCACTTGTAAATGGATAATTTTGTTCTCTGTACCACCAATTGAGGGGGAGGGGTTGACTTTCGCAATGTATAGGTTAAAAAATCTGATATATCGAACCATTTGTATCTAATGTGTACAGTGTAAAATTGACTTTAAAAATATTGCAGTGCTATTTTTTCTTAATCAGAAAGGAAAAATTCTCAAGGCCTTTTGAAGAGCATAAGATGATGAAGATTGTAAACTTGTATAAAATTATCTTGGTGAGAAGACAAATTGTAAAGTAGATATTTGTAATCTTTTACCACTTTGGGGTTGCTTTTTTTCCCAGAATTCATCAGAACTTTGAATTTTTTTTTTTAATGGGCTGTTTTTAATGCAGGGGCTTTTCTTCTCTAGAAACCCAATTCTCAGCAAAAAAAGAAAAAAACACAAAAAACTAAAAAACCCCTACAAAAACTTAAAAAAAAAAAAAGGCAGCAAAGGGTAGTTTTCATCTGGTGTCTTTTATTTAAGTTTTTTAAGTTAAGAAAAAGCTGGTGACATATTTATACGTTTTTGTGCAAAAATAAATGAATGGCAATAGATTTTAAAAAAATCTTATTATGTACTTCTGTGTGAAAAAGTCTGTATAATATTTCCCTTAAATATGCATTATTT
>NW_011495054.1:2322526-2338544 GCF_000754665.1 Bison bison bison
CAGAGTAAAGTTTTACTCCCCTGATCACTACATCTGATAGCTGTTAGAGGTTTCACATACTCCAAGATACAAGTGCATTCATGGATCAAGGTTTAGAATGAGCACACATACACAGCTTTGGAATTGGAGCTCTGGTGTTTTTCCTTCACTGTTTTGGGTGGATCGCTCCAACAATGATCTACTGTCTTCCAGCTCTTAAGGCTGCAGTCAGTCCTAGACTACAAGTCTGTTTTCTGCTCCTGTCTCTCCATGGGCTCAGCCACTCCCCTTTTGTTGTTCCTCAGAAACACCAGTTCCAACTCTACTGGTTTCCCAGCACACGGGCTGATGACAGTCGTGTGCCACCCGGCACACATACAGACCAGACACTCACTGACTGCATGGCCCCGCTGCCTCGTGCTCTCCTGGGATCCTTTCCGTAGGAGAAACCACCATCGGGGCAGAAGCACTCGCTAAAGTAGTTTTAACACCAGGACTTGGCAGAGCCTACTGTCAAAATCTGAGGAAGCTGAAAGACCTTGCCTTTAATCTTCCTCCAGCTCATGGGCAATATACACTGTTCTAACTCTGAACCTACAGATAAAACTGTTGCCGCTGTTCAGCCTCAGTTATTTCCTCTGCGATTGAGTTGAGGGCAGTTCCATGCCAGCACAAAAGCTGTGTCCGTGTTACTATAGTTGTACTATTGAAGAAGGCTGAGAAAAGTGAGACCATTTCGGTTAACAGATAATGTTGATCTCTGTCTTATCCAGTTACCACTGCTTTATACCTAGTTCCCAGCCCTCTTGGACACGCCCCTGGCCAAAAAGCACCGACAACTGCGCACTTCGTAGATTCTGTGAATTCGGGTCAGTCCAACTGTTCCTGTGTCCCTGTAAAAATCAGAACTAGGTGGTATTTTTCCAACCAATTCATTTTCTTGGGTTCTGTGCTCATACATCCGATGGCACTTAATCCAACAACCATTGAATGTTGACTTTATTTATACTAGGAACTCTGTTTTCATAACATTATTAGCCATACCAACATCAACAGTAGCGAAATCTCTAAGACAGAAAAAACTATCAAATTCATTCATTTTGCAGATTCCGTGTAGGTAAGTCTGACCTGTCATTCCAGCCATCGGCCTCCAGGCATTTGCTCTGCTCAGATTCTGCTTAAACCAGTTCATTCCCCCCAAACCATGCCATCCAATAGTTTTATGTCCTGGCCCCTGTTCTGGGGCCAGGAATTTGTTTCCAACTGGTATCAAAGAGCTCATGAAAAATCTTTATAAAAAAGTGCAGTTTGTCAATAGTTCTTAAGGACAGATTTGTCATAAGACTTGGTGTCTGTGTGTGTGAGACATACTGGAAACAGATTTTGTTCCTTGTCATCTACACACCACCAACCGTTCTATAAAGATTTCTTTCCCTTTGGAATGTACCACTTGCTACAGTCCTAACAAGATGCGATTTTCATGTATTACATTATCTTGTAATACATGATTATGATTAGTTTGTTTATATCCCCTTGACAAAAAGGAAAGGTCACTCTACCAGGAATTAGTTCACGTCATTAATACCTAATGAGACACCATCATAAAATTCTGTTTTGTCGGGTAATTACAGGGTTGCAACAGTTGCCCTGGGCATCTTACTCTGCTTGGAACCAGATTTACCAAGTCCCACCACTTCACTTGAAATTCTCAGGTCAACTTTAAAAAAGATTTGTTTTTTGGCACTTAACTGCTTCTAGTCAGAAGAAAGTAATAAAGCAGGTAAGAATAAAAGTTGAGGAAGAAAGCTTGGCAAGACTGAAGTCCTGATTTTTCTCTGTTAAGGTTATTTTCCTCAGTGAACATTAGTTACCAAGGAAGATGCAGATGCAGACAGACACTGGGTCAGTCTCACTTTTTTCTTTTTAAGGCAAGCAGGGAGGTGTGGAAAGAATGTTTTAGTTATCTAGAAACAGCGTTTGTCCGGGCTGCAACTTGGTGCTCTGCTCAGGTTGGAGTCTAAGCAGGTGTGTCGCGGTGCGTTTAAAATCACCCACACCTCAGAACAGGCAGACACGCTGAAATTATAACAGCCCCTTTCAGCATCTCTCTGGCCAGTGCTCCCTATTTTATGTCTTTGTCTCCTTGCTTGCAAATTAAGCAGGTTTCATAAAACCACATGATATTCAGGAGAACTGGCCCTGCCAGAGCTAAAGTGAGAGGGCTGACTTGGAAATGTTTGCTGTGGAAGGGTCATCCATTTAACATGTAAGATGGTCATTGTCTTAATTAATTAATTTGAGCGCCCAACACTTTTCAGAAAGCATTTACAAGTTAGCTTCTCTTATTTAAATCTTACTTTGTTTACTTAGAGGCTTGATGGAGCTCTTACTAATTTATGTTATTTAATATATAAAATTATTTACTATCTATCTCCTTTAAGTGTGTGATTTTTAATTGTAGAAGAGAATGTTTATGTAGTTCTATCTATGTGCACACACCAGGTTTTGGTTTTTTTTTCCTGTTGACCTCTTATCACTACAAAACTTAGGAATTTATCTCCCTATCAGGTCTAGGAATCAAGGTCATTTTTTTTCTCATGGGATGAACTAATGACTTTCCAGTCATTTCTGTGAACAGGAGAGTTTACTTAAAATGACAAAAACGACCTTAGATTGGGCTGACTATATACTAATGCTGTGAGTAGGCACACGGGAAACGTTTGTTGAAAGAGTGGAATGAATACACATCAAAACTGAAATTTACCAGCAAATTCACCACCTGCTGCTGCTTTTTGGAGGAGCAGAAAATATATATTTTATATACTAGAAAATAGAAGAATTCCTTTTATTTTTCTGTTATTGATTTAGGTTTTCTATTTCTTATGCCAATTTTGGAAATTTGAATTTTTACAGGGAAAAAATTGAGTTTTCCAACATATTACTACTATGCAATTGTGCACAGTATTCCCTTAATTTTGAACCTGCTGTTTTGGTAATGTATGGTCCTTCTCATTTCTGTTTATGCATTTTTTTCTTTTTCCTTTCTTGATGGATTATTCTAGCAGTTGCTGTTTTTTAGTTTTGATTTTTTCCAAAGAAATAGCTCATGGATTTAACAATTCTGCTGTTATTTATCCTGGCTTTTAATCTTGTTCCCTTTCCTAGTTTCCTTGAGGGTTTTATTTTCCTTGAATCTTAATTGCCTGCTTAGTTAATTTATTTTCCGTTTTGATGATACAGGCACTTATAGCCTAGGGGCTTCTGGATGTGTGTGGGCCTCCTGGAGTTACAAGCAAAATTCTTTGTGTTTGCATTTTTTCTAGGGCGGGGATCTATTGTATCAGATTCTCAGCGGTATCTGATCCTTAAAGGGATAAAAATACTGCTCTGGGACTATGTTAAAGCTGACTGCATCCTACAGGTTTTGATGTTTAATGTTTTCATTTTTATTTTTAGACTCGGGTGTTTTCTTTCTTTTTGGATCTGCTTTTTTTTAAATAAAGGAAAGTTCTCTTTGGATTTCAAGTCTCTTGGACTGTAATTTTCTCTTACTACACATAATCTAATAATGACTGGGTTTTGCAAACAGTCTCCAAAACCTTCAAAACAAGGTGTGTCCTATTCAGCTCTGTCCCTCAGAGCCCCTGAAGAAGGAATGGCTGCCCATGCCAGTATTCTTGCCTGGAGAATTACATGGACAAAGAACAGATTTTTAGACTCAGTGGGAGGAGGAGAGGGTGAGATGACTTGAGAGAATAGCAATGAAACATACACATTACTGGGCTTCCCTGTTGGCTCAGATCATAAAGACTCTGCCTGCAATCTGGGAGACCCAGGTTTGATCCCTGGGTTGGGAAGATCCCCTGGAGAAGGGAATGGCAAGCCACTCCAGTGTTCTTGCCTGGAGAATCCCAGGGACAGAGGAGCCTGGCCGGCTACAGTCCATGGGGTCGCAAAGAGTCGGACACGATTGAGTGACTAACACATACACAAATGTTACTATATGTAAAGCAGATAGCCTGTGGGAGTTTAATGTATGGCGCAGGGCACCCAAGGCCGGTGCTCCATGACAGCCTGGAGGGATAGGGTGGGAGGGGGTTCAGGATGCAGGGACACGTGTATACCTGTGGCCAATACACACTGATGTACAGCAGAAATCATCACAACATTGTAATTGTCCTCCAATTAAAGTAATTAAAAAAAGAAGAATTCCATGGACAGAGAAGTCTGGTGGGCTACAATCCACGGGATTACAAAGAGTTGGACAAGACTGAGTAACTAACACAACAGAAGTATAACGTGAGCCACATAAATGTAGTTTTATAATTTCTAGTAGCCACATTTACAAAGTGAAGACAACAGGGGATATTACTTTGAATAATATTTTTCTTTAACTCCATATAGCTAAATTTTTATATTTCAATGTGAAATAAAAGTTATCAGATATTTAGCATTCTTATTTTTGCAGTTAAGTCTTCAAAATTCAATATTTTGTTTACAGTGTATCTAATTTGGATGCTAAATTTTCAGTGGTTAAAGCAAAATACAATTGTATCAAAACAGGCTGAATTTAACCAAAAAATTGTATGCTGCTTCAGGTTTTAAATTTTAATGAAAATAAAATAAAATTTAAAAATTAGTCCCCTCAGCCATGTTCACATTTCCAAGTCACACACTTAACTATCCCACTGGACAGTACAGTGCCAGAATGTAAGATTTGAGATGGATTAATTGTCTCAAGTATCAATATATTTTCTATATCTTCTGTCTGGACCTCAGCTGACGTCCAGATATTAGGAGTTAAATGTCCCACTGCAATTTGGCTGTCCTTTTTTCCCTCTACCCTACATTATTGCTGCATAAAGGTTTATGATGTATCTGTTATATAATTTATCTCTATAATGAATTCTGCATAGATTTTTCGCTTTAAATTATCCTTTGATATGAATATTACCAACCCTATTTCCTTTAGTTGGAATTCTGGTTCTATCTTTGACCGACCATTTATTTCCAACCTTTGTCTTTCTGTGTTAGTTGCTCTTCATACAAGTCATGGCGTCTCATTGCTTCATAGAATTACAATCTCTTTCGACAGCGCCATTTCTACCATTTGCGTTTCCTGTTCTGTGTTGCCCTTTGACCTGTCAACCAGTTCTTAAAAATGCACATATGATTTGTTTGCTTCCTTTCTCTTTTCTGTTTAACCTTTTTGTGTATGAACTCAATTGTTTTTATCTTTCAAAACATTTTGAAGAGAAACCTTAGTTTTCAGTTAGTGACTGCCTTACAACAATCCACAAACATTCACAATGCACTTATCTACATGTACACATCTAAAAAAAAAAATCCTTCCTTAACCACGAGTCCTAACTCCACCTCCATCCTGTTCTCTCAAGACTCACGCAGCTGTATGCATCTCCCAGGCCCTGTGGAGACCTGTGAATCAGAGCAGAATTTTTGTCCGTCTTTGTCCCCCTTTCCCCTGGATACTGCCCTGCAGGTTTGAGCAGCTCCCTTAGTTACACGCTTCTCTCCATAGCAAAGGCAGAAGCCACTTCACAGAACGGTAACACATCTGCAGAAGGAATTTGAGGATTCTGTCAACAGATACTCTGTGCCTCTCAGGTGCCAGGCCCTGTGCTAGGGGGTGAAGAGATAACCGCCGCGCTCCCATATCCTAAGGACCGAGGAGGCCAGCATCTGTGACAAGAGTGAACCAGCCTCTAAAAGAGCCCCGCAGAGAAATGCACTCCCCAAACCAGCCCGGGCAATGGGCAAACCCATTCCTGTCTCCAGTTTGGAATCTTCTTTAAACAAAGGGTATGTAATTTACAATGTTCAGTTTCTGGTATATAGCAGAGCGATTCAGTTACATATTATATGTCCATAGAATTCTCCAGGCAAGCATACTGGAGCAGGTTGCCATTTCCTCCTCTGGGATCTTCCTGACCCAGCCACTGAACCCGTGTCTCTCGTGTCTCCTGCATTGGCAGGCGGATTCTTTACCACCAGCGCTACCTGGGAAGCTCCATATATGTGTATACATACATGTGTGTGTGTGTGTATGTTCTTTCCATTATGGTTTATTACTGGATATTGAACATAGTTCCCTGTTCCACACAGTAAGTCCTTATTGTTTATTTTATATCTTGTAATGTGTATATGTTAATCCCAAACCCCTAATTTATCTCTCTTCCTTCCACTTTCCCCTTTGACAACCAGAGTTTCTTTTCTAAGTCTGTGAGTCTGTTTCATAAATGGTTCACTTGTATCATATCTTAGATTTCACATGTAAGTGATTAAGTGATACCACATGATATGTGTCTTTCTCTAACTTCACTTAGTGTGATAATCTCTAGGTCCATCCATGTTGCTGCAAATGGCATTATTTTGTTCTTTTTAATAGCTGAGTAATACTTAATTGTGTTGATGGATATTTAGGTTTCTTCCAAAATGGTTGTCTGAGGAGGGCTTACAACCAGTTGAGAAAAGAAGAGAAGCGAAAGGCAAAGGAGAAAAGGAAAAACAGACCCATATGAATGCACAGTTCCAAAGAATATCAAGGAGAGATAAGAAAGCCTTCCTAAGTGAACAATGCAAAAATATTAGAGGAAAACAATAGAAAGAGAAAGATTACAGATCTCCCCAAGAAAACTAGAGACACCAAGGGAACATTTCATGCAAGGATGGGCACAATAAAGGACAGAAATGGTAAGGACCCAACAGAAGGAGAAGATACTAAGAAATAATGGCAAGAATACACAGAAAAATAGTACAGAAAAAGGACTTAATGACTTAGGTAACCACAGTGGTGTGGCCACTCACCTAGAGCCAGACATCCTGGAATGCAAAGTGAAGTGGGCCTTAGGAAGCATTACTATGAACAAAGCTAGTGGAGGTGATGGAATTCCAACTGGACTTTTTAAAATCCTGAAAGAAGATGCTGTTAAAATGCTGCACTCAATATGCCAGCAAATTTGGAAAACTCAGTAGTGGCCACAGGACTGGAAAAGTCAGTTTTCATTCCAATCCCAAAGACAGACAATGCCACAGAATGTTCATACTACCACACAATTGCACTCATTTCAAAACATGCCAGTAAGGTAATGCTCAAAATCCTTCAAGCTAGGCTTCAACAGTATGTGAACTAAGAAATTACAGATGTACAAGCTGAATTTTAAAAAGGCAGAGGAACCAGAGATCAAATTGCCAACATTTCTTGGATCATAGAAAAAGCAAGGGAACTCCAGAAAAACATCTACTTTTGCTTCATTGACTAGGCCTTGACTGTGTGGATCACAACAAACTGTGGAAAATTTTTAAAGAGATGGGAATACCAAACCACCTGACCTGCCTCCTGAGAAATCTGTATGCAGGTCAAGAAGCAACAGTTAGAACTGGACATAGAACAACAGACTGGTTCCAAATTGGGAAAGAGTATGTCAAGGCTGTATATTGTCACCCTGCTTATTAATTTATATGCAGGGTACATCATGCGGAATGCTGGGATAGATGAAGCTCAAGCTGGAATCAAGATTGCTGGGGAAAATGTCAGTAACCGCAGATAGGCAAATGACACCAACCTTACAGGCAGAAAGTGAAGAAGAACTAAAGAACCTGTTGATGACGGTGAAAGAAGAGAATGAAAAAGCTGGCTTAAAACTCAACATTCAAAAAACTAAGATCACGGCATCTGGTTCCATCACTTCATGGAAAATAGATGGGGAAACAATTGAAACAATGAGAGACTTTATTTTCTTGGGCTCCAAAATCACTGCAGACGATGACTGCAGCCATGAAATTAAAAGGCACCTGCTCCTTAGAATAAAAGTCAGGACAAACTGCACAGTGTATTCAAAAGCAGAGACGTCACTTTGCCAACAAAGGTCCATTTAGTCAAAGCTGTGGTTTTTCTAGTGGTCACATACAGATGTGAGAGTTGGACCATAAAGAAAGCTGAGCACCGAAGAACTGATGATTTCAAACTGTGGTGCTGGAGAAAACTCCTGAGAGTCCCTTGGACTGCAAGATCAAACCAGTCTACCCTAAAGGAGATCAACCCTGACTGTTCATTGGAAAGACTGATGCTGAAGCTCCAATACTCTGGCCACCTGATGTCAAGAGCTGACTCACTGGAAAAGACCCTGACGCTGGGAAAGATTAAAGGCAGGAGGAGAAAGGGGCGACAGAGGATGAGACGGTTGGATGGCATCATCAACACAACAGACACGAGTTTGAGAGAACTCCAGGAGATAGTGAAGGTCAGGAAGGCCTGGCGTGCTATAGTCCACGGGGTCCCAAAGAGTAGGCCGTAACTGACTGACTGAACAACATGTCTTGGCTAATGTAAACCGTGCTGCTATGACATGGTGTGCCTAGTCACTCAGTTGTGTCCGACTGTGCAAGCCCATGAACTGTAGCCCACCAGGCTCCTCTGCCCATGGGGATTCTCCAGGCAAGAATATGGGAGTTGCCAAGCCCTCCTCAAGGGGATCTTCCCAACCCAGGTCTGTGCAATGCAGGCAGATTCTTTACCATCTGAGTTACCAGGGAAGCCCATGAACATGGAGGTACATGTACATTTTCAAACTACAGTGTTCTCTAGATATATACCCAGGACTGGGATTGCAAGATCATATGATAATTCTATTTTTAGTTCTTAAAGCACCTCCGTACTGTTTTCCATGGTGGCTATACCAATTTACATTCCTACCAACAGTGTAGGAGGGCTTCTCGTTCCTCCACGTCCTCCCCAGCATTTGTCATTTGTAGACTTTTTAACGATGGGCACTAACTGGTATGAGGTGATCAGTTCAGTTCAGTCACTCAGTCATGTCCGATTCTGCAACCCCGTAGACTGCAGCACGCCAGGCTTCCCTGTCCATCAGCAGCTCCTGGAGCTTGCTCAAACTCATGTCCATTGAGTCGGTGCTGTGATACCTGACTGTAGTTTTGATTTGCATTTCTCATAATTAGTGATGCTGAACATCTTTTCATGTGCTGTTGGCCATCTATCTGTCTGCTTTGGAGAAATATCTATTTAGGTCTTCTGCCTTCTTTTTTGACTGAATCCTTTGGGTTTCTGTTACTGAGTTACATCAACTGGTATGTATCGTTTGGAAGTTAAACTCTTGTCAGTTGCATCATTTGCAAATATTTTCTCCCTTTCGGTCATCTGTCTTTTCATTTTGGGTATGGTTTCCTTTGCTGTGCAAAAGCCTAGAAGTTTAATTAGATCCCATTTATTTTTGCTTTTTTTTCTATTGCCTTAAGAGACTGACCTAAGAAAACAGTGGTATGATTTATGGTACCAGTCAGAGAATTTTTGCCTATGTTCTCTGTTTTATGGTGTCATGGTGTCAGGAGTTTTATGGTGTCATGTCTTATATTTATGTCTTTAAGCCCTTTTGAGACTGTTTTTGTGTATGGTGCTAGGGTGGGTTCTAACTTCATTTGTGGGCATGCAGCTATCCAGCTTTGTGAACGATACTTTTGCCATATCAGAGAAACCCAGGGAGGGACCTCCATTATGGGCTGGCAAGTCTCCAAAGAGCTCACAGAAGCATTCCATGACAGTGAGATTCAAATGCCTGCCGAGAGTGTGTTTTGTTACTGGTTTTTTTTTTTTTGGCCATGCCATGAGGCAAGTGGGATCTCAATTCCCTGACCAGGGATCAAACCTGCACCCCCTATACTGACAGCATGGAGTTGTAACCCCTGGACTGCCAGGGAAGTCCCTATGTTTTGTAACTTAAAGGGACCAGAACACTTACCATTACCTAATAGTGACCAGAGAAGTTATGAGGCCTCCCCTAAATTCTATCTAGGAGCGAGGGAATAACTGTAACTGTAGAATAAGGGGTCAGGGGAAAACAAAAATAAAACTGTTTTAAAGTGACCTCCCAGGGACTTTGCCAGTGGTCCAGTGGTTAAGACTTCACCTTCCAGCAAAGGGGGTGGGGGTTCAATCCCTGGTCAGCGAACTAAGATTCCACATGACTTGTGGCCAGAGAACCAAAACATAGAACAAAAGCCATACTGAAAAAATTCAATAAAGACAAAAAAATTGGTCCACATTAAAGCAAAAAAATCTAAGTGACCTCCCAAATGCTGTGCTATTTCAAAGTACTGGCTACATTTGGAATAATTAAACCACAGGTAAAATGGCTGAACTAGAGAAATGAGTATCACTGTAGATCTAGCTTTCCCAACATCACTCGCTGAAGGGATTATCTTTTCTCCATTGTATACGAACATGCAAGTGTTAGTCACTCAGTCGTGTCTGACTCTTTGTGACCCCGTGGACTGTAGCCCACCAGGCTCCTCTGTCCATAGGATTCTCCAGGCAAGAATACTGGAGTGGGTTGCCATTCCTTTCTCCAGGGATCTTCCCAACCCAGGGATCGAACCTGGGTCTCCTGCATTGCAGGCAAATTCTCTCCCATCTGAGCCACCAGGGAAGCCCTTGTATATACTGCCACTTTTATCAAAGATTAGTTGATCATATGTGTATGGGTTTATTTCTTCATTTTCCTTATATTTCTTTGGGTTTAGAAGAGACAGCCATCTACAGTGGTCTTGAAGGGCTGCTCTTCCTGTGGGTCATCCCCGTGTAGCTGTGGGAGTCTAATATTTTTGGTGCAAAGGCTGTTTTTAGTGTCCGTGTGCGTCCTCAGTGTGTGCTGGGCATTATCCCCTTGAAGGGGGTGTGGCTGGTGGTGTGGGGACCAGAGCCTGCACCGGGTGTCGGCAAGGCCTCCTCTTTGTTTTGGGGTTGTCACAGCCCTTGTCGGGGGCAGGGTCTGCTCCTCAGTCGTTGGAGTTGAAGCCCTCAGATCTGTCTCTGAGCTGCGGGGTGAAGGAGGTACCTGGAACACTTCTGGGTGAGGGAATTCCCATAAGGCTTTTAAAGTGATGAAAGAGAAAACAACTACATACAACTAAGAATACTCTACTCAGCAAGGATCTAGTCATATTTGATGGAGAAATCAAAAGCTTTACAGATGAGCAAAGCCAAAAAAATGCAGCATCACTAAACCAGCTTTACAGCAAATGCCAAAGGAATTTTCTAGGCAGAAAAGAAAAGGCCAGAACTAGAAACAAGAAAATTGCAAAATAGAAAGGCTCACCAGGAAAGGCAAACTTACAATAAAGGTAGGAGGTCATCTGGGCACAAAGCTAGTGGGGAGGTTAAAAGACACAAGGGGTAAAGTCATTTGTGTCCACAAACAAGCAGTTAAGGGATACAGAAAATGATTAGATGTAAAATACAAAAACAAAAACAGTAATCATGAGAGGAGATTACAAATGCAGTGTATCTAAAATGTGCCTGGGGACTTCCCTGGTGGTCCAGTGGCTAAGACTCTGCGCTCCCAATGTAGGGGGCCTGGGTTCTATCCCTGGTCAGGGAACTAGGTCCCACATGCCACAGTTGAAGATCCTCTGTGCCCCAAAGACCTGGCACAGTCAAATAAATAAATATTAAAAAAAAAATAAAATAAAATGTGCCTGAAATTAAGAGATTATCAACTTAAAACAAGCACATCTAAATAAAGTCTCCTATAAAAAAACCACATGGTAACTACAAAACAAAAAACACAGACAAAAGCAAAAGGAATCCACAGATAACACTAAAAATTGTCATCAAATGAGAAGAGAACAAAGGAAGTGGGGGGAAAGACCTATGAAAGCAAATCCAGGGGCCTCCCTGGTGGTCCAGTGGTTAAGACTTTACCTTCTGATGCAGGGGGTATGGGTTCAATCCCTGTTCAGAGAGTAAGATCCCATGTATCTTGCAGCCAAAAACCAAAACAGAAAACGAACAATATTGTAACAAATTCTATAAAGACTTTTAAAATGGTCCACATCAAAAAATCCAAAACAATTAACAAAATGGCAATAGGAACACACATATCAACAATTACCTTAAATGTAAATAGTCTAAATGCTCCAACCAAAAGACAGACTAGCTGAATGGATACAAAAATAAGAGTCATATTTGCTGCCTACAAGAGACTGCCTTTAGACCTAGAGACACATATAGACTGAAAGTGAGGGGATGGAAAAAGATAGTCTGTGCAAATGGAAATCAAAAGAAAGCCAGAGATGTAATATTTAATCAGACAAAATAGACTTTAAAATAAAGACTATTACAAGAGGCAGTGGTTAAAGAATCATTACACAATGATTAAAGAATCAACCCAAGAAGAAAATATAACAATTATAAATATATATGTACCCAACATAGGATCATCTCAATATATAAGGTAAATGTTAACAGACATAAAAGGAGAAAATGACAGTAACAATAATAGTGGGGACTTTAACAACACACTTCTATCAATGGGCAGTTCAGCCAGACAGAAAAGCAAAAAGGAAACACAGGCATTTAAATGATATCAGAACAGTTGAACTGATATTTATAGAGCATTCCATCTAAAAGCAACAGAATATATATTCTTTTAAAATGCACACGGAACACTCTCTATGACAGATCAAACTCTGGGCCACAAAGCAAGCCTTGGTACATTTAAGAAAACTGAAATCACATCAAGCACCTCTTACAACCACAACTCTATGAGGCTAGACTTCTACAAAGAAAACAACAGCAAGAAAAAACACACACACACACCAAGGCTGATAAACCACAGGCTACTACACAACCAGGGATCACTGAAGTAAGCAAAGAGCAAATCGGAAAGTATCTAGAGACAAACACAAACGAAAACCTGGCGGTCTAAAACCTCTAGGCTACAGCAAAAGCAGTTGTAAGAGCAAAGTTCATAGCGACATGTTTTCCTCAGGAAACAAGGTGAATCTCAACTTAGCACCTAATCTTACACCGAAAGCAGCTACAGAAAGAACAAACAGAATCCAGAGTTAATAGAAGGAAGAAATCATAAATATCAGAGCAGAAATAAGAGAAATAGAGATTAAAAAAAAAAAGGAATCAATGGAACTAAGGGATGGTTCTTTGAAAAGATAAAGAAAATTGATAAACCTTTAGCCAGACTCATCAGGGGAAAAAGGGAGAGGGCCCAAACCAATAAAACCAGAGATGAGCAAGTAGAAGTAACAACTGACACCGCAGAAACAAAGGGTAAGAGACGACCACAGGCAACCGTGCGCCGATAAGTGCACGACCCGGAAGAAATGGGCAAGCTCACAGGCGGGTATAATCTCCCAAGACTGACCCAGGAAGAAGTAGAAAATACGAGCAGACCAATTACCAGTACTGAAATGGAATTAGTAATTTAAAAACTCCCAACAAGCCAAAGTCCAGGACCAGCGGCCTTGACAGTTGAATTCTACCCAACGTTTACAGAAAAAGTTAATACTTCTGCTTCTGAAACTATTCCAAAAAAATTACAGAGGAAGAAATATTTCTGAATTCATTTTATGAGGCCACCCTGATACCAAAACCAGACAAAGATATATCACACAAAAAAGCAAATTACAGGCAATATCACTGATGAAGATAGATGCAAAAATTCTCAACAAGATACTAACAAACTTACTCTAGCAATACATTAAAAAGATCATACACCGTGATCAAGTGGGATTTATCCCAGAGATGCAAAGATTTTTCAATATTCTTAAAATCTATGTGTTATACCACATCAACAACCTGAAGAATAAAAGCTGTAAGGTCATCTCAATAGATGCAGAAAAAGCAAAATTCAACATCCATTTATGATAAAATTTCCTCAGGAATTGGGCATAAAGGGAATCAACCTCAACAGAATAAAAGCCATATATGACAAACCCACAGCTAACATCATTCTTAATGGTGAAAAGCTGAAAGGTTTTCCTCTAAGATCATAAACAAATCAAAGATACCTGCCCTCACCACTTTTATTCAACACAGATTTGGAAGTCCTAGTCACAGCAATCAGAAGAAAAGAAAGGGGATCTAAACTGGAAAAGAAGTGAAACTGTCACTGTTCGCAGATGAAATGATGCTATACGTAGGACATCCTCAAGATACAACCGAAAACTAATAGAGCTCATCAATAAATGCAGTAAAGTTGCTGCATACAAACTTCATGTTCAGAAATCTGTTACATTTCTATACACTATCAACAGAATATCAGAAAATAAAGGGACTGGAGAATCCCTTAATTTCTTGGATTGGAAGACTCAATATTGTAAAAATGTTCATACTACCCAAAACAATCCACAGATTCAAGGCAATCCCTACCAGATAACCAATCGCATTTTTCACAGGACTAAAACAAAATTTTAATCTGTATGGAAACAGAAAAGACCCTGAAAACCAAAAACAAATTTGAGAAAGAAGAACAGAGCTGGAGGAATCACTCTCCCTGACTTCGAGTATACTTCAAATCTACAGTAATCAAAGGAGTGTGGTTCTGGCACAAAAACAGACATAGATCAATGGAATGACAGAAAGCCCGGAAATAAACTCACACACTGTGATCGATTAATCCACAACAAAGGAGGCACAGATACACGTGGAGAAAAGACAGTCTCCTCAATAACTGGTGCTGGGGACACTGGGCAGCTGCCTGGGAAATAATAAAACCAGGACGGCCTCTAGCGCCATACACAAGATAAGCTCACGTGGATTAAAGACCCAAAGGTAAGACCAGATACGATCAAACTCCTAGAGGAAAACGTAAGCAGAACACTGACATAAAACACAGCAATATTTTGGGGGACCCATCTCCTACAGTAATGGAAGTAAAGACAAAAAATAAACAAATGGGACCTAATTAAACTTAAAAACTTTTGCACAGCCAAGGAACCATTAACAAAATGAAATGACAACCTACAGACCAAGCATCGTTGGAAAATGATGCTACTGACAAGGCATTAATTTCCAAAATATACAAACAGCTCATACAGCCTAATAAAAAAAAAGCAGAAACAAAGAACCTAATAAAATTGAGCAGAAGACCTAGGTAGATATCTCTCCAAAGAAGACATACAGATGGACAACAGGCACGTGAAAAGACACTCACCACTGCTGATTATTAGAGAAACGCAAATCAAAACCACAATGAGGCATCACCTCAGACCAGCCAGAATGGCCGTCTTCAAAATGTCTCCAAATCATACATGCTGAAGAGGGTGTGCAGAAAAGGGAACCCTCCTATACAGCTGGTGGTAATACAAATTGGTGCAGCACTATGGAAAATATGTGGAGGTTCTTTAAAACACTAAAAATAGAGTTGACACATGATCCAGCAATCACACTCCTGGGCATATATCTGAATAAAACTGTAATTTGAAAAGATACACGCACCTCAATGTTCATCACAGCACTATTTACACTAGCCAAGACATGGAAGCAACCTGAATGTCCATCAGGAGATGAATGGATCAATAAGATGTGGTATGGATACAATGGAGAAGGCAATGGCACCCCACTCCAGTCCTCTTGCCTGGAAAATCCCCTAGGCGGAGGAGCCTGGTAGGCTGCAGTCCATGGGGTCTCGGAGAGTCGGACACGACTGAGTGACTTCACTTTCACTTTTCACTTTCATGCATTGAAGGAGGAAATGGCAACCCACTCCAGTATTCTTGCCTGGAAAATCCCAGGGACGGGGGAGCCTGGTGGGCTGCTGTCTATGGGGTCTCACAGAGTTGGACACGACTGAAGCGACTTAGCAGCAGCAGCAGCATGGATACAATACTCCAGTTCAGTTCAGTTCAGTCGCTCAGTTGTGTCCGACTCTTTGGGACCCCGTGAATCGCAGCACGCCAGGCCTCCCTGTCCATCACCAACTCCCGGAGTTCACTGAGACTCACGTCCATCGAGTCAGTGATGCCATCCAGCCATCTCATCCTCTGTCGTCCCCTTCTCCTCCTGCCCCCAATCCCTCCCAGCATCAGAGTCTTTTCCAATGAGTCAACTCTTCGCATGAGGTGGCCAAAGTATTGGAGTTTCAGCTTTAGCATCATTCCTTCCAAAGAAATCCCAGGGCTGATCTCCTTCAGAATGGACTGGTTGGATCTCCTTGCAGTCCAAGGGACCCACAAGAGTCTTCTCCAACACCACAGTTCAAAAGCATCA
>NW_011495054.1:2338644-2344362 GCF_000754665.1 Bison bison bison
ACTAGACGGACCTTTGTTGGCAAAGTAATATCTCTGCTTTTGAATATGCTATCTAGGTTGGTCATAACTTTCCTTCCAAAGAGTAAGCATCTTTTAATTTCATGGCTGAAGTCACCATCTGCAGTGATTTTGGAGCCCAGAAAAATAAAGTCTGACACTGTTTCCACTGTTTTCCCATCTATTTCCTATGAAGTGATGGGACCGGATGCCATGATCTTTGTTTTCTGAATGTTGAGCTTTAAGCCAACTTTTTCACTCTCCTCTTTCACTTTCATCAAGAGGCTCTTTAGTTCCTCTTCACTTTCTGCCATAAGGGTGGTGTCATCTGCATGTCTGAGGTTATTGATATTTCTCCCGGCAGTCTTGATCCCAGCTTGTGCTTCTTCCAGCCCAGCGTTTCTCATGATGTACTCTGCATATAAGTTAAATAAGCAGGGTGACAATATACAGCCTTGACATACTCCGTTTCCTATTTGGAACCAGTCTGTTGTTCCATGTCCAGTTCTAACTGTTGCTTCCTGACCTGCATACAGATTTCTCAAGAGGCCAGGTCATCCTGGAATGTGAAGTCAAGTGGGCCTTAGAAAGCATCACTACGAACAAAGCTAGTGGAAGTGATGGAATTCCAGTTGAGCTATTTCAAATCCTGAAAGATGATGCTGTGAAAGTGTTGCACTCAATATGCCAGCACATTTGGAAAACTCAGCAGTAGCCACAGGACTGGAAAAGGTCAGTTTTCATTCCAATCCCAAAGAAAGGCAATGCCAAAGAATGCTCAAACTACCGCACAATTGCACTCATCTCACATGCTAGCAAAGTAATGCTCAAAATTCTCCAAGCCAGGCTTCAGCAATATGTGAACCACGTACTTCCACGTGTTCAAGCTGGTTTTAGAAAAAGCAGAGGAACCAGAGATCACATTGCCAACATCTGCTGGATCATGGAAAAAGCAAGAGAGTTCCAGAAAAACATCTATTTCTGCTTTGACTATGCCAAAGCCTTTGACTGTGTGGATCACAATAAATAATAAAATATTACCCAGCCATAAAAAAGAATGAAATAATGCCATTTGCAACAACATGGATGGACCTGGAGACTGTCATACTAAGCAAAGGAAGTCACAGAGAGGAAGACAAATATCACACGATATCACTCATGTGGAGTCTGAAAAAAATGATACAAGTGCACTTATTTATCAAACAGAAACAGACTCACAGACACAGAAAACAAACTGATGGTTACCAAAGCGGATAGCGCGAGTGGGGAGGTAAATTAGGAAAACACGTAAGTTGTCAACAGGAGACGGGATCATCACGTGGTACCCAAAACTAAATGAACCAAAGCTATACGTATTTTAATTCAGAAGGACCCTATGGGGCCTTCCTGGGGACAGACCCCTTCCCCATATCTTCTGCTTTAGCTCCTCTGTGAAGTGCCTGGATAACAGTATCTGATGCATATCTCCTGAGTAATTTTTCAGCTCTGAAAACCACCAAATGGAAGAATTTAACGACTTTATGATCATGAGCATGTAGTCCTTGACCTTCTGGTGTCTAAAGACTGTTCACCTCAACCAGTAACAGAATTGTGCACGACTTGATCACAGACCCGGGAAGCCCCTCCCTCACCTCACCTCCTAAAGGGCTTTGCTGAAAGCCTTCAGGGAGCTCAGGGTTTAGGGGGCCACCTGCCTGCCATCGGCACCTTTACACTAAAGCTGCACTTGCCGTCACGACCACCAGGTGTCAGTAGATGGGATTTACTGCTCACGGGTGAGCAGATCCAAGTGTGGTTAGGTACAGAAGTAAAACTCATGTAATTTACTCTGGCCAATTATTTTGATATCATTGACTGAAAATCTGCTTTCCCCTATGAATGTGGGAAACACCCACAGTGTCTTCACTGATCTTTCATAAATTTAACTATTCAGGACAAAGCTAGAAAAATTCAGAAACTCAGCCTGTTTTCAGCCAGTCTCTGGCTATTTCTTACGCCTTATCACTTTGGGGACTTGAAAAGAAAAAGAAAAAGAGTGGCTACAGGTGTGAGTTCCCATCAGCAAGACAGTGAATGTATATTTCTTCAACTAATTTATTAAAAAAACAAAACTAACATATTCCAGGCACTTAAACAACCTAAGGTTTGAAAACTGCCATGTGAAGTACATAATGCAGAACCCACTTCACAAAGGAGACAATTAAAACTCAGAGCAATTAAGTGACTTGACCAGGATCACACAGCAGGACAGGAGTAAAAACAAACTCAAACCCAGGTCAGCCAGATGGCCAGGCATACTCAGAATGCATGCATATGGTCAGCTCACTCAGGGCTGACTCCCTTCAAATTTCTACTCCCAGTGGGTCCTGCCAGGAGTCTGCCAGCTGAGGGAGAGAGGAGACAGTCAAGAGACACAGGCCTGGGGGCGTTCAGGCTGGGAACAGGATCGGACATTGGCCCGTACTCAGACTTGGCGCTGCTTCCAGCACATGGCCCGTGTCCAGCTGAGCTTCTCGTAAATATAGCCCCTGTCAGGCCCCCTAGTCCAGCTACAAGTGAATGTCAATCTAAAGAAACAACTCGGGAGACACCAGGCCCCACGAGCTTGAAGAGCAGAAAAGGCCTCTGAGGATACATGCCTTCAAAACCCACTATGCTAGGCCCCGTGTACCATTCCCTCCTCCCAGCCCCAAGCCTGGAAACCATTTCTTAAATATTCAAACATGGCCTCTAAGCTGGGAGATTAACTAAGACGCAGCCTTCTTATCGCAGGTAGGACTTTCAGAGGCCCTCCTGGTAGAACCGTAACAGGATCCCTCCAGGAGGGGAACTAATCACCCTGAAAGCTTCTGAGCGTGGAGGGGAGGCAGGAGCAGAGAGTCTGCCCCACCCGGGCCAGCCTCATCCCCGCAGTGACCCACATACAGGGAAGAAACCTACCTGCTGCAAGACTGGGCCCCAGCCTCCCCGAACGTGCAGAACCCAGAGCTGTCGACATGAGACACAAGCGATAGCCAGACCCATTTCATAGATGGGGTTCATCAAATCATGCTCAGTAAGCCCTCCAAAGCCTGGGATGCCCAGGGTCCTCTTGCAGTTGTCCAATCCAGCATGGCTGGCCTACTGTCCCATCTGAAGGATGCTCCAGGTGCGTGCTGGACAAGGATGGTTAGAGAGTCAGGGGTTTTGTGAGTCAGTAGTTGAACTGTTGGTAGCTTGAACTCAACCAGGGCAATCCTCCTGGCATTTTTCGCTCAGGGCACAGGCATCCTTTGGAAGCCCACATGCCTGGGTTATCACCCTAAAGGCAGAATGAGATAACAAAGAATTTGAACTTTAGAACCCCACATTGCCTCTATCAAGCATATACTCTGAGCAAGAATCGCACAATGAGAAACATGGGGATAAAGGGATGAGCTGGGGTGTCTGGACGTGAGGGAGGCTGAGGATCTGCAAGGGAAACAGGACCAAGCTCTCAACCATCAAGCAGCAGGTCTTTCCCGAGTCCCAGGCTTCCTCATCTGTAAACAAGTTCCAGGATTCACGTCATGGGATTCTGTGAGCAATAGATGAAACAATCGCTGTGTATACCTGTGGCTGATTCATGCTGATGTACGGCAGAAACCAACATAATACTGTACAGCAATAATAGTCCAATAAAAAACCCAACCCACATAAAGTATTAACACAGAGACAGTGTTAAAAAAATGTTCAGTTCAGTTGCTCAGTCGTGTCCGACTCCTTGCAACCCCATGAATCTCAGCACGCCAGGCCTCCCTGTCCATCACCAACTCCCGGAGTTTACCCAAACTCATGTCCATTGAGTCAGTGATGCCATCAAACCATCTCTCAACCTCTGTCGTCCCCTTCTCCTCCTGCCCCCAATCCCTCCCAGCATCAGAGTCTTTTCCAAGTCAACTCTTCGCATGAGGTGGCCAAAGTACTGGAGTTTCAGCCTCAGCATCAGTCCCTCCAATGAACACCCTCAACAGGCTCTAAATAGTGGCTCTCAGCCCCAGAAGGCGCAGCACTGGGTGCTGTGACGTGAAGGGTGAGAAAAGGGATGAAGGGAGCGCTGGCCCTTGTGCTGTCCTTCCGGGAAGAGTTCTCTCAGTTAGGATGTGCCCAGCGGCAGGTCATAGACTAGCCAGCCTTAAACAACTAAGTCAGTAGTGATTTCCCACCTCACAAGTCCAGTCCAGGGTTGTTTGTGAGCTCAGGGAGGCCAAGGTTCTGGATCAATATCACTGCATCTCTCTAGACTTCAATTCCTGGACTCAGCTCCGAGGTGGCCCTGGCCTGCCAGCCCCCAAAGGCAGTGAGGGGCTGGGAGAGGCGAGGGCATTGAGAAGAAAAAAAAAGTAATTCAACCAAAATAGGGTGTTATGTGGAATCTTAAAAAAAATGGTACAAATGAAATTATTTACAAAACAGAAATAGTGTCACAGATGTAGGGAAAAAATCTTATGGTTCCGGGGGAAAGGGGAATGGAAGGGGAGGTAAACATTTGGAGATTAGGATCGACATATACACACTGAAGGTGAAAAAGTTTAAAGTATTCATTGCTCAGTTAAGTCCGACTCTTTGCGACCCCATGGACTGTAGCCTGCCAGGCTCCTCTGTCCGTGGAACTCTCGAGGCAAGAATACTGGAGTGGGAAGGCATTCCCCTTTCCAGGGCATCTTCCTAGCCCAGGGATCTAACCCGGATGTCCTGCATTGCAGGCTGATTCTTTATTGTCTGAGCCACCAGGGAAAATGTAGAGCACAGGGAACTCTTCTCCATACTCTGTAATGACCCGCATGGAAAAGCATTTTCTCCCGTGTGCTTGTTTCGGCTGTGCTGGGTATTTGCGCGGCGCGGTCTTTCTCCAGTGGTAGCGAGCAGGGCTGCCCTCTAGTGGTGGTGCTCAGGCTTCTCGCTGTGGTAGCTTCTCTTGTTGCAAAGCATGAGCTCAAGAGCACTCAGGCTTAGTTGCCCCGAAGCGTGTGAGATCTTAATTCCCTGACCAAGGACTGAACCTGTGTCCCCTGCATGGACATGTGGATTCTTAACAACTGGATCACCAGGGAAGTCTCAGAAAATAATTTTTAAAAGAGTGGATATGTAAAAAAATTTTTTCTTGAGATACATTGATATAGAATTGTGAAAATAAAATAGGGTGTCTCTCTCACAGGGTGAGCAAGCAAGGGGAGGAACAGCACCAGAACTCGGACTCTGGGCTCAAATTTCTAGTCTGCAACTTGCTAAGTGGATGCTGTGCGACCCTGAGCAAGCGACCTCACCTCTGATCCTCTCTCTGGCCTCTGTAAAATGGACATAAGAAAACTACCAAGCTCAGAGAGTTGCGGAAAGTGAAAGTTGCTCAGTCCTGTCCTACACCTTGCAGCCCCATGGACTGTACAGTCCATGAAATTCTCCAGGCCAGAACACTGGAGTGGGTGGTCGTTCCCTTCTCCAGGGGATCTTCCCAACCCAGGGATGGAACCCAGGTGGAGAGAGTTGTGTTGAAGCTCAAATGGGAAATGCACGCCACACACTGCTTAATGAGTCAAAGTCATTATTACGCAGAACCACAGGAATGCACCTCAGGGATCTGACAAGACCAAGAACGGGGGGCCCAGACAGGGAAGGGACTTGAGCAGAGTCACCCAATGGGGAAGAGAGCCAAGGAGCACTGGCATCCGGGTGCCAGCCTGGCCACCTCCCTCCACCCGCGGG
>NW_011495054.1:2344777-2350210 GCF_000754665.1 Bison bison bison
CACGGTGTTAGGTGTCTGGGATTCGCACCATCCCACTGTCTCCAGGAATACTCAGACTACCTGAAAGCTCAGATGCAGAGAAGACAAAGAAAAACTTGCAAGTTGCAATCATTCTTTGCTCAGATACAGAATAACATTAGTTGGGGAGGTACCAGCCCATCCTCTCTGAGGAGATGTCCGTGGAAAGACTTAAAAGAAACCCAGAAAATCTCAGGGAAAGAAAGTGAAAGTAGTCCAGGCATAGGAAGACACCTGGCCTTTTACAGGTGAAAAGCCCAGAGGCTGGAACACCATGGCTGTGGTATGAAGTAGGCAGAGATCAGATGAGACCTTCTATCTATACTCTCAGTGTTCCCACGGGAAAACTAGGACCCAGGAAAAGGACTTTCCCTCTTAACAGAGTGAGGCAGTGACAGCCAAGCCTGGAGGACTCAGCCCAGAGCTCTCTCCAGGCTCCACCACTCTCTCCAGTCTCAATTGCTATTGGTATCCAAGGATCCATTCATTCATTCAACAAACACTTCTTGAGCAGTTATTTATGTGTCAAAGACTGTGCTAAGCATTAAGAACATAGTGGTAAATGAGACACATTGAGATCCTCCTAATCTAGTGAGGGCATCAAACCTGTCTAGGATGGTTAGACAAGGTTCTCCCTCCCCCACGAGACAAATCCAAAGGAATGAATCTCTAATAGTAGAAATCTGGGACAAGGAGAGGCCAGTAGAGGAGGTATCTCAGCACTCTTGAAAGCATACCATAGGAACAAATCATTTTAATCAATCCTTAGTCCCAGGTTTTCACAGAATTGAAACATTAGATCAGAGAGGGATGGAGTCAGGTTACACAGCTGAATCTCCTGTGAGATACCAAAATCACTGTGGTAGATTCAGCTCAGGGAATGTGTTAGTAATAGGAGTTCACCCCCAGGTTCCCAGAGGAGAGAACTTGTGCTCAGAATTCTGCGAGAGGGTCCTTATTACATACAGTGCAGTCAGGCTGATGGGCTAGTGTGACCCACGGCCGCCGCCTCTTCATCGTCTGGAATGATCATCATTGGCACTATTGAGAATTTACTCCCAACCAGCTTCCAGCTGTCCCAGCATTCATTTGAGGTTGGGACAGGCTCAGAAGGGTGAAAGCCACCCTTGAACAGCTCACAGAAGACGCGTGTTAATACTGAAGCAAATCATTTTAACGCAGTGCCACAAAAGTGCTGCAAAGGCGGTAATTTCCACTTGGGAGGAACACAGAAGGCCGTGGATTCACTCTGCCTGGAGAGGTCTTAAGAGGGAAGTCCTACCGAACCTTGAAAACCTTCATGTGAATCTCCAGTCCCGCGGTTCTCAGAGTGTGGTCCGAAGCAGCAGCATTTCCACCACTCAGGCACTTTGTTACAACTGCAGATTCTGAACCTGCAACTCTGGGGTGGGTCCCAGTGATCTGCGTTTTAACAGCCCTGCAGGTGATTCTGATGTGCCCTGAAGACAGAACCTCTGCGTGAGGCAGAAAGACCAAAGAAGTCTCTAAATAGGTGTTTTCATTAAGCATCAAGACAATTTCCCATGACCCCAGGGTCTGGGAACAGTACTGAAGTTGAAACTCCTGATTTTTCTTTTCACCCAGCTTTTACATTCCCTTTTACTTCTACGAGTGCATTTGTTCTCACAGACTGTCAGGACCACACCAAAAAGAACAAGAGTAGTCAAACAGGGGATAAAGTGACTAACCATTGAGTTGCCTGGGACAGTCCTGTTTTAACAGTAAAAGGCCCATGTTCTAGAACACCTTTAAGTTTTGGGCAAACCAGGATAGTCATCATTAGCAGGCATTTATATATGTGCTTTACTGTGACTTGGTCTTTGGAAGAAAAGCTATGACCAACCTAGACAGCATATTGAAAAGCAGAGACATTACTTTGCCAACAAAGGTCTGTCTAGTCAAAGCTATGGTTTTTCCAGTGGTCATGTATGGATGTGAGAGTTGGACTATAAAGAAAGCTGACACTGAAGAACTGATGCTTTTGAACTGTGGCATTGAAGAAGACTCTTGAGAGTCCCTTGGACTAGAAGGAGATCCAACCGGTCCATCCTAAAGGAGATCAGTCCTGAATATTCATTGGAAGGACCAATGCTGAAGATGAAACTCCAATACTTTGGCCACCTGATACAAAGAACTGACTCCCTATAAAAGACCCTGATGCTGGGAAAGATTGAAGGCAGGAGGAGAAGGGGACGACAGAGGATGAGATGGTTGGATGGCATCACTGACACTATGGACATGAGTTTGAGTAAGCTCCAGGAGTTGGTGATGGACAGGGAAGCCTGGCATGCTTCAGTCCATGGGGACTGACACAAAGAGTCAGACACGACTGAGCAACTGAATTGTGATTAAATAACAACACAAAATGCTGAGAAAAATTTTCCAGTTGCAATGTCTTCAACCTTTTATGCCCCAATTCTCCAGTTCTCTGCCCTAATACAGCCCACAGAGACCTTGATACTCCTGGTTCACGACATTGAGAACATCATGCTGATCGGCTCTACTGAGCAGGAAGTAGCAAGGTCTGAGATGCTTTCAAAAGTCATACAAACAGGAGAGAGAGAGGACAACCACCACAAACATTCGGGGACCCCTCCTCGGTAAGGAGTCTGGGGCACAGTGATCTGGAATGTGTGGAGATCTCTCCCCCAAGGTGAAAGTCAAGTTACTGCACCTCCCACCCTCTACTACCCAAAGCTAGATGCCATGTGTGGCGGGCCCTGTTAGATTCTGCAGGCAATGTCTGAGTGAGCTCCTTACCCACGTCCAGAGCCACCCGAGGGCTGCCAGCTTCAGTGGGGACCAGAGCATGGGAAGGCTCTGCAGAGCGTCCAGGCTACAGCACAAGCTGCTGACAACCAGGGTCCATGATCTGGTGGACACACCAGTGCAGCGGTGGTTGCACAGAAGTGGGAAAGGAGGCCACCCCCTGGGTACTGTGGACCCCAGCATTTCCATGCCAGACAGTGAAGGTGGGTGGAGAAACACGGCAGCCAACAATGTCAGGGTGGTTGAGGACTCAAAAAACTCAGAAATGAAGGTTTGGGTCACAACCACCAAGTAAAGAACCTCCAACAGCTGGAGTTCTGGCTGAGAGTGGGGGAAAGAGAAAATGAGAGGTGGAAGGGTGAAGCTGTATGGATCACTGAGCCTCACAACCACGACTGCAGAAACAAGGCTGTAAGGACTTGGTATGTTTTCTATTGCTGTGTTATAGGGATGTGTGTGTTTTTATATGCTAACCGTCATCTTTTTCTTTCTTCCTATTATTTTACACATGATTGTTGGCCGATAAGTTTAAACTTTAGCCTTTAGGGACTAGAATATTCAGTGACACTGTGGCTGAATTTCAGGGTGATGTGTATGTGATTAGTCTGTATAGATTCACTGACCTTTGAAACTGTGCATCTCCTCATTTTGAAGAGCAAGAATTTATTTGTAAGAAGCATGGCTGTATCTTGTCAGACAGGAACATAAAGTTGTTTGTTGTATATAAAATTACAATGTGCAGGCAGGGTACCTGTGGAAGCTGAATCATGGAAGGAAGAGACTGTGCTGTTTTCAATTTATTTCTTCTAGTTCTAAATGCACCCAATTTTGCCTGCACTATGGAGAGGAATCTGAGCTTCTTAATCATTTTCCTTTCCCACATGAAGTGAAAGTGTTAGGCACTTCAGTTGGGTCTGACTCTCTGTGACCCTGTGGACTGTAGCCCACCAGGCTCCTCTGTCCATGGAATCTTCCAGGCAAGAATACTGGAGTGGGTTGCCATTTCCTTCTCCAGGGGATCTTCCTGACACAGAGATTGAACCCATGTCTCCTACACTGCAGGCAAACTGTTTACCCAGTGAGCCACCCACATGGCACAATGTTCAATGTTGCCAGCAGAGGGCGCTGGAGACACTGCAGGAGGACAGGGCTCTTCCTGGGGCCGATGGGTTGCTCACCAGGTTTCCCCCGTGCGCCCTCCAGTGGCCGGCTGCTGCAGTGCAGGGCAGTCAGCAGCACCCAGAGGCTCCCTCCACCAACAGCCCTCTCCGCAGGGCAGCTTCCGCTTACAGAGCGCCTCCAGGAAGACCCCTGGCACCCTGGGAGGGGCAGGTTTCTGGCATGTTTCACCAGCATGGCACCCTAGCACTTCTCTGCCATCTGGTGAACCATGACCATGCCCTTCAGAAAACAAAGTCTGGATCTCAGCCCTGTTGGGGGGCCTGGGTGTGTGGGGGTCTACCTCAGCCCTAGGGGAAGAAGCTGAGGGGGTGGCTGGAGAAGAAGCCTGCTGGCCGTCACCTGTGGGACTGAGGCCAAGAACTTCCCCCACCATGTCTTTTGGGGGGACCTCCTCCCAGTTTCCTCCAGAAAACAGATTCCTGACTTCAAGGAAAAGGTTTCTGGAGGAAAATACATGCAGGCTCCCACCCAAAGTCCTCCTTCCCCAAGAAAACTCCAACACCCACCCTACAAGTATCTGCACCCCAGAGAGAGTCTCTCCCTGCCTGAAGCCCCCAGAGGCAGAATTAAAAACCCAGCCTTCCAAGATGGAACAGTAGAAGGATGTGCACTCATCTCCTCGTATGAGAGCACCAAAACTGCAACTAGCTGTTGAACAACCATCAATAGGAGGATGCTCAGTTCAGTTGCTCAGTCATGTCCAACTCTTTGCGACCCCATGAATCAATGCACCAGGGCTCCCTGTCCATCACCAACTCTGGGAGTTCACTCAAACTCATGTCCATTGAGTCGGTGATGCCATCCAGCCATCTCATCCTCTGTCGTCCCCTTCTCCTCCTGCCCCCAACCCCTCCCAGCATCAGGGTCTTCTCCAATAAGTCAACTCTTCGCATAAGGTGGCTAAAGTATTGGAGTTTCAGCTTCAGCATCAGTCCTTCCAATGAACACCCAGGACTGGTCGCCTTTAGGATGGACTGGTTGGATCTCCTTGCAGTCCAAGGGCCTCGCAAGAGTCTTCTCCAACACCACAGTTCAAAAGCATCAATTCTTCGGTGCTCAGCTTTCTTCACAGTCCAACTCTCACATCCATACATGACCACTGGAAAAAATCATAGCCTTGACTAGACGGACCTTTGTTGGCAAAGTAATATCTCTGCTTTTCAATATACTATCTAGGTTGGTCATAACTTTCCTTCCAAGGAGTAAGCATCTTTTAATTTCATGGCTGCAATCACCATCTGTAGTGATTTTGGAGCCCAGAAAAATAAAGTCTGACACTGTCTCCACTGTTTCCCCATCTATTTGCCTTGAAGTGATGGGACCGGATGCCATGATCTTTGTTTTCTGAATGTTGAGCTTTAAGCCAACTTTTTCACTCTCCACCTTCACTTTCATCAAGAGGCTTTTTAGTTCCTCTTCACTTTCTGCCATAAGAGTGGTGTC
>NW_011495054.1:2350310-2353575 GCF_000754665.1 Bison bison bison
GCCCAGCATTTCTCATGATGTGCTCTGCATATGAGTTAAATAAGCAGGGTGACAATATACAGCCTTGACGAACTCCTTTTCCTATTTGGAACCAGTCTGTTGTTTCATGTCCAGTTCGAACCATTGCTTCCTGACCTGCATATAGGTTTCTCAAGAGGCAGGTCAGGTGGGCTGGTATTCCCATCTCTTTCAGAATTTTCCACAGTTTATTGTGATCCACACAGTCAAAGGCTTTGGCATAGTCAATAAAGCAGAAATAGATGTTTTTCTGGAACTCTCTTGCTTTTTCGATGATCCAGTGGATGTTGGAAATTTGATCTCTGGTTCCTCTGCCTTTTTAAAACCATTGTGAACATCTGGAATTTCACGGTTCACATACTGCTGAAGCCTGGCTTGGAGAATTTTGAGCATCACTTTACTAGCATGTGAGATGAATGCAATTGTGCAGTGTTTGAGCATTCTTTGGCATTGCCTTTCTTTGGGATTGGAATGAAAACTGACCTTTTCCAGTCCTGTGGCCACTGCTGAGTTTTCCAAATGTGCTGGCATATTGAGTGCAGCACTTTCACAGCATCATCTTTCAGGATTTGAAATAGCTCAACTGGAATTCTATCACCTCCACTAGCTTTGTTCATAGTGATGTTTTCTAAGGCCCACTTGACTTTACATTCCAGGATGTCTAGCTCTAGGTGAGTGATCACACCATTGTGATTATCTGGGTTGTGAAGCTCTTTTCTGTACAGTTCCTCTGTGTATTCTTGCCACCTCTTCTTAATATCTTCTGCTTCTGTTAGGTCCATACCATTTCTGTCCTTTATCGAGCCCTTCTTTGCATGAAATGTTCCCTTGGTATCTCTAATTTTCTTGAAGAGATCTCTAGTCTTTCCCATTCTGTTGTTTTCCTCTATTTCTTTGCCTTGATTGTTGAGGAAGGCTTTCTTATCTCTCCTTGCTATTCTTTGGAACTCTGCATTCAGATGCTTATCTCTTTCCTTTTCTCCTTTGCTTTTTGCTTCTCTTCTTTT
Organism: Bison bison bison; assembly: GCF_000754665.1. Classification (NCBI taxonomy): domain Eukaryota; kingdom Metazoa; phylum Chordata; class Mammalia; order Artiodactyla; family Bovidae; genus Bison; species Bison bison. The sequence goes on from NW_011495054.1 coordinate 2,351,336, forward strand.
CACAGCTATTTGTAAGGCCTCCTCAGACAGCCATTTTGCTTTTTTGCATTTCTTTTCCATGGAGGATGCTGGATGCTAGAACCCACCAAAAAAATAGATATCCATGTCCAAACACAAAGAAGCAGCCACAGTGAGAGGGTAGGAGGGGCACAATCATAATAAACTGAAATTCCATACCCACTGGGTGGTATGGTGACAAACTGAGAACGATAATACCAAAGAAGTTCTCCCATCGTTGTGAAGGTTCTGAACCCCGTGTTGGGCTTCTCAGCCTGCGGATCCAACACAGGGACAGGAATCCCCAGGGAATCTGGCCTTGCAGGTGTCAACTACAAATGGGCACTTACAAGAGCATTGCCAACAATTGAACAACAAAGGCATTTGCCATCCACCTCTATGGAGACTGAACCCCATGCTGCTATTATAGCTGCTGACCTCCAACAACCCCTGAGGGTTCAGGGTGGAGTGAGGCAGTCTGTGCTCCAGGGAATCTGGTGGGACTGGTTTTAGATAGTTGGATGTTTTTAGGAACAGATTTTATGATCTCAATCCTTGCATCTCCTCATATCTAGAGAAGCACTAAATCCCTTCATAGTGAAATCAGATTCTCATGACTAACAGAAACCTTTTGTAAAATGAGTGCTTCATGGTATTGAATTCCCCTTTCATCAAAACCTTATATATTGACTTTCCCCCACTGCGGCTTTGGAGCAGTCTCTCCAAGCTATCTGAGATGCTGCCTCCCGGCTGCAGTTCTCATTTTGCCCCAAATAAAACTTAACTTACAACTCTCAAGTTGTACATCTTTGTTTCAGTCGACACAGGCCAGTGGGATTTGATGACAGGACTTCCACAGGACTGGGAGAAACAGAGATCCTACCCTTGGGGGGCACAAACAAAATCTTTCATGCACCAAGATCCAGAGGAAAGGAGCCGTGACCCCACAGGAGACTGAACCAAAACTACCTGCTGATGCTGGAGGGCCTCCTGGGTCGGCAGGGGCACTGGCAGCAGCAGGCTGGGAAGGTCCCCTTTGGAGTTCACCACCTACCATAAAGCAGACAACTTTAGGAGTGCAACCCTACCCATCAGCAGATAACTGGATTAAAGCTTTACTGAGCAAGGCCCTACCCACCAGAGCAAGATCCAGTTTCTCCCATAGCCAGTCACCTCCATCAGGAAGCTTACACAAGCCTTTTAGCCTCACTGATCAGAGGGCAGACAGAATAAGAAAGAACCACTATCCCACAACAGCTAAAACAATAACCATATTACAGAAAGTTACTCACTATGAAAAAGCACAGTTATGTTCCAGATGAAGGGACAAGATGAAACCCCAGAAAAACAACTAAATGAAGTGGAGATAAGCAACTTTCGACTTCCTTGGTGGCTCAGACGGTAAAGCGTCTGCCTACAGTGGGGGAGACCCGGGTTCAATTATTGGGTCAGGAAGCTCTCCTGGAGAAGGGAATAGCAACCCACTCCAGTATTCTTGCCCCCCGCCCCCCCGCAAAAAAATAGGGGGCTCAAAGAAATATTTTTTGGGGAAGGAAATGGCAACCCACTCCAGTATTCTTGCCTGGAGAATTCTGTGAACAGAGGAGCCTGGTAGGCTACAGTCCATGGGGTTGCAAAGAGTCGGACACAACTGAGCAACTTCACTTCACTTCTTCAGTGAAGATGATCTGGGATCTAGACAAAACAGTGGAGAAGATGAAAGAAATGTTTACCAGAGAGCTATAAGAACTAAAGAACAAGCAAACAGAGATGAATAATACACGAGAAGGAATCAACAGCATAAGTGAGACTAGTGAGGCAGAAGAACAGGCAGAGGAACCAAAGATCAAATTGCCAACATCTGTTGGATCATAGAAAAAGCAAGAGAATTCCAGAAAAACATCTACTTCTGCTTCATTGACTATGCTAAAGCCTTTGACTGTGCGTATCACAACAAAGTATGGAAAATTCCTAAAGACATGGGAATACCAGACCACCTTACTTTCTTACCGGTCTCCTGAGAGATCTGTAAGTAGACCAAGAAGCAACAGTTAGAACTGGACACAGAACAACAAACTGGTTCAAAACTGGGGAAGGAGTACATCAAGGCTGTATATTATCACTCTGCTTATATAACTAACATACAGAGTACATACGGGCTGGATAAATCACAAGCTGGAATCAAGACTGCCAGGAGAAATATCAATAACCTCAGATATGCAGATGACACCACCCTTATGGCA